>NC_142191.1:31883557-32197110 GCF_026936395.1 Plectropomus leopardus | reverse complement strand
GACATGCCATAACATAAAAACGTATAAATATGTCCAAAAACACCATAAAACAGCATGTCGAAAAAATGACGAAAAAAGCAAGGCTATAGTAAGGCAAAAATGTCAAAATATGACATGTCCCAAAAACAGCTCAAACCACCTCAAAACAGCATAAAATAGCGTGCTGAGACACACCATAGCATTTAAACATGCAAAAATAGTCAAAAACACCATAATATAGCATGTCGAGAAAAATGACGAAAAAAGCAAAGCTATAGTAAGGCAAAAATGTCAAAATATGACATGTCCCAAAAACAGCTCAAACCACCTCAAAACAGCATGAAATAGCCTGCTAAGACATGCCATAACATAAAAATGTATAAATATGTCCAAAAACACCATAAAACGGCATGTCAAAAAAATGACGAAAAATCAAGGCTATAGTAAGGCAAAAATGTCAAAATATGACATGTCCCAAAAACAGCTCAAACCACCTCAAAACAGCGTAAAATAGCCTGCTAAGACATGCCATAGCATAAAAATGTGCAAAATAGTTCAAAACACCATAATATAGCATGTCGAAAAAAATGACAAAAAAGCAAGGCTATAGTAAGGCAAAATGTCAAAATATGACAAGGCACAAATACTGCTCTAACCACCTCAAGACAGCATAAAATAGCGTGCTGAGACACGCCATAGCATTTAAATGTGCAAAAATAGTCAAAAACACCATAATATAGCATGTCGAAAAAATGACGAAAAAAGCAAGGCTATAGTAAGGCAAAAATGTCAAAATATGACATGTCCCAAAAACAGCTCAAACCACCTCAAAACAGCATAAAATAGCGTGCTAAGACACGCCATAGCACTTAAATGTGCAAAAATAGTCAAAAACACCATGATATAGCATGTCAAAAAATTGACGAGAAAAGCAAGGCTATAGTAAGGCAAAAATGTCAAAATATGACATGTCCCAAAAACAGCTCAAACCACCTCAAAACAGCATAAAATAGCTTGCTGAGACACGCCATAGCATTTAAATGTGCAAAAATAGTCAAAAACACCATAATATAGCATGTCGAAAAAATGACGAAAAAAGCAAGGCTATAGTAAGGCAAAAATGTCAAAATATGACATGTCCCAAAAACAGCTCAAATCACACCAAAACAGCATAAAATAGCGTGCTAAGACACTCCATAGCATAAATGTGCAAAATATGTCAAAAACACCATAATATAGCATGTCGAAAAAATGACGAAAAAGCAAGGCTATAGTAAGGCAAAAATGTCAAAATATGACATGTCCCAAAAACAGCTCAAACCACCTCAAAACAGCATAAAATAGCGTGCTAAGACATGCCATAACATAAATGTGCAAAATATGTCAAAAACACCATAATATAGCATGTCGAAAAAATGACAAAAAAGCAAGGCTATAGTAAGGCAAAATGTCAAAATATGACATGTCCCAAAAACAGCTCAAACCACCTCAAAACAGCATTAAATAGCGTGCTAAGACATGCCATAGCATAAAACGTAAAAGTATGTCCAAAAACACCATAAAACAGCATGTCGAAAAAATGACAAAAAAAGCAAGGCTATAGTAAGGCAAAAATGTCAAAATATGACATGTCCCAAAAACAGCTCAAACCACCTCAAAACAGCATAAAATAGCCTGCTAAGACATGCCATAACATAAAAACGTATAAATATGTTCAAAAACACCATAATATAGCATGTCGAAAAATGACAAAAAGCAAGGCTATAGTAAGGCAAAATGTCAAAATATGACATGTCCCAAAAACAGCTCAAACCACCTCAAAACAGCATAAAATAGCGTGCTAAGACATGCCATAACATAAATGTGCAAAAATAGTCAAAAACACCATAAATAGCATGTCGAAAAAATGACGAAAAAAGCAAGGCTATAGTAAGGCAAAATGTCAAAATATGACATGTCCCAAAAACAGCTCAAACCACCTCAAAACAGCATAAAATAGCGTGCTGAGACATGCCATAGCATTTAAATGTGCAATAAATATGTCCAAAAACACCATAATACAACATTTCGAAAAAATGACGAAAAAAGCAAGGCTATAGTAAGGCAAACATGTCAAAATATGACATGTCCCAAAAACAGCTCAAACCACCTCAAAACAGCATAAAATAGCGTGCTGAGACACACCATAGCATTTAAACATGCAAAAATAGTCAAAAACACCATAATATAGCATGTCGAAAAAATGACGAAAAAAGCAAGGCTATAGTAAGGCAAAAATGTCAAAATATGACATGTCCCAAAAACAGCTCAAAGCACCTCAAAACAGCATAAAATAGCCTGCTAAGACATGCCATGACATAAAAATGTATAAATATGTCCAAAAACACCATAAAACAGCATGTCAAAAAAATGACGAAAAATCAAGGCTATAGTAAGGCAAAAATGTCAAAACATGACATGTCCCAAAAACAGCTCAAACCACCTCAAAACAGCATAAAATGGCTTGCTGAGACATGCCATAGCATTTAAACGTGCAAAAATAGTCAAAAACACCATAATATAGCATGTCGAAAAAATGACGAGAAAAGCAAGGCTATAGTAAGGCAAAAATGTCAAAATATGACATGTCCCAAAAACAGCTCAAATCATACCAAAACAGCGTAAAATAGTGTTCTGAGACACGCCATAGCATTTAAATGTGCAAAAAAAGTCAAAAACACAATAATATAGCATGTCAAAAAGATGACGAAAAAAGCAAGGCTATAGTAAGGCAAAAATGTCAAAATATGACATGTCCCAAAAACAGCTCAAACCACCTCAAAACAGCGTAAAATAGCCTGCTAAGACATGCCATAACATAAAAACGTATAAGTATGTCCAAAAACACCATAAAACAGCATGTCGAAAAAATGACGAAAAAAGCAAGGCTATAGTAAGGCAAAAATGTCAAAATATGACATGTCCCAAAAACAGCTCAAACCACCTCAAAACAGCATAAAATAGCGTGCTGAGACACGCCATAGCACTTAAATGTGCAAAAATAGTTAAAAACACCATAATATAGCATGTCGAAAAAATGACGAGAAAAGCAAGGCTATAGTAAGGCAAAAATGTCAAAATATGACATGTCCCAAAAACAGCTCAAATCATACCAAAACAGCGTAAAATAGCGTGCTGAGACACGCCATAGCACTTAAATGTGCAAAAATAGTCAAAAACACCATAATATAGCATGTCGAAAAAATGACGAAAAAAGCAAGGCTATAGCAAGGCAAAAATGTCAAAATGTGACATGTCCCAAAAACAGCTCAAACCACCTCAAAACACCGTAAAATAGCCTGCTAAGACATGCCATAGCATAAAAACGTATAAGTATGTCGAAAAACACCATAAAACAGCATGTCGAAAAAATGACGAAAAAAGCAAGGCTATAGTAAGGCAAAAATGTCAAAATATGACATGTCCCAAAAACAGCTCAAACCACCTCAAAACAGCATAAAATAGCGTGCTGAGACACGCCATAGCACTTAAATGTGCAAAAATAGTTAAAAACACCATAATATAGCATGTCGAAAAAATGACGAAAAAAGCAAGGCTATAGTAAGGCAAAAATGTCAAAATATGACATGTCCCAAAAACAGCTCAAACCACCTCAAAACAGCATAAAATAGCGTGCTGAGACACGCCATAGCACTTAAATGTGCAAAAATAGTCAAAAACACCATAATATAGCATGTCAAAAAAATGACGAGAAAAGCAAGGCTATAGTAAGGCAAAAATGTCAAAACATGACATGTCCCAAAAACAGCTCAAATCATACCAAAACAGCGTAAAATAGCGTGCTGAGACACGCCATAGCACTTAAATGTGCAAAAATAGTCAAAAACACCATAATATAGCATGTCGAAAAAATGACGAAAAAAGCAAGGCTATAGTAAGGCAAAAATGTCAAAATATGACATGTCCCAAAAACAGCTCAAACCACCTCAAAACAGCATTAAATAGCGTGCTAAGACACGCCGTAGCATAAAAACGTATAAATATGTCCAAAAACACCATAATACAACATTTCGAAAAAATGACGAAAAAAGCAAGGCAAAAATGTCAAAATATGACATGTCCCAAAAACAGCTCAATTCACACCAAAACAGCATAAAATAGCGTGCTGAGACATGCCATAGCACTTAAATGTGCAAAAATAGTCAAAAACACCATAAAACAGCATGTCGAAAAAATGACGAAAAAAGCAAGGCTATAGTAAGGCAAAAATGTCAAAATATGACATGTCCCAAAAACAGCTCAAACCACCTCAAAACAGCGTAAAATAGCCTGCTAAGACATGCCATAACATAAAAACGTATAAGTATGTCCAAAAACACCATAAAACAGCATGTCGAAAAAATGACGAAAAAAGCAAGGCTATAGTAAGGCAAAAATGTCAAAATATGACATGTCCCAAAAACAGCTCAAACCACCTCAAAACAGCATTAAATAGCGTGCTAAGACACGCCGTAGCATAAAAACGTATAAATATGTCCAAAAACACCATAATACAACATTTCGAAAAAATGACGAAAAAAGCAAGGCTATAGTAAGGCAAAAATGTCAAAATATGACATGTCCCAAAAACAGCTCAAACCACCTCAAAACAGCATAAAATAGCGTGCTGAGACACACCATAGCATTTAAACATGCAAAAATAGTCAAAAACACCATAATATAGCATGTCGAAAAAATGACGAAAAAAGCAAGGCTATAGTAAGGCAAAAATGTCAAAATATGACATGTCCCAAAAACAGCTCAAAGCACCTCAAAACAGCATAAAATAGCCTGCTAAGACATGCCATGACATAAAAATGTATAAATATGTCCAAAAACACCATAAAACGGCATGTCAAAAAAATGACGAAAAATCAAGGCTATAGTAAGGCAAAAATGTCAAAACATGACATGTCCCAAAAACAGCTCAATTCACACCAAAACAGCATAAAATAGCGTGCTGAGACATGCCATAGCACTTAAATGTGCAAAAATAGTCAAAAACACCATAAAACAGCATGTCGAAAAAATGACGAAAAAAGCAAGGCTATAGTAAGGCAAAAATGTCAAAATGTGACATGTCCCGAAAACAGCTCAAACCACCTCAAAACAGCATAAAATGGCTTGCTGAGACATGCCATAGCATTTAAACGTGCAAAAATAGTCAAAAACACCATAATATAGCATGTCGAAAAAATGACGAGAAAAGCAAGGCTATAGTAAGGCAAAAATGTCAAAATATGACATGTCCCAAAAACAGCTCAAATCATACCAAAACAGCGTAAAATAGCGTTCTGAGACACGCCATAGCATTTAAATGTGCAAAAAAAGTCAAAAACACAATAATATAGCATGTCGAAAAAATGACGAAAAAAGCAAGGCTATAGTAAGGCAAAAATGTCAAAATATGACATGTCCCAAAAACAGCTCAAACCACCTCAAAACAGCGTAAAATAGCCTGCTAAGACATGCCATAACATAAAAACGTATAAGTATGTCCAAAAACACCATAAAACAGCATGTCGAAAAAATGACGAAAAAAGCAAGGCTATAGTAAGGCAAAAATGTCAAAATATGACATGTCCCAAAAACAGCTCAAACCACCTCAAAACAGCATAAAATAGCGTGCTGAGACACGCCATAGCATAAATGCGATAAATATGTCCAAAAACACCATAATACAACATTTCGAAAAAATGACGAAAAAAGCAAGGCTATAGTAAGGCAAAAATGTCAAAATATGACATGTCCCAAAAACAGCTCAAAGCACCTCAAAACAGCATAAAATAGCCTGCTAAGACATGCCATAACATAAAAACGTATAAGTATGTCCAAAAACACCATAAAACAGCATGTCTAAAAAATGACAAAAAAAGCAAGGCTATAGTAAGGCAAAAATGTCAAAATATGACATGTCCCAAAACAGCTCAAACCACCTCAAAACAGCATAAAATAGCGTGCTGAGACACTCCATGACACTTAAATGTGCAAAAATAGTTAAAAACACCATAATATAGCATGTCGAAAAAATGACGAGAAAAGCAAGGCTATAGTAAGGCAAAAATTTCAAAATATGACATGTCCCAAAAACAGCTCAATTCACACCAAAACAGCATAAAATAGCGTGCTGAGACACGCCATAGCACTTAAATGTGCAAAAATAGTTAAAAACACCATAATATAGCATGTCGAAAAAATGACAAAAAAAGCAAGGCTATAGTAAGGCAAAAATGTCAAAATATGACATGTCCCAAAAACAGCTCAAACCACCTCAAAACAGCGTAAAATAGCCTGCTAAGACATGCCATAACATAAAAACGTATAAGTATGTCCAAAAACACCATAAAACAGAATGTCGAAAAAATGACAAAAAAAGCAAGGCTATAGTAAGGCAAAAATGTCAAAATATGACATGTCCCAAAAACAGCTCAAACCACCTCAAAACAGCATAAAATAGCTTGCTGAGACATGCCATAGCATTTAAATGTGCAAAAATAGTCAAAAACACAATAATATAGCATGTCGAAAAAATGACGAAAAAAGCAAGGCTATAGTAAGGCAAAAATGTCAAAATATGACATGTCCCAAAAACAGCTCAAACCACCTCAAAACAGCATAAAATAGCGTGCTGAGACACTCCATAACACTTAAATGTGCAAAAATAGTTAAAAACACCATAATATAGAATGTCGAAAAAATGACGAGAAAAGCAAGGCTATAGTAAGGCAAAAATTTCAAAATATGACATGTCCCAAAAACAGCTCAATTCACACCAAAACAGCATAAAATAGCGTGCTGAGACACGCCATAGCACTTAAATGTGCAAAAATAGTTAAAAACACCATAATATAGCATGTCGAAAAAATGACGAAAAAAGCAAGGCTATAGTAAGGCAAAAATGTCAAAATATGACATGTCCCAAAAACAGCTCAAACCACCTCAAAACAGCGTAAAATAGCCTGCTAAGACATGCCATAACACAAAAACGTATAACTATGCCCAAAAACTCCATAAAACAGCATGTCGAAAAAATGACGAAAAAAGCAAGGCTATAGTGAGGCAAAAATGTCAAAATATGACATGTCCCAAAAACAGCTCAAACCACCTCAAAACAGCATAAAATAGCGTGCTGAGACACGCCATAGCATTTAAACGTGCAAAAATAGTCAAAAACACCATAATATAGCATGTCGAAAAAATGACGAGAAAAGCAAGGCTATAGTAAGGCAAAAATGTCAAAATATGACATGTCCCAAAAACAGCTCAAATCATACCAAAACAGCGTAAAATAGCGTTCTGAGACACGCCATAGCATTTAAATGTGCAAAAAAAGTCAAAAACACAATAATATAGCATGTCGAAAAAATGACGAAAAAAGCAAGGCTATAGTAAGGCAAAAATGTCAAAATATGACATGTCCCAAAAACAGCTCAAACCACCTCAAAACAGCGTAAAATAGCCTGCTAAGACATGCCATAACATAAAAACGTATAAGTATGTCCAAAAACACCATAAAACAGCATGTCGAAAAAATGACGAAAAAAGCAAGGCTATAGTAAGGCAAAAATGTCAAAATATGACATGTCCCAAAAACAGCTCAAACCACCTCAAAACAGCATTAAATAGCGTGCTGAGACACGCCGTAGCATAAAAACGTATAAATATGTCCAAAAACACCATAATACAACATTTCGAAAAAATGACGAAAAAAGCAAGGCTATAGTAAGGCAAAAATGTCAAAATATGACATGTCCCAAAAACAGCTCAAACCACCTCAAAACAGCGTAAAATAGCCTGCTAAGACATGCCATAACATAAAAACGTATAAGTATGTCCAAAAACACCATAAAACAGCATGTCGAAAAAATGACAAAAAAAGCAAGGCTATAGTAAGGCAAAAATGTCAA
The DNA here is from genome assembly GCF_026936395.1 of Plectropomus leopardus. NCBI lineage: Eukaryota > Metazoa > Chordata > Actinopteri > Perciformes > Serranidae > Plectropomus > Plectropomus leopardus. The sequence goes on along the minus strand of NC_142191.1, from coordinate 32,189,185 downwards.
AATATGACATGTCCCAAAAACAGCTCAAACCACCTCAAAACAGCATAAAATAGCGTGCTGAGACACTCCATGACACTTAAATGTGCAAAAATAGTTAAAAACACCATAATATAGCATGTCGAAAAAATGACGAGAAAAGCAAGGCTATAGTAAGGCAAAAATGTCAAAATATGACATGTCCCAAAAACAGCTCAAACCACCTCAAAACAGCATTAAATAGCTTGCTGAGACACGCAATAGCATTTAAATGTGCAAAAATAGTCAAAAACACCATAATATAGCATGTCGAAAAAATGACAAAAAAAGCAAGGCTATAGTAAGGCAAAAATGTCAAAATATGACATGTCCCAAAAACAGCTCAAACCACCTCAAAACAGCGTAAAATAGCCTGCTAAGACATGCCATAACATAAAAACGTATAAGTATGTTCAAAAACACCATAAAACGGCATGTCGAAAAAATGACAAAAAAAGCAAGGCTATAGTAAGGCAAAAATGTCAAAATATGACATGTCCCAAAAACAGCTCAAACCACCTCAAAACAGCATAAAATAGCTTGCTGAGACATGCCATAGCATTTAAATGTGCAAAAATAGTCAAAAACACCATAATATAGCATGTCGAAAAAATGACAAAAAAAGCAAGGCTATAGTAAGGCAAAATGTCAAAATATGACATGTCCCAAAAACAGCTCAATTCACCTCAAAACAGCATAAAATAGCGTGCTGAGACATGCCATAGCACTTAAATGTGCAAAAATAGTTAAAAACACCATAATATAGCATGTCGAAAAATGACGAAAAATCAAGGCTATAGTAAGGCAAAAATGTCAAAATATGACATGTCCCAAAAACAGCTCAAACCACCTCAAAACAGCGTAAAATAGCCTGCTAAGACATGCCATAACATAAAAACGTATAAGTATGTCCAAAAACACCATAAAACGGCATGTCGAAAAAAATAACAAAAAAAGCAAGGCAATAGTAAGGCAAAAATGTCAAAATATGACATGTCCCAAAAACAGCTCAAACCACCTCAAAACAGCATAAAATAGCTTGCTGAGACATGCCATAGCATTTAAATGTGCAAAAATAGTCAAAAACACCATAATATAGCATGTCGAAAAAATGACAAAAAAGCAAGGCTATAGTAAGGCAAAATGTCAAAATATGACATGTCCCAAAAACAGCTCAAACCACCTCAAAACAGCATAAAATAGCGTGCTGAGACACTCCATAACACTTAAATGTGCAAAAATAGTTAAAAACACCATAATATAGCATGTTGAAAAAATGACGAAAAAGCAAGGCTATAGTAAGAAAGAAATGTCAAAATATGACATGTCCCAAAAACAGCTCAATTCACCTCAAAACAGCATAAAATAGCGTGCTGAGACACGCCATAGCACTTAAATGTGCAAAAATAGTTAAAAACACCATAATATAGCATGTCGAAAAAATGACGAAAAAAGCAAGGCTATAGTAAGGCAAAAATGTCAAAATATGACATGTCCCAAAAACAGCTCAAACCACCTCAAAACAGCGTAAAATAGCCTGCTAAGACATGCCATAACATAAAAAACGATATAACTATGCCCAAAAACTCCATAAAACAGCATGTCGAAAAAATGACGAAAAAAGCAAGGCTATAGTGAGGCAAAAATGTCAAAATATGACATGTCCCAAAAACAGCTCAAACCACCTCAAAACAGCATAAAATAGCTTGCTGAGACATGCCATAGCATTTAAACGTGCAAAAATAGTCAAAAACACCATAATATAGCATGTCGAAAAAATGACGAAAAAAGCAAGGCTATAGTAAGGCAAAAATGTCAAAATATGACATGTCCCAAAAACAGCTCAATTCACCTCAAAACAGCATAAAATAGCGTGCTGAGACACGCCATAGCACTTAAATGTGCAAAATAGTTAAAAAACACCATAATATAGCATGTCGAAAAAATGACAAAAAAGCAAGGCTATAGTAAGGCAAAATGTCAAAATATGACATGTCCCAAAAACAGCTCAAACCACCTCAAAACAGCGTAAAATAGCCTGCTAAGACATGCCATAACATAAAAACGTATAAGTATGTCCAAAAACACCATAAAACGGCATGTCGAAAAAATGACAAAAAAAGCAAGGCTATAGTAAGGCAAAAATGTCAAAATATGACATGTCCCAAAAACAGCTCAAACCACCTCAAAACAGCATAAAATAGCTTGCTGAGACATGCCATAGCATTTAAATGTGCAAAAATAGTCAAAAACACCATAATATAGCATGTCGAAAAAATGACAAAAAAAGCAAGGCTATAGTAAGGCAAAAATGTCAAAATATGACATGTCCCAAAAACAGCTCAAACCACCTCAAAACAGCATAAAATAGCGTGCTGAGACACTCCATAACACTTAAATGTGCAAAAATAGTTAAAAACACCATAATATAGAATGTCGAAAAAATGACGAGAAAAGCAAGGCTATAGTAAGGCAAAAATTTCAAAATATGACATGTCCCAAAAAACAGCTCAATTCACACCAAAACAGCATAAAATAGCGTGCTAAGACACGCCATAGCATTTAAATGTGCAAAAATAGTCAAAAACACCATAATATAGCATGTCGAAAAATGACAAAAAAAGCAAGGCTATAGTAAGGCAAAAATGTCAAAATATGACATGTCCCAAAAACAGCTCAAACCACCTCAAAACAGCGTAAAATAGCCTGCTAAGACATGCCATAACACAAAAACGTATAACTATGTCCAAAAACTCCATAAAACAGCATGTCGAAAAAATGACGAAAAAAGCAAGGCTATAGTGAGGCAAAAATGTCAAAATATGACATGTCCCAAAAACAGCTCAAACCACCTCAAAACAGCATAAAATAGCTTGCTGAGACATGCCATAGCATTTAAATGTGCAAAAATAGTCAAAAACACCATAATATAGCATGTCGAAAAAACGACGAGAAAAGCAAGGCTATAGTAAGGCAAAAATGTCAAAATATGACATGTCCCAAAAACAGCTCAAACCACCTCAAAACAGCATTAAATAGCGTGCTAAGACACGCCATAGCATTTAAATGTGCAAAAATAGTCAAAAACACCATAATATAGCATGTCGAAAAATGACAAAAACAGCAAGGCTATAGTAAGGCAAAAATGTCAAAATATGACATGTCCCAAAAACAGCTCAAACCACCTCAAAACAGCGTAAAATAGCCTGCTAAGACATGCCATAACATAAAAACATATAACTATGTCCAAAAACACAATAAAACAGCATGTCGAAAAAATGACGAAAAAAGCAAGGCTATAGTGAGGCAAAAATGTCAAAATATGACATGTCCCAAAAACAGCTCAAATCACACAAAAACAGCATAAAATAGCGTGCTGAGACACGCCATAGCACTTAAATGTGCAAAATTAGTCAAAAACACTATAAAACAGCATGTCGAAAAATGACAAAAAAAGCAAGGCTATAGTGAGGCAAAAATGTCAAAATATGACATGTCCCAAAAACAGCTCAAACCACCTCAAAACAGCGTAAAATAGCCTGCTAAGACATGCCATAACATAAAAACGTATAAGTATGTCCAAAAACACCATAAAACAGCATGTCGAAAAAATGACGAAAAAAGCAAGGCTATAGTAAGGCAAAAATGTCAAAATATGACATGTCCCAAAAACAGCTCAAACCACCTCAAAACAGCATTAAATAGCGTGCTAAGACACGCCGTAGCATAAAAATGTATAAATATGTCCAAAACACCATAATACAACATGTCAAAAAATGACGAAAAAAGCAAGGCTATAGTAAGGCAAAAATGTCAAAATATGACATGTCCCAAAAACAGCTCAAAGCACCTCAAAACAGCATAAAATAGCCTGCTAAGACATGCCATAACATAAAAACGTATAAGTATGTCCAAAAACACCATAAAACAGCATGTCTAAAAAATGACAAAAAAAGCAAGGCTATAGTAAGGCAAAAATGTCAAAATATGACATGTCCCAAAAACAGCTCAAACCACCTCAAAACAGCATAAAATAGCGTGCTGAGACACTCCATGACACTTAAATGTGCAAAAATAGTTAAAAACACCATAATATAGCATGTCGAAAAAATGACGAGAAAAGCAAGGCTATAGTAAGGCAAAAATGTCAAAATGTGACATGTCCCAAAAACAGCTCAATTCACACCAAAACAGCATAAAATAGCGTGCTGAGACACGCCATAGCACTTAAATGTGCAAAAATAGTTAAAAACACCATAATATAGCATGTCGAAAAAATGACAAAAAAAGCAAGGCTATAGTAAGGCAAAAATGTCAAAATATGACATGTCCCAAAAACAGCTCAAACCACCTCAAAACAGCGTAAAATAGCCTGCTAAGACATGCCATAACATCAAACGTATAAGTATGTCCAAAAACACCATAAAACAGAATGTCGAAAAAATGACAAAAAAAGCAAGGCTATAGTAAGGCAAAAATGTCAAAATATGACATGTCCCAAAAACAGCTCAAACCACCTCAAAACAGCATAAAATAGCTTGCTGAGACATGCCATAGCATTTAAATGTGCAAAAATAGTCAAAAACACCATAATATAGCATGTCGAAAAAATGACAAAAAAAGCAAGGCTATAGTAAGGCAAAAATGTCAAAATATGACATGTCCCAAAAACAGCTCAAACCACCTCAAAACAGCATAAAATAGCGTGCTGAGACACTCCATAACACTTAAATGTGCAAAAATAGTTAAAAACACCATAATATAGAATGTCGAAAAAATGACGAGAAAAGCAAGGCTATAGTAAGGCAAAAATTTCAAAATATGACATGTCCCAAAAACAGCTCAATTCACACCAAAACAGCATAAAATAGCGTGCTGAGACACGCCATAGCACTTAAATGTGCAAAAATAGTTAAAAACACCATAATATAGCATGTCGAAAAAATGACAAAAAAAGCAAGGCTATAGTAAGGCAAAATGTCAAAATATGACATGTCCCAAAAACAGCTCAAACCACCTCAAAACAGCGTAAAATAGCCTGCTAAGACATGCCATAACACAAAAACGATATAACTATGTCCAAAAACTCCATAAAACAGCATGTCGAAAAAATGACGAAAAAGCAAGGCTATAGTGAGGCAAAAATGTCAAAATATGACATGTCCCAAAAACAGCTCAAACCACCTCAAAACAGCATAAAATAGCTTGCTGAGACATGCCATAGCATTTAAATGTGCAAAAATAGTCAAAAACACCATAATATAGCATGTCGAAAAAATGACGAGAAAAGCAAGGCTATAGTAAGGCAAAAATGTCAAAATATGACATGTCCCAAAAACAGCTCAAACCACCTCAAAACAGCATTAAATAGCGTGCTAAGACACGCCATAGCATTTAAATGTGCAAAAATAGTCAAAAACACCATAATATAGCATGTCGAAAAATGACAAAAAAAGCAAGGCTATAGTAAGGCAAAAATGTCAAAATATGACATGTCCCAAAAACAGCTCAAACCACCTCAAAACAGCGTAAAATAGCCTGCTAAGACATGCCATAACATAAAAACATATAACTATGTCCAAAAACACAATAAAACAGCATGTCGAAAAAATGACGAAAAAAGCAAGGCTATAGTGAGGCAAAAATGTCAAAATATGACATGTCCCAAAAACAGCTCAAATCACACAAAAACAGCATAAAATAGCGTGCTGAGACACGCCATAGCACTTAAATGTGCAAAATTAGTCAAAAACACTATAAAACAGCATGTCGAAAAAATGACGAAAAAAGCAAGGCTATAGTAAGGCAAAAATGTCAAAATATGACATGTCCCAAAAACAGCTCAAACCACCTCAAAACAGCGTAAAATAGCCTGCTAAGACATGCCATAACATAAAAACGTATAAGTATGTCCAAAAACACCATAAAACGGCATGTCGAAAAAATGACAAAAAAAGCAAGGCTATAGTAAGGCAAAAATGTCAAAATATGACATGTCCCAAAAACAGCTCAAACCACCTCAAAACAGCATTAAATAGCGTGCTAAGACACGCCATAGCATAAAATGTGATAAATATGTCCAAAAACACCATAATATAGCATGTCGAAAAAATGACAAAAAAAGCAAGGCTATAGTAAGGCAAAAATGTCAAAATATGACATGTCCCAAAAACAGCTCAAACCACCTCAAAACAGCATAAAATAGCGTGCTGAGACACACCATAGCATTTAAATGTGCAAAAATAGTCAAAAACACCATAATATAGCATGTCGAAAAAATGACGAAAAGAGCAAGGCTATAGTAAGGCAAAAATGTCAAAATATGACATGTCCCAAAAACAGCTCAAACAATCTCAAAACAGCGTAAAATAGCCTGCTAAGACATGCCATAACATAAAAACGTATAAGTATGTCCAAAAACACCATAAAACAGCATGTCGAAAAAATGACGAAAAAAGCAAGGCTATAGTGAGGCAAAAATGTCAAAATATGACATGTCCCAAAAACAGCTCAAACCACCTCAAAACAGCATAAAATAGTGTGCTGAGACACGCCATAGCACTTAAATATGCAAAAATAGTTAAAAACACCATATAATAGCATGTCGAAAAAATGACGAGAAAAGCAAGGCTATAGTAAGGCAAAAATGTCAAAATATGACATGTCCCAAAAACAGCTCAAACCACCTCAAAACAGCATAAAATAACGTACTCAGACACGCCATAGCATTTAAATGTGCAAAAATAGTCAAAAACACCATAATATAGCATGTCGAAAAAATGACGAAAAAAGCAAGGCTATAGTAAGGCAAAAATGTCAAAATATGACATGTCCCAAAAACAGCTCAAACCACCTCAAAACAGCGTAAAATAGCCTGCTAAGACATGCCATAACATAAAAACATATAACTATGTCCAAAAACACAATAAAACAGCATGTCGAAAAAATGACGAAAAAAGCAAGGCTATAGTAAGGCAAAAATGTCAAAATGTGACATGTCCCAAAAACAGCTCAAATCACACAAAAACAGCATAAAATAGCGTGCTGAGACACGCCATAGCACTTAAATGTGCAAAATTAGTCAAAAACACTATAAAACAGCATGTCGAAAAAATGACGAAAAAAGCAAGGCTATAGTAAGGCAAAAATGTCAAAATATGACATGTCCCAAAAACAGCTCAAACCACCTCAAAACAGCATAAAATAGCGTGCGGAGACACACCATAGCATTTAAACATGCAAAAATAGTCAAAAACACCATAATATAGCATGTCGAAAAAATGACGAAAAAAGCAAGGCTATAGTAAGGCAAAAATGTCAAAATATGACATGTCCCAAAAACAGCTCAAACCACCTCAAAACAGCATAAAATAGCCTGCTAAGACATGCCATGACATAAAAATGTATAAATATGTCCAAAAACACCATAAAACGGCATGTCAAAAAAATGACTAAAAATCAAGGCTATAGTAAGGCAAAAATGTCAAAATATGACATGTCCCAAAAACAGCTCAAATCACACCAAAACAGCATAAAATAGCGTGCTGAGACACGCCATAGCATTTAAATGTGCAAAAATAGTCGAAAACACCATAATATAGCATGTCGAAAAAATGACGAAAAAAGCAAGGCTATAGTAAGGCAAAAATGTCAAAATGTGACATGTCCCAAAAACAGCTCAAACCACCTCAAAACAGCATAAAATAGCTTGCTGAGACACGCCATAGCATTTAAATGTGCAAAAATAGTCAAAAACACCATAATATAGCATGTCGAAAAAACGACGAGAAAAGCAAGGCTATAGTAAGGCAAAAATGTCAAAATATGACATGTCCCAAAAACAGCTCAAACCACCTCAAAACAGCATTAAATAGCGTGCTAAGACACGCCATAGCATTTAAATGTGCAAAAATAGTCAAAAACACCATAATATAGCATGTCGAAAAATGACAAAAAAAGCAAGGCTATAGTAAGGCAAAAATGTCAAAATATGACATGTCCCAAAAACAGCTCAAACCACCTCAAAACAGCGTAAAATAGCCTGCTAAGACATGCCATAACATAAAAACATATAACTATGTCCAAAAACACAATAAAACAGCATGTCGAAAAAATGACGAAAAAAGCAAGGCTATAGTGAGGCAAAAATGTCAAAATATGACATGTCCCAAAAACAGCTCAAATCACACAAAAACAGCATAAAATAGCGTGCTGAGACACGCCATAGCACTTAAATGTGCAAAATTAGTCAAAAACACTATAAAACAGCATGTCGAAAAAATGACGAAAAAAGCAAGGCTATAGTAAGGCAAAAATGTCAAAATATGACATGTCCCAAAAACAGCTCAAACCACCTCAAAACAGCGTAAAATAGCCTGCTAAGACATGCCATAACATAAAAGATAAGTATGTCCAAAAACACCATAAAACAGCATGTCGAAAAAATGACGAAAAAAGCAAGGCTATAGTAAGGCAAAAATGTCAAAATATGACATGTCCCAAAAACAGCTCAAACCACCTCAAAACAGCATTAAATAGCGTGCTAAGACACGCCATAGCATAAAAACGTATAAATATGTCCAAAAACACCATAATACAACATTTCGAAAAAATGACGAAAAAAGCAAGGCTATAGTAAGGCAAAAATGTCAAAATATGACATGTCCCAAAAACAGCTCAAACCACCTCAAAACAGCATAAAATAGCCTGCTAAGACATGCCATAACATAAAAACGTATAAGTATGTCCAAAAACACCATAAAACAGCATGTCTAAAAAATGACAAAAAAAGCAAGGCTATAGTAAGGCAAAAATGTCAAAATATGACATGTCCCAAAAACAGCTCAAACCACCTCAAAACAGCATAAAATAGCGTGCTGAGACACTCCATGACACTTAAATGTGCAAAAATAGTTAAAAACACCATAATATAGCATGTCGAAAAAATGACGAGAAAAGCAAGGCTATAGTAAGGCAAAAATTTCAAAATATGACATGTCCCAAAAACAGCTCAATTCACACCAAAACAGCATAAAATAGCGTGCTGAGACACGCCATAGCACTTAAATGTGCAAAAATAGTTAAAAACACCATAATATAGCATGTCGAAAAAATGACAAAAAAAGCAAGGCTATAGTAAGGCAAAAATGTCAAAATATGACATGTCCCAAAAACAGCTCAAACCACCTCAAAACAGCGTAAAATAGCCTGCTAAGACATGCCATAACATAAAAACGTATAAAAATGTCCAAAAACACCATAAAACAGAATGTCGAAAAAAATGACAAAAAAAGCAAGGCTATAGTAAGGCAAAATGTCAAAATATGACATGTCCCAAAAACAGCTCAAACCACCTCAAAACAGCATAAAATAGCTTGCTGAGACATGCCATAGCATTTAAATGTGCAAAAATAGTCAAAAACACCATACTACAGCATGTCCAAACACTGACAACAAAAGCAAGGCTATAGTAAGGCAAAAATGTCAAAATATGACATGTCCCAAAAACAGCTCAAACCACCTCAAAACAGCATAAAATAGCGTGCTGAGACACTCCATAACACTTAAATGTGCAAAAATAGTTAAAAACACCATAATATAGAATGTCGAAAAATGACGAGAAAAGCAAGGCTATAGTAAGGCAAAAATTTCAAAATATGACATGTCCCAAAAACAGCTCAATTCACACCAAAACAGCATAAAATAGCGTGCTGAGACACGCCATAGCACTTAAATGTGCAAAAATAGTTAAAAACACCATAATATAGCATGTCGAAAAAATGACAAAAAAAGCAAGGCTATAGTAAGGCAAAAATGTCAAAATATGACATGTCCCAAAAACAGCTCAAACCACCTCAAAACAGCGTAAAATAGCCTGCTAAGACATGCCATAACACAAAACGTATAACTATGTCCAAAAACTCCATAAAACAGCATGTCGAAAAAAATGACGAAAAAGCAAGGCTATAGTGAGGCAAAAATGTCAAAATATGACATGTCCCAAAAACAGCTCAAACCACCTCAAAACAGCATAAAATAGCTTGCTGAGACATGCCATAGCATTTAAATGTGCAAAAATAGTCAAAAACACCATAATATAGCATGTCGAAAAAATGACGAGAAAAGCAAGGCTATAGTAAGGCAAAAATGTCAAAATATGACATGTCCCAAAAACAGCTCAAACCACCTCAAAACAGCATTAAATAGCGTGCTAAGACACGCCATAGCATTTAAATGTGCAAAAATAGTCAAAAACACCATAATATAGCATGTCGAAAAATGACAAAAAAAGCAAGGCTATAGTAAGGCAAAAATGTCAAAATATGACATGTCCCAAAAACAGCTCAAACCACCTCAAAACAGCGTAAAATAGCCTGCTAAGACATGCCATAACATAAAAACATATAACTATGTCCAAAAACACAATAAAACAGCATGTCGAAAAAATGACGAAAAAAGCAAGGCTATAGTGAGGCAAAAATGTCAAAATATGACATGTCCCAAAAACAGCTCAAATCACACAAAAACAGCATAAAATAGCGTGCTGAGACACGCCATAGCACTTAAATGTGCAAAATTAGTCAAAAACACTATAAAACAGCATGTCGAAAAAATGACGAAAAAAGCAAGGCTATAGTAAGGCAAAAATGTCAAAATATGACATGTCCCAAAAACAGCTCAAACCACCTCAAAACAGCGTAAAATAGCCTGCTAAGACATGCCATAACATAAAAACGTATAAGTATGTCCAAAAACACCATAAAACGGCATGTCGAAAAAAATGACAAAAAAAGCAAGGCTATAGTAAGGCAAAAATGTCAAAATATGACATGTCCCAAAAACAGCTCAAACCACCTCAAAACAGCATTAAATAGCGTGCTAAGACACGCCGTAGCATAAAAACGTATAAATATGTCCAAAAACACCATAAAACGGCATGTCGAAAAAATGACAAAAAAAGCAAGGCTATAGTAAGGCAAAAATGTCAAAATATGACATGTCCCAAAAACAGCTCAAACCACCTCAAAACAGCATAAAATAGCGTGCGGAGACACACCATAGCATTTAAACATGCAAAAATAGTCAAAAACACCATAATATAGCATGTCGAAAAAATGACGAAAAAAGCAAGGCTATAGTAAGGCAAAAATGTCAAAATATGACATGTCCCAAAAAAAGCTCAAACAATCTCAAAACAGCGTAAAATAGCCTGCTAAGACATGCCATAACATAAAAACGTATAACTATGTCCAAAAACTCCATAAAACAGCATGTCGAAAAAATGACGAAAAAAGCAAGGCTATAGTGAGGCAAAAATGTCAAAATATGACATGTCCCAAAAACAGCTCAAACCACCTCAAAACAGCATAAAATAGTGTGCTGAGACACGCCATAGCACTTAAATATGCAAAAATAGTCAAAAACACCATAATATAGCATGTCGAAAAAATGACGAGAAAAGCAAGGCTATAGTAAGGCAAAAATGTCAAAATATGACATGTCCCAAAAACAGCTCAAACCACCTCAAAACAGCATTAAATAGCGTGCTAAGACACGCCATAGCATTTAAATGTGCAAAAATAGTCAAAAACACCATAATATAGCATGTCGAAAAATGACAAAAAAAGCAAGGCTATAGTGAGGCAAAAATGTCAAAATATGACATGTCCCAAAAACAGCTCAAACCACCTCAAAACAGCGTAAAATAGCCTGCTAAGACATGCCATAACATAAAAACATATAACTATGTCCAAAAACACAATAAAACAGCATGTCGAAAAAATGACGAAAAAAGCAAGGCTATAGTGAGGCAAAAATGTCAAAATATGACATGTCCCAAAAACAGCTCAAATCACACAAAAACAGCATAAAATAGCGTGCTGAGACACGCCATAGCACTTAAATGTGCAAAATTAGTCAAAAACACTATAAAACAGCATGTCGAAAAAATGACGAAAAAAGCAAGGCTATAGTAAGGCAAAAATGTCAAAATATGACATGTCCCAAAAACAGCTCAAACCACCTCAAAACAGCATAAAATAGCGTGCGGAGACACACCATAGCATTTAAACATGCAAAAATAGTCAAAAACACCATAATATAGCATGTCGAAAAAATGACGAAAAAAGCAAGGCTATAGTAAGGCAAAAATGTCAAAATATGACATGTCCCAAAAACAGCTCAAACCACCTCAAAACAGCATAAAATAGCCTGCTAAGACATGCCATGACATAAAAATGTATAAATATGTCCAAAAACACCATAAAACGGCATGTCAAAAAAATGACTAAAAATCAAGGCTATAGTAAGGCAAAAATGTCAAAATATGACATGTCCCAAAAACAGCTCAAATCACACCAAAACAGCATAAAATAGCGTGCTGAGACACGCCATAGCATTTAAATGTGCAAAAATAGTCGAAAACACCATAATATAGCATGTCGAAAAAATGACGAAAAAAGCAAGGCTATAGTAAGGCAAAAATGTCAAAATGTGACATGTCCCAAAAACAGCTCAAACCACCTCAAAACAGCATAAAATAGCTTGCTGAGACACGCCATAGCATTTAAATGTGCAAATATAGTCAAAAACACCATAATATAGCATGTCGAAAAAATGACGAAAAAAGCAAGGCTATAGTAAGGCAAAAATGTCAAAATTTGACATGTCCCAAAAACAGCTCAATTCACACCAAAACAGCATAAAATAGCTTGCTGAGACACGCCATAGCATTTAAATGTGCAAATATAGTCAAAAACACCATAATATAGCATGTCGAAAAAATGACGAAAAAAGCAAGGCTATAGTAAGGCAAAAATGTCAAAATATGACATGTCCCAAAAACAGCTCAAATCATACCAAGACAGCATAAAATGACCTGCTAAGACACGCCATAACATAAAAACGTAAAAGTATGCCCAAAAACACCATAAAACGGCATTTCGAAAAAATGACGAAAAAAGCAAGGCTATAGTAAGGCAAAAATGTCAAAATTTGACATGTCCCAAAAACAGCTCAAACCACCTCAAAACAGCGTAAAATAGCCTGCTAAGACATGCCATAACATAAAAACGTATAAGTATGTCCAAAAACACCATAAAACAGCATGTCGAAAAAATGACGAAAAAAGCAAGGCTATAGTAAGGCAAAAATGTCAAAATATGACATGTCCCAAAAACAGCTCAAACCACCTCAAAACAGCATAAAATAGCGTGCTGAGACACTCCATAGCACTTAAATGTGCAAAAATAGTTAAAAACACCATAATATAGCATGTCGAAAAAATGACGAGAAAAGCAAGGCTATAGTAAGGCAAAAATTTCAAAATATGACATGTCCCAAAAACAGCTCAATTCACACCAAAACAGCATAAAATAGCGTGCTGAGACACGCCATAGCACTTAAATGTGCAAAAATAGTCAAAAACACCATAATATAGCATGTCAAAAAAATGACGAAAAAAGCAAGGCTATAGTAAGGCAAAAATGTCAAAATTTGACATGTCCCAAAAACAGCTCAAAGCACCTCAAAACAGCATAAAATAGCTTGCTGAGACATGCCATAGCATTTAAACGTGCAAAAATAGTCAAAAACACCATAATATAGCATGTCGAAAAAATGACGAAAAAAGCAAGGCTATAGTAAGGCAAAAATGTCAAAATATGACATATCCCAAAAACAGCTCAAACCACCTCAAAACAGCGTAAAATAGCCTGCTAAGACATGCCATAACACAAAAACGTATAACTATGTCCAAAAACTCCATAAAACAGCATGTCGAAAAAATGACGAAAAAAGCAAGGCTATAGTGAGGCAAAAATGTCAAAATATGACATGTCCCAAAAACAGCTCAAACCACCTCAAAACAGCATAAAATAGCGTGCTGAGACACGCCATAGCACTTAAATATGCAAAAATAGTTAAAAACACCATAATATAGCATGTCGAAAAAATGACGAAAAGAGCAAGGCTATAGTAAGGCAAAAATGTCAAAATATGACATGTCCCAAAAACAGCTCAAACCACCTCAAAACACCGTAAAATAGCCTGCTAAGACATGCCATAACATAAAAACGTATAAATATGTCCAAAAACACCATAATACAACATTTCAAAAAAATGACGAAAAAAGCAAGGCTATAGTAAGGCAAAAATGTCAAAATATGACATGTCCCAAAAAAAGCTCAAACAATCTCAAAACAGCGTAAAATAGCCTGCTAAGACATGCCATAACATAAAAACGTATAACTATGTCCAAAAACTCCATAAAACAGCATGTCGAAAAAATGACGAAAAAAGCAAGGCTATAGTGAGGCAAAAATGTCAAAATATGACATGTCCCAAAAACAGCTCAAACCACCTCAAAACAGCATAAAATAGTGTGCTGAGACACGCCATAGCACTTAAATATGCAAAAATAGTTAAAAACACCATAATATAGCATGTCGAAAAAATGACGAGAAAAGCAAGGCTATAGTAAGGCAAAAATGTCAAAATATGACATGTCCCAAAAACAGCTCAAACCACCTCAAAACAGCATTAAATAGCGTGCTAAGACACGCCATAGCATTTAAATGTGCAAAAATAGTCAAAAACACCATAATATAGCATGTCGAAAAATGACAAAAAAAGCAAGGCTATAGTGAGGCAAAAATGTCAAAATATGACATGTCCCAAAAACAGCTCAAACCACCTCAAAACAGCGTAAAATAGCCTGCTAAGACATGCCATAACATAAAAACATATAACTATTTCCAAAAACACAATAAAACAGCATGTCGAAAAAATGACGAAAAAAGCAAGGCTATAGTAAGGCAAAAATGTCAAAATATGACATGTCCCAAAAACAGCTCAAACCACCTCAAAACAGCGTAAAATAGCCTGCTAAGACATGCCATAACATAAAAACGTATAAGTATGTCCAAAAACACCATAAAACGGCATGTCGAAAAAATGACAAAAAAAGCAAGGCGTAAGGCAAAAATGTCAAAATATGACATGTCCCAAAAACAGCTCAAACCACCTCAAAACAGCATAAAATAGCGTGCGGAGACACACCATAGCATTTAAACATGCAAAAATAGTCAAAAACACCATAATATAGCATGTCGAAAAAATGACGAAAAAAGCAAGGCTATAGTAAGGCAAAAATGTCAAAATATGACATGTCCCAAAAACAGCTCAAACCACCTCAAAACAGCATAAAATAGCCTGCTAAGACATGCCATGACATAAAAATGTATAAATATGTCCAAAAACACCATAAAACGGCATGTCAAAAAAATGACTAAAAATCAAGGCTATAGTAAGGCAAAAATGTCAAAATATGACATGTCCCAAAAACAGCTCAAATCACACCAAAACAGCATAAAATAGCGTGCTGAGACACGCCATAGCATTTAAATGTGCAAAAATAGTCGAAAACACCATAATATAGCATGTCGAAAAAATGACGAAAAAAGCAAGGCTATAGTAAGGCAAAAATATCAAAATATGACATGTCCCAAAAACAGCTCAAATCATACCAAGACAGCATAAAATGACCTGCTAAGACACGCCATAACATAAAAACGTAAAAGTATGCCCAAAAACACCATAAAACGGCATTTCGAAAAAATGACGAAAAAAGCAAGGCTATAGTAAGGCAAAAATGTCAAAATTTGACATGTCCCAAAAACAGCTCAAACCACCTCAAAACAGCGTAAAATAGCCTGCTAAGACATGCCATAGCATAAAAACGTATCAGTATGTCCAAAAACACCATAAAACAGCATGTCGAAAAAATGACGAAAAAAGCAAGGCTATAGTAAGGCAAAAATGTCAAAATATGACATGTCCCAAAAACAGCTCAAACCACCTCAAAACAGCATAAAACAGCGTCCTGAGACACTCCATAGCACTTAAATGTGCAACAATAGTCAAAAACACCATAATATAGCATGTCGAAAAAAATGCCAGAAAAAGCAAGGATATAGTAAGGAAAAAATGTCAAAATATGACATGTCCCAAAAACAACTCAAACCACCTCAAAACAGCATAAAATAGTGTGCTAAGACACACCATAGCAGAAAATTGTGCAAAAACTGCCAAAAACGCCATTATAATGCATGTTGAAAAATTGACCGAAAAGGCAAGGCTATAGTATAGAAAAATGTCAAAATATGACAACTCCGAAAAACAGCTGTAAACACCTCAAAACAGCATAAAATAGTTTGCAGAGACGCGCCATAACATAAATTGGTGCAAAAACAGCCAATAACACCATAATAATGCATGTTGAAAAAATGTATTGATTATATCTAATAAAGAGTTGTCTAAGAAGGGCAAAACTTCCTGAGCCACTGCTGAATCAGATAGACATCTAGAATAGTAACTCTTACTGAGAGGCTTGTAGTCAAGTAATAAAAAATTAAAAGTTATTAAATAATGGTCTGACAGAGCAGGAATCTCAGGAAAAACTGTTAAATTTTCAATATCGATGCCCTATGCAAGGACAAGATCAAGTGTGTGATATTAGCGGTGGGTGGGTTTATGTGCACACTGACTGAAGCCATTTGAATCCAAAAGCGTGGAGAAAGCAGAACTAAGGCTATCACTATTAACATCCATGTGAATGTTAAAATCCCCTACGATAATAATTTTTTCATATTTAAGCACTAAACATGATATAAGCTCAGAGAATTCAGATAGAAATTCAGAGTAAAGGCCAGAGGCGCAGTACGCTATAACAAATAGAATTGGCTGTAGAGTTTTCCAGGATGGGTGAGAAAGACTAAGAAAAAGGCTTTCAAATGAACTATAGTTTAGCTTGGCCTTCGTGTGGATTGCTAAGCTTGAATCAAAAATTGCAGCGACTCCCCCTCCTCGGCCAGTGTCCCGTGCAATGTGACTATTTATATGACCAGGAGGAGTGGATTCATTCAGGCTAACATACTCACCAAGATAAAGCCAGGTCTCAGTGAGGCATAATAAATCAATATGGTTATCCAATATTAAATCAGTGACTAAATGAGCCTTGGTTGATAAGGATCTAACGTTCAAGAGTCCGCATTAATTCTCCTGTTATGATGCTGTTTGACAGGAGATGAGTTAATTTTCGTGAGATTTTCTTGTTTCTTTTGTTTAATTTAGCTTTAAACAAATGAAGTGGTCGGGGGACAGACACCATTTTTATAACATTTACATTATGGGTGTGTGACTGTGCTAGAAGCTCAGAGAAGCGTGTAAGACTGTGACTCTGCACCCTGGTCCCAACTCTGGATTGTCATGGCTTTGGGCCTCTAATAAACTCGGCCAGATTCCTTGAGAGGAGAGCCTCAGGCATATGGAGCTCACCTGGTGAGCTAGAGGCTGCCCCAATGTACTATGACTTTTTAATGCCATTTTGGATGACATACTATACTATGCTTTTATGCAGTTTTGGACAACATGATATACTATGACGCTTTTATGCCATTTTGGATGGCAAATTATACAATGACATCTTTGTGCCAATTCAGAAGACATACTATACTATGATTTTTTTTATAGGATGTTGGATAACATAATATACTATGAGTTTTGTAGGCCATTTTACACAATATACTATACTTTGATGTTATTCATGCCTTTTTTAGATGACATAGTACACCATGACTCTCTATGTCCATTTTGGATGTCATACTAAACTATGATGGTGTCATGTCTAGGAAATTATGTTGTTGTTTTTTTGTCTTGTGTCTATGTTGTCTTGTGATATCCTGTTTTAATCCTAACTCTCCTCTCGTTTCAGGTCACTTACTTCCTCCCTTTGTGTGTTTTCCCGCAGTTGTGATTGTCGGCCCCGCCCTGATTGTCTCCGCCTGTTCCCCCTTACCTTGTGTATATATAGTCTGCGTCTTCCTTTGTCCTGTGCCAGTTCGTCTTGTCTCGTCTGCCAGAGAACCAGCACCTTGTTTATGCCCAAGTCAAGTTTTTGTTGTTCCTTGCTCAATTGCTTTGTTCAGGTTTTAAACCTATTTTCATTTGATACTTTGTGAACTCCACTTTTTTTCATACACCTCATTCGTGTGATTTTTTGTTGATACTTTGTTACCTCTTCTGAGAGATTTTCTGTTGTTACTTTTCCTCTTCGGAGTGATTTTGAGTTTTGCTTCTGCTTTTGTTAAAGACTATATTGCTGCCTTTAAAAATAAAGTGTTTTTGACTTTTGATACCGATGTCGTGCATTTGGGTTCAATTCCAGTTCAGTCTTGTCAGATTGTCTTTTGCCATTTTGGAGGATATACTTTATGGTGACTTTTTTTTTTATAGAGGCAGTAATGCAAGGTCAAAGATGCTACCTGCCCGTAAAACCCCACAGGGGAAGAATACTTTTTTTATACCATTTTATAGGACATACTACACTGTTAGAAAGCCCACATTGTTAATGTGTTTTTGAATTGTTTACTGAATTAAGTCTCATTCACTACTAGTTTGAGGGACATGCTTTTTACTTTTGAGTACCATATTATTCTATGAAATTTTGAGGATTTTTCTGGATGACACACTATGACATTTTTCTGTTTTGGGAGACTTACTATACTATGATGTTTCTATGATATTTGTTAGAACATAGTATACTAATAAGTTTCTATGTTGCTGTGAGCACCATAGTATACTTTGGAATTTTTATGAATTTTATTCAACATACAATTGTAGAACTTTTTTGAATGATTTTTTTTTTATGTCATACTATACTATGACTTATCTGACCTCAGTTATATTTGCACTGCTGAGCCAAGACAACAACACTGCATCCTTTAAGTTTTGCTAAATATTTACTTTCCCTTTGGACATCTCGACAGGGAGAAGCCAGTATGTGGACATCGGCTCTTCAGACTATTTTCATTGCTTTATATCTACAGGTAAGTGAATGGCACTGAGCGAAAAAAGATAACAGTTGTGTTTTGTTTTTCGCAAACTGAACAGTTAAAAGACCATAACCAGAAATTAATTAAAACATCCAAAGCTAATCTGACTCAATGCCCTGCCTTGCTATAAATGAAGAAAATGTTAATATTTAGGAAAATAGGCTCAGTCATGTTGTTGCCAAGAATAAGATGAGAAGATTGGTACTACTCTCACATCTGGTAAATTTGGAACTGTAGCCAGAGGACGTCCAGCTTAGCTCAGCATAAAGACGTCATCTGTACAAACCACAGCTAGCCTGGCTCCTTCAGTGGCGACATTCCTGCACTTCTAAAGCTCACTCATTAACATGCTTTGTATGGATTTAACAAACACTAACTTTATGCTGTTTCCCCCGTTTCAAGTCTTTATGTTAAGCTATGTCAATGTGGCTGGTTCCGGCTCCATGATTGCCCATCACATTGTCATACCAAATCGTCACATGTTGTCGTTTTGCAGGGGACTTCCATGTTTACATATTTCTTATTAGACTTCTGCATCTGCTCAGGATGCCGCTACCATGATGAAGCTACACAGGGTTATGTTTAGACAACACAAGCACTTGGCAATCAACACTGGAACACCACGTTAGCATTGATGGTTAGGATTAGGGGAAGCACGTACATGATAAGGTATAGAAAAAAACATCACGTTCTGATGGGAAGTGAACAACAGACTACCGCATGAAAGTCCAGGGTTTGTTGGATCCATTTCCAACCACTACCACCCACCCAATAGGCACCCTCATGCTCCTTATATTACTGGCAGTGTTTAAACCTGATGCCATCCTGCCGCATAGCATGCAGACACGGCAGGTGCCATCCAGCTGTCCACCAGCGTATAATAACAAAGCAACCAATTCTGTCCTTCATGCACTCCCCAAATGTGCCCTTTAGCGTTGTGAACTCATGCCAAAAGCACTGACAAAGTGGCAATATTTTACAAGTTTGGAACAAGAATGGGCTGATTTGCCATACAGGCATGAGAGTGGTGTTAATCCTCACATTTAACTCTCTACTCAAAAGCAAATTATATATTCCTAAAATGCTGAATGATTTCTTTAAGAATAAGAGTTCAGTCATTTTTTTTTTAGTTTACAAGAATAATTTAACCTTTCAACCTGCAGGTACCTGCATGCTACCCATTATGCACTTTGGCTGGTCTTGTGGCTAATTGCGCCTCACGGCACCTCCACTGGGTTCCTGCTCTGCCTCCCAACATCACCCACCTCTACCTGGAGTTTAACTACATCAGTGAGATCAACAGCAGCGCGCTCAGAGGCTATGACCAGCTGCAACAAATAGATCTTGGGAAGCAGAATGTGCAGCTCACCATAAGGAACAACTCGTTTTTCAGGCAGAGAAAACTGACAAAGTTGGTCCTCGGCTTCAATAAAGGCCTTCAGTTGGAGCCAAGGGCTTTTGCTGGACTGTTCAAGTTACAACATCTGTTTTTGGATAATTGCAATTTGGCAGACTCCATACTGGCAGATAGCTATCTGAACCCGCTTTTATCCTTAGAAACACTTGATCTCTTTGGTAATGAAATAGTGAGACTCCGACCAGGACAGTTTTTTTCAACACTTACGAAATTCACAAAACTTAACCTTAAATTGAATCGTATTGAAAGTTTATGTGAAGAAGATCTTGTTGGTTTCAGGGGGAAATACTTCACACACCTGAACTTGGAATCAAATCGCTTGAGGTATAGTAAAGATTTTGACTGGGAAAGATGTGGGAACCCTTTCAAGGGGATAGCCTTTGATGTCCTTGACTTATCCACCAATGGATTCAGCGAGACCACGTCCAGACAGTTTTTCAAAGCAATAGAAGGTACTTCAATTGCGCATCTTATATTCTCGGGACACCTGGGCAAAGGCTTTTCATATGACAACCTTCCTGATCCAGATGAAAGCACATTTGAAGGCCTCATCAACAGTTCAGTCTACACTTTTGATCTGTCTAAAAACCGTATATTTGCTTTGCAGAAAGCTTTTTTAAGTCCTCTAAAGGATGCCATAATTATTGATATTTCCTTAAACAAAATCAATCAGATAAACAGAAATGCCTTTGACGGTCTTGAAGGACATCTAAAATTGCTCAATCTGTCCTTCAACCTCCTAGGAGAAATCTATTCTCACACATTCACCAAGCTGACAGAGCTTCGGGTGTTAGATTTGTCTTACAACCACATTGGTGCCTTAGGAGACAAAGCATTCAGTGGTCTTCCAAAATTACGAGCTTTGTTTTTGACAGGAAATTCACTGCGAGACCTGAGTTCTCCTTCAACGTTACCAAATTTAGAATATCTTTACTTGGGTAACAATAGGTTGACATCTCTGTACAATATCGAGGAATTGGGTAACAACAGTGTTTATGTGGATGTTTCAGACAACAGACTTACAAACTTGGAGGATGTTTATGTCATTTTAAGTAATTTCCGTCACCTTCAAAAATTCTTTTATGGTGGCAACTACGTCCAATGGTGCACACCAAGGCCGAAAGTTACAGTGCCTTATAATAACAGTTTATATGTGCTGGATCTTCATGCATGTTCCTTGTATATCATTTGGGCTCAGGGGAAGTGCCTTGACATGTTTGATCATCTAGAGAATCTGCTGGGTCTAAATTTGAGCTTCAACTCACTTGCGAATCTCCCACAAGGAATTTTCAATGGTCTAAGCTCAATCAGAGAAATCGACCTCTCATCTAATGCCTTAACTTTTCTGCAGGCAGATGTGTTCCCGGTCAGCCTGAAATATCTTGACCTCTCAAATAACTTTGTAGCCCACCCGGACCCTGTAGTGTTGAGGTCCCTCAGCTTCCTTAGCCTGGCTGAAAATCGGTTTCACTGTGATTGTAATCTGGACAGCTTCCTGAAGTGGCTGAACGTGACCAATGTAACCGTCCTGGGTTCAAGTGAAGAGTACAGATGTGAGTTTCCAGCATCACTCTACAACCTTCCTCTGCAGGATTACTTCACAGTCAGTGAACCATGTGAGGAAGATGACGAAAAGTCAGTCCAAGATCTCAGGTGTGCTCTCTTCATCTTCTCTGCTTTCCTCATTATCACGGTTGTCCTCAGTGGGATTATGTACGCCCATTTCCGAGGGCACATATTCATCATCTATAAAAAGATCATTGGTAGGGTTGTTGAGGGCCCAAAACCAGCAACTTCTGTGGACCAAGTGCAGTATGATGCCTTCCTCTGCTTTAGCAACAATGACTACGGGTGGGTTGAGTCTGCTTTGCTTATGAAGCTGGATCACCAGTTTTCAGAGGAGAATAACTTCCGCTGCTGCTTCGAAGCCAGAGACTTCCTGCCAGGTGCAGATCACCTTTCCAACATCAGAGATGCCATCTGGGGCAGCAGGAAGACTGTGTGCATTGTCTCCAAAGAATTCCTTAAAGGTACAGTTTTTCTGACTGTGATGAACAGTTGAAAGCTTACACTGATCTGCTGAAGATATGGCTTTGATTTTTTTTCCTTTTCTTCAAGGAGTACTTAAACATTGTTAGAGACACTCTAATTCCCTTTTCTTTCTGAGAGTTAGATGAGAAGATCGATACTGTAGACTGTAAAGATGAGTTGTGGAATTCAGAGGAATGAGCCTTAAAATGTGGAAATGAGTTAGCATTTTAGCACCTCTGGTTTCCTTGTCTCAAAGTCTATGGGATTTTTGATTGGGTTTTTGGATAGAAGCCTGAAATAAGGTCTGTGGTTAACACAAGGTGAAGAGACTTTCAAGTTTTGCTCTACAATATAAAATACATCAGTAAATACACCATTGTAAATTCTGAAGCTTTTATGTGTCTTAAAAAAGAAGGTTGCTAAGATCATCAAGCTGAACTGCACTGAACACGGCTTTACACTTGCAGCGGTGGCGACATGACGGCAGTGTAGTTAATTTCAGCCAAGCATTTACTTTTCACTTCTGGCATTTAGGCATTGAAAATCCTAAAAGTGGTGATTATTTGTGGAGATTATCTTGCTGAACAAAATGTATAAGTATCAGAAATGTTTGTTTACCATAGTGCTTATTTTTTGCAAAGATCCAAAATCCAGTGAAAAATTCCTATAGGCATTTTGACGAAGGAACCAGGCAATGTTAGCCTCTGGGTTGGCATTCAGGAAAATGTCAACCCTGGGGAATTCTACTAGCCCACTTGGCCAGGGACAGTAACTTATGAGTCCAACAATCTATGTGACATTGCCAGGCAACCAGCAGACACTTTTCCTAGCCGAAAAATAATCGGACACACAACCTTTAGTAAAACCACAACTTTATTGAGCATTAATGCTGCTGGCTTCTTTTTTAACCTTTTTTTAACATAGCAAGGCTTGCTGGTGTCCACTGTTTCCAACATTAAGGCTAAGCTAACTGTCCACTGGCAGTAGCAATATTTAATTAACAGATATGGGAGTGATATTGCATGTCATCTAACTCTCAGCAAGAAAATGAATACATGAATTTTCCAAACTATCAAGCTATTCCTTTGAACAAGCCACTTAGTGCATTCCTGAGTTTACCAAAGCTAGCATGCTAACTAGCACCATGGTGATAGTCTCTCACATCTTTGCTTTCACTGTGTTGTGAATCATAAAATGACTTACCAAATTAAATAAATAAAAGGTTAAAGAAACCAACTGGGTTGCTCCTCTTTGTAGATGGTTGGTGCTTGGAGGCGTTCACTTTGGCCCAGGGCCGGATGCTGGAAGAGCTGAGAAACGTCCTGATTATGTTGGTGGTAGGGAAGGTGAGTATAAGGCTGCTGAGTTGCTTTCCTCCAACATGTTCTCACTCAGAACTTGTCATATGGTGCCACTCTGTCAGAAACGTCCTTGTCTACCTGTGACGTTTGAGGTATCCCTCTGTGTCAGCTGTTTACACTCTGGGGTGCTGTTACGGTGATGTCAACATATACACATAGTGTGGTGACATGTGGTGTCACGTATACAAGACCATACAGAACCTGTATGATACACAACTATGAATCTAAAGCATAAAACATGGTGTTGGCTGGACAGCAGGGAACTTTTAGAGGTCAACAACTCCAGATCCAGAACTTGTGGATTCACTGAAGGAGTTTGTTTTTGAGAGATCTGACCCTTGCAGAGAGGTCTGTACCAAGCTCCATGAAAACCTTCTGAACAGTTTCAAATGTGTACCTGAGATCCTTTGGGTACTTGAGGTTTAAAGCATAGATCAGTCCAAAGAGGTAAGCAAAAGCAGTTGGCAGGTCAGGGAGATCTTGAAGAACAATCTCTTCTTCCACAACAACAGCAACACTCACGACACTTTGAGGCGCTCTGCTGTCATCATCCTCCAGCACAGTGAGGATACCCACAGTGAGGCCCTTCGTCTGCTCCACTTCTGGGTCAGTGTCCTGGTGTTAACAGACAGGAAAAGACCAACACATGGATTGCAAGGCATTAGTCATCAAAATACTGTGAATCAGAATAAGCTCCAACTCTAAATTATCTCCACATTATTAAATTGAACAAATTGTTTATTGAATAGGATTTGCCCAGACAAGCTAATGTTACTGGCTTAACTGCTGCAGCCCTGCTAGCATCAGTTAGCAGCTAACTGCTAATGACTGAAAAGCCTTGTGTTTAAATGTTGAAAATGTGAAGGTCACTTTCTCCATTATGACACAACTCAAAATAAAATTCCTGTATGATTTAACGTTAAAATAAATTAAATTAAAGGTTGTTTAAAACTTACCTGTGCAGACTTCAGCCCAAGGCAGCAGCACTCCAGCTCCTTGCAGCAGCACACAGCCACGAGACTTGAAGTGAAAAATGCCAACTCGGAAAGTTGGCTTTCCCGCATTTCACAACAAAGAAAAAAGAGTTGGCAGAACTGTTGTCTCTTGTATTGAACCACAACGTAAAGATTTAAGTATTAGCAACTCACCAAATTATTTTGGAGCATACAACTGTCTTGCTTTGTTGTGCTAACTTAGATTATTGTCTTAAATATCAATAATTTCTATTTTTAAGTTTTACCAACATAAATTACTGTTTTAGGCCAAAAAACACAAGTTGGCTTTTTTGCAGTGCGTATATTGCGTGGTTACTAGCAACATTATTAGCTGATGCTGTCCCCCAGCATTTCAGGCGCATGTGACCAGTTTCGTCCAGCTCCGTTGTCAAGTGACACTGCCTGTGCATGTTGTCTGTGGACGGGTCCACTGCCATCCAGTTCTTCGCCAGCGAATGATAACAATGCCACTGGTTTCAAACTGCCATGTCCGACTCACCCGGACCCCTGCCAGTGTACGTTAACATGCCATTGGTTCTGTCTGACCATATTCTCATCTGACGGCGTCCATGCTCGTTGCACGTTGATGCAGAAGGTGGCTTTTGGTGTCACATTTGTACACCAAAAGCATTGACAGCGCAGCGCTATTTGACAAGTTCAAAATGAGAAAAGGCTGAAACTACAGAAAACTAGTAGTTAGCAAAAAGTTGCTGATACTCAATAAGGAAATACAGAGAAATATTGGCATTTATTTGGAGAGTTCTTATCTGGCCGTGTGATGGATTTTTTTTTTTTTTATCAATAGTTTTTATTTGTTAAACAAGAATACACAGTAACATGCAAGTTACAAATGTTGAATTTGAAAAAAGAAAAAGGAGAAAAGGAGAGAAAGAAAAACAAACAAAAAACAAACAAACAAACAAAACAAAAGCCTGTGGGTATAGTGTTAATAATATTTTTTAAAAAGGAAGCACATTTCCAGTTTCTTTCTTAGACGTACAATGTTAACACAAGATTTGGGCCATTGTCCTTATAGTTTCTCTGCCATCTCTTTACAAAAAAATTTTTCCTCATACTTAGCACAAAAGTCAATCGTTCCATAGTCCCTATTTCCTGTATGATATCAAGCCACTGATTCTTCTTAGGAGGTTCAGGTTTATACCAACTTATTGTTATGGCTTTCCTAGCTGCGGTACAAAGTATCTTAACTAAGTATCAGCCTTTCTTTGATGTTACTGGGGAAATATGACCCAAGTACAAGACAGTACATGATAATGGAATCTTATACCCAAACACATCTATAAAGATTGAATGTACATCTTCCCAGAATTGTTTCACTTTTCACAAGTCCAAAAAATGGGTGTGTAGTGTGCACCTAAGCAGCCACAAAGTCTCCAACAGGGCTTGTGTGTAAGAGATGCTTTACTTTGGATTTTAGGTGTTTCATACCAAGCGCACCAAGTTCTTCCATTTAAATACACTCCATTGGTGTGAACTCTCCTATATATATTCACTTTCCTTTTAGTTTGGCTCTGGTCAAACCCCAAACTTGATTTTGTTTTAAATGGGACAACTGGCAAAAATAGTTACCAGATTTTTCATCCTATTGGTTCGTTTTTGGTGCCAGCTGAGTGACTCTTTTAGAGATCAAGTAATAGCAAAGATCAAGGGATAGCAGGCAATTGAGTACATACTTTTCGCAGGTAGATGACAGGCTACGTACAGATTAAAATTAAATTTAAAACACTGCCTTATACCCACCAAATAAGATCTGGTTCTTGAACTGGTTCTGTTCAGGATTTTTGGAACCTTGGTACTACTCAGCAAATTAGCCCACGTTTCCACCAGCTTTGAACAGAACAAATGACCAATCACTAAGCCCCGCCCTTGAATACCACAAGCCAATCACATTTCGTGCAGCTATACAATGCACTGGGACATCCTACTTGTAGACTTCCATAGAAAAGCAAAATAAATTTTGATTTTCCTGCGGCTTTATTTAAACCCATGTTATAACCTAGAAAATGGTCAAAGGTATGGGGTATGGGGTAAATGCAACATTGATGCAAGGTATCCTGAGAGGCCAGAGAATGGTGTGTATTCTATCCCATTCCCTAAACCTCACATAAACAGAGCAAAGCGTGTCCTTCGGATTGAACTGTGGTAGGCCACACAGTCAGCTGAGTTTTTAAAGAACTGTTACCCTAACTTTAAGAAGAACATTCTGGGAACTAAAAGAAAACTTGCAGCCGAAAATATTATTTTGGTTTCAGGTGAGAACCAATTTTTCAGACTGAGCCAGTATATTTTTAGATGAAATGTTCTGAACAGTTCAAAATTAGGTTTAGGAACTGGAACAGAACAGGTTTTATGTTGCTGGAAAAAGGTTGTTAGTGGGCAGGAAAAAAAAAGTTGTTAAGAAAATTGCCTCTGACCTACATCTCCATCCTAATGCAATCCAACTCAAGATGGCTCACTTCCAGCTGATGAAGAACAGCACAGTCAGAGCGTTCGTCCAGAGGAGAGAGTACCTGGTTTGGCCGGAGGACCCTCAGGACCTGGACTGGTTTTATGAGCGGCTCATCTCAAAGATACTCAAAGACTCGAAGCAGACCAAATCTGAGCCTGCACAGCCGGACAGCCAACCTCAGAGGGAGGACAGCATCCAAATTGAGCACATCAGAACAACCGCCATGTGAACTCTGTGTCAAAGTTAACCTGCTGATACCAACATCCATCCCACATGTCACCAGTGAGTCAGCACTCAGTCCTCTTAGAGGATGAGGAAGATGTTCTTCTCTAATATGACCTTTCTGAAAATGGCCATGGGTATAACCAACCCTCAGAGGAAGTGAAGGCAAAGACTTCACAATAAAGTCCTATAGAATCAGACTATGAACCTGCCCAGTCTTCAGCTCTGCTTTTCACTGTTCATATATTTAGGGAATCTGTGGCACAGTATTAAATCAAAATGTTTTTTTTTTCTTTTGTCATTGTCAGCAATTACTGCACTCCATGGCATAATGACATGTACAGATTAAAGGAATTAATATGTTATTTGTCTATATATTTTTATTAACATTAACAGCACTGACTGAGTGAAATGTGTCTCTTTAATCAAGTGTACTCACAAGTATTGGATAGTCAGCTTTAAATGTTGCGAGTATAGCTCTACTCGGGTAGGAGCGTACTTTTAAATGTGGATGTATTGGGTGGGATGAAGGCTATGTGGATTCATTTTGTTTTAGGTGTAAATAGGCGGTGCCGGGGTGAAGCAGGTTGAGAGATTTGGGGTGACAAGTTGCTCTGTGTTGCAGCTCAGTCGTTACATGGTTTTGTTTATGTATGAAATATGTAAATATGCGTTGTATTTAGAGTAGTCTGAGTTGATACTGATGTTCGATTTGTTGTATTGTGGTTGTTGTTGGGGTTATTGTGGCGGAACGGTGTGGAGGGAAAACTTGTGTCACTGTTTCCGCGATTGTTTGTATGCATTTGATTACTTTGTGAATCAATTGTGATAAATAAAACTGTGCTTGGATTCGTGAACCTGTAAAGTCCGTTTTGGTAGGGGGGAGGGGCTTACTTCACTTTGTTACATATATATATATGTAGACATTTATATATATATAGGTAATAGATAGATAGATAGATAGATAGATAGATATAGATTATAGATACATACATATATACAGTAGATTTTTGGACAATAAAGTATATAATGTCATTTTTTCATGTTTTGTATGATTTTTGGAGCACATACTATAAGTTTGTCTTTTTTTGGTGACACATGGACAACATACTATACCATGAAGGTTTATTTTATAATTTTTTGACAATATTCTATGCTATGATGTTTTTTAAGATTTTTATATGACATGCTTTATTAGTACGCTTTTTATGATTTTGTGACAACATACTATAATATGTTGTTTTTTATTATTTTCGGATGACATAATATGTCTTTTTTATAATATTATACAATGATGTTTTTCATTAATTTTTGGATGACATACTATAGGATGACGTTTTTAATGATTTTTCAACAACATACTATACTTTATAATTTTTGTAGGACATATTATACTATGAAATCTGTATTGAGTTTTAAAGGACATACTAAACTATGTTGTTTTTTAAGGTTTTTTAAGATGACCTACTATACTGTGATGTTTTTTGGACAACACACTATACCAAGTCATGTTTTATCATTTTTGGATGATATGCTATACTATTAAAATGTTATATGATTTTTGGAAGACATACTATAATATGACCCATTTTTAAGGATTTTTGATAACAGGCAATACAATGGTGATTTTTAAGTTTCAGTTATATTTTTCATGATTTTTAGATAACATGCTATACTTTGACAATTTGATGCGATTTTTGGAAGACATACCATATTATGAGTTTTTTCATGATTTTTGAACAATATACTATACGATGTAATTTTTCATTATTTTCGGGTGACATACTATTTTTTATGGTTTTTGGACAAAAGTTTGTAGAGTAGTAGTAGACATATTAAACTAGGCTGTTCTTTATGTTTTATATAAAACATATACGTGGTTATATTTTGGACCACGTACTATAGTATGACTTTTTTGTTATTGGGACAACATGCTATACTATGACTTTTTATTTATATTTTCACCACAAACTATAGTATGACTTTTTAGTCATATTTTGGATGACATACTATAATAAGAGCTTTTGGTCATATTTTGGCTGACATACTATAGCATGAAATTTGGTCATATTTTTGACATCATACTATAGTATGACTTTTCCATCATATTTTTGATGACTTTTTGGTCATATTTTGGACCACATACTAAAATATTACTTTTTTGGTCATATTTTGGAAGAAATACTGTACTTTGACTTTTCAGTCATATTTTAGACGATATACGATCATATGACTTTATGGTCATATTTTCGACGACATAGTATATTATGACATTTTGTTAATATTTTGTCTTTTGGAGTACATACTATTCTATGAGTTCTATGAGGACAAAATACTATACTTTGTCATTTTTCATTATTTTCAGATGATATTTAATACTAAATATTTTTTTATGTTTTTGGATGAAATGCTGTACTACAACAACTT
Source organism: Plectropomus leopardus (assembly GCF_026936395.1). Lineage (NCBI taxonomy): Eukaryota > Metazoa > Chordata > Actinopteri > Perciformes > Serranidae > Plectropomus > Plectropomus leopardus. The sequence continues at coordinate 32,159,357 of NC_142191.1, read as the reverse complement.
GATATTATTTTTAGAAGATATACTGATTTTTGGTCGACATACTATACTATGTTGTTTTTCATGTTTTTATGTTTTGTACGTATAACTCTTTGGTGATTTTTGGTCCACTTTTTAGTTATAATTTGGACGACATACTGTACTATGACTTTTTGTGTGTATTTTCAGTGCATACTATAGTACGACTTTTTAGTCATATTTTGGATGACATACTATTGTATGACTTTGTGGTCATATTTTGGTCAACATACCATATTATGACTTTTTAGTCATATTTTGATGACATACTATAGTATGACCTTTTGGTCATATTTGGACCTATAGTATGACTTTTTGGCCATATTGTTGACAACATACTATAGTATGGCTATACTATATGAACAATGTGGTTCATTGTTTGGACCACACACTATGACTTTTGGTCTTATTTTTGACGACATGCTATAGTATGACATTTTGGATATGGTTCAGCCAACTTAAACCTCAGCTTTAATAATTTTACACATCACATACAGTTGTTCCATGTTTACAAGTGCAATCCTTTAATTATCATTATTATTTTTATTTTTTTAAACACAGAAATATAAGCAAAATAAAGGGGAAAATGGCATGGGTGACTGTTCAAGTGTCTGAAATGCATGAAAGGTTTTTATTCTCACCACTAGATGGTGAGCGTTAGCTGTCTGTAGGAACCCTCATGCCAGTCTTGACTGATCAGTGAAACTCTGTTAAACCACATTGAGACTTCAATGAGGACTCCTTTAGATGACATTATTTCATGTGACAGCAGCTGTAAATGACATGGTCCCTGTGAGCACGTGGCTCTGCTGGACTGTGCGACCAGAGTGAATCTGGGGTCAACAGGTTTCCTGTCATTTGAAAACAGGAAGCTACTGGGCAGAGGAAAGCTTCCGTCCTGCTGGCCCCGGCCGCCTGCATCCTCCCAGCCTTTATGAGCCAGCTGCTGAGAACATTACAGCCCGTCTGCAGGCTCCTGCTGCTTATACACTGTGGACAGTCCATTAATCTGAGCGCAGTGCAGCATTCACATCTGCCTGGTACACTGGTATTATGCACTTGTTTATATTTTTGGGGATTTTTAGCAGTGCTGGCATGCTGGAAATGCTGTTCGGTCCCCAAAATGTAGTGGGTATCATTTTATGAAGGCCCAAAAAGCCTTTTGTCAGTTTTACCTCAGACTCTGTTGACTGAGACACTGACACGTACAGGTGATAAATATGGAGCCCAAAAACAGGCAAAAAGGCAGAAAATAACCAGATGATTCCACTACACACACAAATGCTTCAGGAATGAATACTGTGTGAGAAATCATTCAAATTGAGTGTAATAAAATGTTAATCTTTAGTCTTTTCTTTAAATCTCTATCTGTTATCCTGGAACTGACTGTCCCCTGGGAAGACCGGATTGAACAGGCCCATTAGCGAAAGAGGGCCAAGTACGCAGAGCTCAGCACAGGGTGCTGGTACAACGGCTGGGTCGCCCGGGCGAGAGTGTATGACAATTAAAGACCCGAAACACCCTATGACTTCACTGATGACTAATGTCAAAGTAGCACCAGAAGGTGTATTCAAACTCTGTCTTTTCTTTCAATCTCTAGGATGGAGGATTAGAATCACGTTAAAGAAAATAAAATTGATTTCAAATATAAAGTCATAATACATATAATATAGAAAAAAAGGTAAAAATTTACAAGACTTAAGTTGTTATATTATGAGATTAAATTGGCTGATTTACAAGAAATAAAAGTCGCAATATTATGAGATTTAAAGTAATGTGTTTACAAGAAAAAAAATGTATTGTGATGAGACTAAACTCATAATTTCCAGGTTTTAAGACTTAATACTGGGGTATTTGTTACATTGTTTAAAAACAACAAAAAAGAAAAACAACTGCTATTCTATGACAGGTAGGCAACACCACTATTTGCAATAATCATTAGCAAATGAGCAAATAACTTAAATAACTAAAGAAGTGCCATTTTTATTTACACTAGTTATAGTATTATGGGCTCGAGGGCTGGACTGCAAAATTCAGATTTTTAAAAAACAATTTTGTCTCCATGGCCACAGCTGTGAAATAGGTAAATGATTATCATGATTGTCAAGATTAAAAAAAAATAGGGCCAGTGACAGAGTCTAATAGTGACATTAGTGATTTTTGTTGTATTGTATAGTCATCTTTTCATCATTTATGAATGCATTTGTTGAATCTGTGCTTGTGTTGAATTCTTTCGTCAGGGTAGAAGCTCCTTAAAATCATCAATAAAAAGTAAAACAAAATTCCTGCTCCTCTTCTGCACAGATGAGAAAGAAGGAAAAAAGTGCTCCACCTTCATAAATCTGCAGCAGTCCAGCAGCTCCACCGAAATCTAATTTGAAAAGTGGAAGCAAATGTTTACCTTGTAAACAAGCTCTCCAGCTCTGCGGCCTCTTCACAGTTATTTCAGGCCTGCAGAATATACTTAGAACAGACACGCATGCTTCTGAGATTCTCCCTCGCAGGGAAATGTAATAAAGGCTGCCCCGCAGCCACAGCTAATATTTGACCTCTGTTTAAGCAAATATAATTACAGGGATGCTCACGCAGGCCAGAGGAGGGATCCTCATCTTCACTGCAGCGACTGAGAGGAGCAGCAGGAGAGAGGCGGCCACGGGGGACCAGGGCTCATCTCTATGATCCAAAATAAGATCTTTCCTTCAACAGTGTGGGCAGCTCACTGATGTCATGTGTTTTCTTAGGCCTGTTTGTGGAAGTGTGTTCTGGGGATAAAGGGCGTAACGGGATGCGAGGAAAGAACCAGCAGACGCATAGCGGTACTTTTCCTCCCTCCTCTGTGACACCATTAGCCAGCCCAGGGTTAATGTTCTCAGGCAAGCAGCTTTGTGCATCATGGGTCCATATTCTGTACATAAAACCTTGAAAAGTTATGGAATTTCATAATCACATTTTCCAGGATTGGAAATGTCATGGAGCATCCATAGCATCCAAAGTTTTGAAAAAAGTTCTGGCAATATGTTGTGTGTAATAAGCAAATGACAATAATGTCATAATAACATTAACATAACAGTGAATTTATTTTCTGTAACATGGCTCTGATATGCGCTGTTTCCACCTTCATGTATGCCCACTAGGGATCTCAAATAAATAAATGTAATAATTTAGGGACTTATGTTTTTTTGTCTTAGCTTAGGGGAGGGGTATACAAATTTAAATGGCTATATTTACTTTACTGCAGATTTCTTTTGATCACTTCCAAAAGAACACATGCCTGCAAGTTTGAAGGGTGGGGGGCAATTTTTTTCTTCTTCTTTTTAAAAAAATGTGCACCAATTTTTGTTTCTTTGTTATTTTGTGGTGATTTTTTGTCTTTAGAAAACTTTAAAAAATTAAGATAATGAGCAGAAGATTGGCTCTGAAACTCTTTATGAAAAGTAAAATCTGGGGTCTCTGGAATAGACTTAGGTGGTAATACGGTATATCAGGGTATTTAGAAATCCTGAAGGTATGTTGAACAATACTATGATAAATACAGACAATCCTCTTTCTATTAAACTCAGTCAGTATGTTTTCACAATGTTAGAAAAAGTAGAATTACTGTGTCAGCCCGACTAAAACTGGATTTTTAAAATACATGTAAACATGTTTGTCTGACTGAGATCATGCTAAGTACAATTTCTGAAAGTCAGGCTAACACACTTGGATAATGCTGTTCGAGGTTCGAGGTACATGTTTTTGCCTCAACTGTACCTGAACTGGCCTTGGTGTTCTGCACATGCTTCATAGTCCTTGTCCCAGGTTTTGACCCTGAAGCCGTACAGCATGAATTTGTCGAAGAAAGCCTGGAAAAACAAAAAAAGAAGACATTTTTTATATCTAACTTGGTGAATTAAGGATTTATTTGGACCAAACTGGAGCTGGTGATTGTTGAAACAGTGGACTTACTAACAAAATTACAAGCAAGCGTAACCAAGACAGCTGACAAACACAAAGTATGAATTAGTCTATTACGTACCACCCAAGCAAACTCTGGAGAAACCGCTGCACTTGACTCTGGACCAAAGTGAGAATAAGACTATCGATGAGAAAAAAGACAGAGTTAAAAAGAGATGGCGTTAATGTACGGAGAGCAGATCAGCCACCACATTCCACAGTGCAGGCAACACAGGGAGGAGAGACGATGGGAGACGACAACTGCTTCTTTTCCCAACTGACCTCTGAGGAAACAGGTGTTTTCTGCACTTGGTTAGAGGGATTTAAGTAACAGAGAGAGACAGAGAGAGGGAGGTTGGAGAAGGAAGCAGCGATGTTCAGAATACATCTGTCACCTGTTCAGAGAGACAGTTCATCAATGACTTCCAGCTGTGAAATGAGCGCTTCTGTTAGCCATGTTTCTCAGTTGTTTGTGTCAAAAGTAGGAACAAAAATTCACATTAGCAGCTTCTGTCAAGTATCAAGTCCACGCCTGTAATTATCTAACAAAGTGTCCCAGTAGTCCTAAAACCTGGAAATCCAATAGCATTTTAGCACACCTGGTTCCCTCGTCTCAATGTCCATTGGTTTTTTAAATATGTTTTTTGGGTAGAAGCTTTAAACAAAGTCTGTGGTTGACACAAGCTGAAGAGACTTTCATGTTTTGTTCTATGACATAAAATTCGTCAGTAAGTACTCCACTGTGAACTTTGAAGCTTTTAGAAGAGGTGGCAATTTCAGAACCAAAGATTGAACTGTTTTGAAATGTTTCGTCACTTCCATTTTTGGCAGACAGTTGGAAGTGGGTTTTGAAACTTAATGTGATCATGTCAAGCTATTCAGGTTTCAAAGGACAAAGGTCTGCTGCCTCCAGAGTCCCACAGGCCAAAAAGGCCCAATAGGACTCCTTCTTCAGCTTGACGGCACCCCTTACCGCCGGTGTCCATCAGCGGGTTCGGGTGTTGCGACCACCTTACGGCCACAGCACCAGAACATGGCCCACTCAGACTCAATGTCCCCCACCTCCCCCGGGACATGGTCGAAGCTCTCCCGGAGGTGGGAGTTGAAGCTCTTTCTGACGGGAGACTCTGCCAGACGTTCCCAGCAGACCCTCACAATGCGTTTGGGTCTGCCAGGTCTGACCGGCGTCCTCCCCCACCATCAGAGCCAACTAACCACCAGGTGGTGGTCGGTTGACAGCTCCGCCCCTCTCTTCACCCGAGTGTCCAAGACATACGGCCACAAGTCCAACGATACGACTACAAAGTCGATCATTGAACTGCGGCCTAGGGTGTCCTGATGCCAAGTGCGCATATGGACACCCTTATGCCTGAACATGGTGTTCGTTATGGACAATCTGTGGCAAGCACAGAAGTCCAATAACAAAACACCACTCGGGTTCAGATCGGGGGGGCCATTCCTCCCGATCACGCCCCTCCAGGTCTCACTGTCGTTGCCAATGTGAGCGTTGAAGTCCCCCAGCAGAACGAGGGAGTCCCCAGAAGGAGCACTCTCCAGCACCCCCTCTAAGGACTCCAAAAAGGGTGGATACTCTGAACTGCTGTTTGGACCATAGGCACAAACAACAGTCAGGATCCGTCCCCCAACCCGAAGGCGGAGGGAGGCGACCCTCTCATTCACCGTACTCCAACGTACAGGCACTGAGCCGGGGGGCAATAAGTATTGCCACCCCTGCCCGGCGCCTCTCACCAGTGGCAACTCCAGAGTGGAAGAGAGTCCATCCCCTCTCGAGAAGACTGGTTCCGGAGCCCAAGCCATGCATCGAGGTGAGGCGGACTATATCTAGTCGGAACTTCTCAACCTTGCGCACCAGCTCAGGCTCCTTCCCCACCAGAGAGGTGACATTCCACGTCCCCAGAGCTAGCTTCTGCAGCCTAGGATCGGACCGCCACGGTCCCCGCCTTCAGCTGCTGCCCAGCTCACATTGCACCCGACCCCTATGGCCCCTCCAACGGGCGGTGAGCCCATGGGAAGGAGGTCCCATGTCACCTCTTCGGGCTGTGCCCGGCCGGGCCCCATGGGTAAAGGCCCAGCCACCAGGCGCTCGCCATCGAGCCCCACCCCCCACCCCCATCTTGCTGAACAAAACATGTAAGTATCATGAATGTTTGTTTACCACAGAATCCAGATCCCATTGGCTTTTTGACGAGAGAACCAGGGCAATGTTAGCTTTGCATTGGCCTACAGAAAAATGTCATCCCTGGGGCATTTAATGCAAAAACAATGCTGATCATCTGTATAATTTTAGACCCTGGAGTTAAATGTTTTTGGCTTCACTTAAGCATAGTGGTGGGAGACATGGACGCGTTGTCCATCTTTATTTACAGTCTATGGTTCATCCCTACACTCCTTTCTCAGCACTCATTGAATCCTTTGTTACCGACAACATATTGAGTAAAGCTGCTCTGACACTGAATGTAAAAAGCATGTGTGCTCCTTTAATATCCTCCTGGTAGTTTGGAGAAGGCTGATAAACAAACACAACATAACACAACAGTCAGCAGATTTTGTTCCATTGTTGCTCTGGAAATAATACAAAAGAATAACTCATTCAAAATATAGATTTGTTAGACAGGCAAAACCACTGCTGATGGCAGCTAGGCGGCTCGCTGACTGCCAGAGACTTGTCTCCCTGTAATTAAAGCCGTCTGCCTCGGCAGGCCCACCAGCTCTGAGCACTTCTTTCAGCTGATGCATGTCATGCAGCACACAACACTAGGCTGGTTTTTAATCCAGCTATTAACCCAGTTCCAAAAATGACTTTATGATTACATTTCTATATTTTTCTACATTCCAAAACCCATTTCAGAGTTCTTGGGTCGAAATGCTGCTGGTTGAATTCAAGCTTTGAAGTATTACAGCCAGTTGGTTGGATTTTGGTGACTTTTGAAGAAAACATTTTGGTCTTTTGCTTTTTTAATGTTGAAGGAGAAGGTAGATTTATTAGTCATAAACTAAATTACATTTATCCTTGATCCTGCTACATCTTTGGACATGAAGATTGCGACTTGTCTTGATTAAAATCACCAGCTACTATGAAAATTCCATGGAAATTGCTGCTGATGGCATCATTCAATTCCTGCAGTGCATTTTTTTTGAACTTGCATCAGAGTCCTTATGGCTCCCAACAAGGTCAGTCCACCCAGTGCAAAAGCCTGATCCTGGATGCAAACTATGTCTCCAAAGATGTGCTCAGAGCAGTCCCTTATCTTCTATTGCTGAGTCTTAATTGTATCTTATTCATTTCACTCTCCTGCAATCAGATATTAGCCAGAGGAAGGCTGTGTAGAGGAGATGCTCTCGGTCCAAGTCGGGTCAGCCTCGCCCTGATGCCAGCTCACCTCCCTCTCTTCAACCAGTGCTTTTGGTTTCTTTTCTCCCCTCTTGTCTGACTGGCCACTTGGCATATGCCGTTTGTGGGGATCCTCTCGTGGTCTGCTAGCCATTCAGTCCAAAACCCACAAAACCTTTTACGATGTTGATAGGTGCTTCGCTATCGTAGAAAAGTAGTGCTTCAGTAGTGGCTACTTTTGAAGAAAAAATTTTGGCTTTTTTAAATTTTTTTTTTTTAGATTTTTTAAATAATTATCAATGATTTTTTTAAGAAAAAACATTTTCCAAGGCATATTTACACCCAAATCTCCAAAATGTTTATCACAGTCAGAAACTGTAATAACAGAAATTATTACTGAATTTTCAAATTTCAGATGGACCTTGAACACACTTGAACACTGGTCATTTTACAGGTTTGTGAAACAGATTTCCATATTTTTTCCAAAATGTTCAGGGTATAATTAGTTTTCCATAATGTTTCCAGCCCAGGAAATGACTATTCGCATATTTCATAACTTTTCCAGGTTTTTCGTGACTGTATGAAACCCGTTTAACTCAGTCACTGATCTCAGGCGACAAAGGGGCAGATGGCAGTGAAGGCGGAGGCGTACAGCGTTGTGAATAAAGATGAATACTTTACTTTGAACAGCCTCGTCTAACGTTAGGGTCTGAGCGTGTGGAATGTACTGAAGACAGGAAGAGCAGACAATAAGAGACAGCAGGACAAAAGTGATAAAAAAGACATTTTAATCATACAGTACATGTTTGATCTGAGGCAGCGTGTGGAGATTTGAACACAAGAGCATACTGAACTGAACACCACTGCCTACAAATACAAAAAAGTGTCAGGCAATGACTTCTGATCAGCTTGTAAAATGTGTCACATTTTAGTTACGGTCGATCACATCTGACAACATATACTGACAATTACACACAATATTAATATATATACTGTACGATTTCATGTGGTGCAAATGGCTGCTGAATGAGTATATTTAACATTGACATTAGCTCAATTTCATGGACGCTTCTTTAGGCCTGGGTGGTATCATGGTATTACAGTATACCAGTGTTTTTAGAAATCCTACTATGTTTTTAAATACCGTCATAAATACAGGCTCTCCTTGTTTTATTAAACTCATGATGTAGTGCACAACACACACCACCAGGGCTCAGTCTCTAGTCTCTATTAGTGGAGGGAGAAGTTACAAGACTGTAAACAGCTGGTGGCCAGCAGGTAGAGCGAGAACGTGGGGAATAATGGCATGTTTTTTTACATCTAACTTGGTGAATTTCATTCGATCAAACCAGAGCTAACTAGACTAACTAGATTACTAGCAAGGGTAACCAAGATGATTTGGGTGAGTTTTATTTTGTTTCAGTTGAGTTTGAACAAAGTGTTTTATGACAAGGCAACTAAGCCTCGTCACTCTTCTGTGACCGAGAGAAAGTTGAATTCAAAAGGTATACAGATGTACTTCCCTGTTTAGTAACACTTATACTGTCATATACCGTACACGCCGGTGAAATGTCACCAAGGGATGAAATATTACATACCGCCCAAGCCTACTGTGATGATGAATAGACCATAGTTTCCCATGATGATATGACTTTAACAATAGTGAGTGATTCATTGTTAAATCTAACACATCATCTAGCATGAGAACACCTGGTGAATGCAAACAGAAACATGTAAACTCATTAGATTTCGTGGGTCCGTGCTGTGTAATGAAACACACTGAGGCACTTGGTCTGCAAACACACACCTGCTTTGATTGCACAGAGACATCGTATGTGTCATTCTTGTTTTGGACATTTGCTCTGGGTGAAGTTTTTTATGAAAATATTGATTTCTTATCAGCATAAGCTTTCAGATGAGGGGTTGGTGTTTATTGCAATAGGAGGCACGCTGGTTTCACTTTTTGGCATGTTAAACTCTGAAGCTGAATTGCACTTCACTTTCAGTGTCCTGTTAAAACAGTAGAGTCTCTTTGGCGAGGCCGAGGACGCCCGCTGTCTTTTAGAGTTCTGCTTGCACTTTTTGACACTTTCCTCCCGTGTGACGGGAATACTTCTGAGCTTCTCCTGGTTGCCAGGGATTTTACAACAAGCATCCACTTGTGTTGTTGTATCTGTGGACATGTGGTTCTCACCACAAGTAGGGTCAATGTCCCTTCCCTTCTGTCTTTCAGGACTGGTTGGGTGTGGTGAATCTGGTAAGGAGGGCAGACATAGAGTCTGGGCTGGAGTGCTGATATTTTGGCTACAGTCAGGGCTTGAGGGCCTGGTTTCATGTTTGTAGCCATCCTCCTGTCCCATAGGCTCTGAGCCAGGAGATGGACCCATGTCCCGGCTCAGAGCTGGACTCGTGTCCTGGCTCAGGGCCTGGGTTGTGGGTCTCTGTTCTCTGGCCTGCAGGTTTGTGGTGTGGACACAGTACTTCCTGAGATGGCAGGTGTGTGTGGGTCCGTGCCTGGGGGCAATGACCCGTCCCTGGGAGCAGTGGTGGAAATGGGCAGGGGGACAGTGGACGTAGTGCATACGGCACTCCATGTGTGTGTAGAGCGGCTCCTGGGCTGCGTTTTGTTGGCTTGGGGGGTTTCCTGAGAGTGGGAAGAGCTGAGGGGTGGGGAGGCAGGAGGGGGTCCTGGGGAGGCTGAGCACAGGGGTGGGGGGTCCACTGCTGAGAAAGGTGCTGAGGAGGAGATGGGTCCCCACATGTGCAGTTTGTGTTTTGAGAGTACTGGCACCTGGATGCTGTGCTCAGAGCGCCTACAAGACTGTTCTCGGGGCCCCCTCTGCCCATCTCACTTTTGCTCTTGTAGTGGATGTGTGAGTATGGAGCCGTGTGGTGATGGTGGGGAGGGGCCCCATTGTAGAGCTGGGCACACCCCCCCTGCTCCTCTCTGGGCTTCTCCTCAGTCTTCTGAGTGGAGGCTAACGGCTCCAGCTCGTAATGCTCCGCCTCCCCGCCCCTGCTGTCCAGCTGGTACTTCCCCAGGCCTGACCCTTTCCCCTGAGGGGAGGGGCCCGGGGCTGTCACCTCAGAGAACACCTGACACTGCAGCTTTTTGGGCAGCGGGATCTGTCCGCAGGTCCCTTGTGGCCCCAGGCAGCGACACATGCACTGGAAGAAGAAGGTGGCAAAGGCCCAGCTGATGCACATGATGAGCATCATGAACGTTCCCAGCTGGGTGTACGCTAACACCGTCGAGGGCATCATCATGGCCCCGGCAACAAAGGTGGTCAGCGCTGCCATGGCGATGGCAGAGCCCATGCGGCTGAGGGAGAAAATCACCTTCCCCTCACGGTCAGGCTCAGGAGCGAGCCGGTAGGCCACGCCGTAGTGGACAGCAAAGTCCACAGAGAGCCCAACCGCGACAGAAATGGTGACGGACTCCAGGACATTGAGCTCCCAGCCCAGCAGCACCAGGGAGCCCACCGTGACAAAGATGGTCCCTGCGATCGACAGGATGGCGTACAGACTGATGATGACGTTCCAGGTAGTCAGCAGCATCACGCTGAAAGCCACGGCTACTGACAGCGCCATGGCAACCAGAGTGCCGTCTGACAGGCTGTCCTGCAAGTCGTAGAACTCCAGGTTGCTGATGAACCAGCCGTGGCTGAGGCCCACTGGAGCGTAACGCAACTCCTCAGTGATCCAGGCATCCACCTGCAACAGAAACATATCATAAATGTCAAACTGATAAAAAAGAAAAATGTATCCTGTATGTCAGAAATACTCAGGTTTTGGTGTTGAAACACCCTAAAATCCTAGAAATGTTTAAAAAAATAATAGAAACATTCAAAAATCCTAGAAATGTCCTATTATCCTAGAAACATCCTTAAGTCCTAGAAACTTCCTAAAATTCTAAAAGCTTCATGTCATAAAATACTAGACACATCCTTGAGTCCTGGAAACATACGAAAACTCTATCCTAAAGATATAGAAATGTGCTAAAATCCTACAAAAGTCGGAAAAAGTCAGTCAGTCCGACCTCACGGTAGAACTGGTACATCTTCTCGTAGGCCAGGGTGAAGAGGTAGGTGCTCTGGAACTCTAACACTATGGCCCTGATGGTGTCATTGATGTCGAATCGAGGTCCCGGGGTCTTGCTGTCTAGATGGTAGTTGGTACTGCGATCCAGCTCCATGATTGCTCTCTTTATGCACAACTCAAAGACTTCCTGCTTGTACGGGAAGGTGGACTGACTGCAGCAGGGGTAGACTGACGCCTCCTCACAATCCTGGTTCTCCATCCACTGACAAAAGAAGAGGGAGGTTAAGGTTGACTGTACTCTGTGACAATTTGCTCTCTTAAGTGACACTTTACAAGTCAATTTTTTTATTTCCATTTTATTTTATGCTTGGTAGGTTATTTTGTCCAGTCACCAAACTTTACTACTTTTTTTTAATTTTCAATGCGTCAAATCTCATATCAGTTCAGCTGCACATTTTGATCTGCTGAGCCAGCCCCCCCCCCACCCCCTCAAAATATGGAAAAGTAGAACAGCTGGAACCGTTTGTCATTTTGCTTCTTTGCATCAAAATGAACATTTGTCACAATTTCCTATCAGTGGTGGACTTGTTGGAATATGTGAGCTCAGCCTCCCTCTTTCATTCCTTCAGCTACCTTTTTAAAAGGTCACTGCTGCGATATTTGTGCATATCCAAACACCTGTTGCTATCCAAGGCTTTTTTGTAATGTTTAAAAGCAAATGTTTCTCAATCCAACCCGAAATGTGGGATTTTCTTTTGCATGCATCTGTACCCCAAAGCTGATGTATGCACGACAACGCACAGAGCTGACTGTAAGAAGAACACAGGCAGAATGCTGCAAACTGCAGCAAGAACCAATTGCGACACATATTTTAAAATGGTTTTAAAGGTGCTCAAATAATGCTCCTAAAATCTCTGAATAATACCAACTTATTCCACGTCTTAACTGCAAAATGCTAAATTCATAAAATAACCTGTGGTGTGGTGGCCCACCACCATACCAACATTTGGTTTTATATTCTTGGAGCTGGTCTATTTATTTGGTGTGCTGTTGGAATATTTACCCATTGCACCACCATGAGTGTACTCTGGGCACAGACGGAGCAGCAGACACCAGGCACAGGTTAAGTGAAACAAAACCATCCATTACGCTGGGTCTAAAAGTTTGCTTTCACTCGCCTCTGCAGCAGCTGCTCATCTCATCTATTAATCTGATCTGATCAGCTGGAATTGGAAAGTTCTGCTAACACAGACCTGGAAAAAAACTCCAGATTTAGAAAGGAGGCACAGAATGATACATAGGACACACACACACACACACACACACACGCACACACACACACACACACACACACACACACACACACACACACACACACACACACACACACAACAAACAAAAAAACCTGACCACTCCACCCTCCCCTCAACACTGGAAAACTAACCAAGTTTCAAGGACTTCCTTTTGTTTACAGCCCAATTGCCCAGCATTTGTCAGACACATAAGATTCAAGCTCTATTCTGACATAATTTTACCATCCCACAATATGTGGTCGGAAATTTAAAATGTTTTGAAAAAAAATGCCTTTTTTGCCCTAAGCTTTCTAAAAAAATGCCAAAAAATATAAAAATAATAATAGAAATTAATGAATTTAATATAATTTCACACCACAAATCTGCAGTAAAATAAAAACAAAATACATATATCTTATGCCCATCCACTACGCCAAAGTTGCTTAAAAATTATTTGACATGCCAGTGGGCATATACAACAGGAGAGACAGAAACTGATGAACAAATAAACAAAAACATAACATAACCAAAACATTGTCACATGTCGATGCATATTAGAGGCCGCTATCAGTGACGTTGTCATCTATAGAAAATAAATTGACAGCTATGTGAATGGCATAATAAGAGTTCATTTATGACACACAACACATTTCCATATCTTTTTCAAAACTTTCAAAGATGATATTAGTTCCATGACTTTTCCAGGCCTGGAAAATGTGATTGTGAAATTTCAAAACTTTTCCAGTTTTTCCATGACTGTGGGAACCCTGCTAAACATTTCTTTGCATAATGTTTCCAAAAAGTGCCTGATTTCAGTATACCATGAGACATGTATTACAGACATGTAATGGACATACAGTACTGACCTGTTTGAATGTCTCGATGAAGCAGCTCGTGAAGTCCTGCTCCTCTGACTGAAACACAAAGCTCTGATTTCTCAGCTTTTGGCAAAAACTGAGGATCCACAGCTGAGACGCTGGACTGGCGATGTTGAAGCTGCTGTCCAGCATCAGCTTTCCTTTGTTCTTGGGGTTTAAAGGGTCCCCGTTATCCACAGGGGTCACGCCCCAGATGATGGTGATAGGCATGTGGAGGTCCTCGCCATGATGAACCCTCTCGAACATGAAAAGTTTCTTGTACTCTGCGTCGTAGCGCTCAAACGGGTGCGAGGATCGGAACACTTGAAACTCTGCCAGCTCGAGAGATGGGAGCTTCATCTTTGGATTGATGCAGACCACATAGGCCCCGCCCACTGTGATGGCGAGGAACCAGAAGAGCCAGAGGTAGCGCAGTTTGATGACGATGCAGGGCAGCACCTTCTCAAAGAAGATCCTGGATGCCTCAGAGACGGTGAACAGGCATTTGTTGGCCGTCTGGCAAAGACCGGCCCAGAACATGCGGGTACAGTACCCTCTCTGCTGCTGCGGAGGCTTGGAGCAGGGGAACATATTAGGCAGGTAGCGTTCATGAAGCACAACCACAGCCGGAAGCCATGTCACCATTAGAATATAGTTCACAAGTATGGCAGTGCCCGCGTACACTCCAAAACAGCGGATGGCGGTGATGTTGCTGACGTAATTGGCATAAAAGGCAGCAGCAGTGGTGAAGCTGGTGACAAACATTGACAGGGCGGCATGTTGTAGGGTCACGCCGACCGTCTCTGCCAGCTCAGCGTGGGGTTTGTCAAACTTGGTGTAGTTCCACACATCACAGAGCACGAAAGCGTCGTCAGCGCCGATGCCTACCAGGATGATGAGGGCTGTAAGGTTCATGAAGGGGAAGAACTCAAAGTTGAAGACCATCCGGTAGAGAAAGTATGACACGATGAGTGAGCTGATGATGGCTATTATTGTCATCAGAGTGATGAAAACTGAGCGTGTGTACACACACATGACCAACAGGACGATCACTATGGCTATGGCGGGATACACCGTATCCGTGAGGAGGTAGTCCTGAAAGAGGTCATGCTTGATGCCAAACTCAATCCCTGTGACTGTGGTGATGCCATCTGACGAGTTCCAGTTCTCAAAATTGTCCAAGTAAATGTTCATCATGGACTCTCCTTTCTCTGTGGGGGAGAAGAGCATGCTGTATTTGAGCACAGGAGGAGGGAACTCCAGGCTCTTGGGGCTGAGGAAGTCTTTGTCCACCAGGAAGTGAAGGATCTGGTAGACGGCGTTGTACTTTGTGCACTTCCGAGGCACACTGGCACACTTGAGCTGGTCCTTCCGTCGCAGGGCCATGTCCCAGCAGTCGGGTCCCAGCGTGCCGTTGTGGTAGTACTTGGCACACGAGCGCAGGATCTTGAGCGTGTGCGATACGTCGCGCTCGGTGATCTTCTGGCAGGACGACCTGTTGGTGAGGACTGCAATGTAGTTTCCCAGTGTCCAGCTGGGGCAGCAGGAGGCGTCATTGGTGCGCTGACAGAGACTCCAGTAGTCCCGATGGGAGCGCACCTGGCAGCATACAAATAAGAAACACAGGCAAAAACTAGAATGACAATCTTGCAGTTGTACACATCTGAGCACCGGTCAAGTTGCACTTAGAGTTTACTTCCATGTCTGTGAAAACATGGATGCTTTTTATACAGCACCCCCCGGCAATACAGATAGAGCAAGATTACTGTCACCATTTCGGTATCTCACCAAATGTCTTCCCTTCTGTTCCTGAAATATGACACTGAGCATTGACCAGAGAAGTGTTTTTGCAGAACACATCATGTCAAAGTGAAGTTGACCTTTGACCGATTGAATATAAAATGTCAGCCCTTCATATTATCTTATTAGACATTTGTATGAAAATTTGTCACAAAGTTTTAACTCTAGAGTTATGGACAAAAACATGTTTTGTGAGGTCATGGTGGCCTTGACCTTTGACTTTTTAACTACCATATTCTAATCAGTTCATTCTCTTGAGTGGATGTTTATGCCAAAGTGGAGTAAACTCTCTCAAGGTCTTTTTGAGGGGGACAAAAAACCCTTAAGGTGTTTGTAAGACCTGCATTTATGAGAATGAGACCAAGCACAAGGTCAAAGTGACCATGACCTTTGACCACCAAAATGTAATCAGTTTATCTTCATGTCCAAGTCGATGTTTGTGTCAAATTTTAACAAATCCCCTCAAGGCGTTTTTGAGAATGAGAAGGGCAGCCATACGGACAGATGGACAACCCCACAACATAATGCCTCCAGCAACAGCTTTCGCCAGCATAGAGACAAAAAAACACAAGTCAAAAAGTTTCTGATGGCGACAACTGTATCGCTCCCAGTCCGGACTGTGCCGTTCTACATACGCACCCTTGTGTTGTCCAGATTGCACATGGATTTGATGGCCTGAATACTCCACAGGCTCTTCCCCTCAGCTGATGTGAACACCAGTCTAGAGTAACTGTCACCTGCAGGAAGAAAAGAGGTTCATCACTCGAATGGGAAAAACATCTTTCCTGAGTGAATAAAGTTGGAAAATATGAGGCAAAGACAAAATTTTCCATCTGACTGACAAGAGATCCTGAAGCTGAAAGAAGCTCTTACTGATGTTGTGCATGAGACTATTTGCATAAACAGTACATTTGTTTTAAATAAGGCGATCTCTGTTAATCTCTGTTTTAATTCCTTTCACATTAGATCTCTATTAAAAATGTACATTGTGGAGGTCATTAGGATCGTAGGGTACCTTGCCTTGTCTTAATTATTTTCACTTTTATGATGTTTTTGACATAGGATGTGATTACAAGAGCAAAAAGTAAGATGAACCCCCCCCCCCGACCCTTTCAGGTCTAAGATCTCTCTTCTCTTGAACATTTACAGGGTTGGGAATGTAATATCTCAGTCAAAAACAGGTAAACCTAAAAAAAACAGATCTCAGAACAAATTCCCCAGGTCCACTGGGGTTCTGGTTCTTCCTTTTGGACAAGCGAAGACCTCAGTGCGTACTATGACCTACATATTTTCTCATCAAACCAGTGTTTAGAATTTGAAATGTGTTGTATTGGGGTTCATTTGAGTGTTCCCAGGATCCTTTGAGGGCTGTGTAGCGTTAGTTATTTCAGAGAGCATCTCTGTACTCTTCACCATCTGGTGGAAGTTGGATTTGTGTCATCTGTGTTTTAAAAATCTTACCTGGCACATCACAGAAGAATTCTTTACTGAAGTCCCACTCTGCTTGCCGTTTGTCTCTGTCAAAATGGTCCTCAGGCCACCTGGGCTCCTGGTGACTACAAAACAATAAAAGCACCATCTACATCACCAAAATGTATGTTGTCTTCAAACAGAATCAAAATGGCAACAAACCCCCCCCCACCCACCCAAAAAAAAAACCAAATTATTTTATTCTTATTAATCACACTCCCCAGCTACGTGGCAGATAGGAATCATGGAGCAGACATTGTTTACCCAGAGTCTGGTACTGCTTCTTAATAACTTTTTAATGAGCTAACCATTAAAAGCATTTGGCAGCAAGTCTTAGTTTCATACTGTGTTTATTTTGGTCAGGAATCAGAGCCATGGTATGAAGTTCCCGCCCATACACCAGCTCAACCAATCGCAGGCAGAGACACTGACTGCAAGCACACCGATTGGCACACACAGCTGTCTTGGATGTAAAATGTCAGAACTTGATGATAATATCCTGTTAGATATTTGTGTGAAATTTGTGCAGATGCATTCTGGAGTTTTGGCCAAAAACATGTTTTATGTTGTCGTGACCTTGCCCTTTGACCACTGGATTTTAAACAGTTCATTCTTGAGTCCAAGTGGACGTTTGTGCCAAATTTGAGGAAACTCTTAAAAACTCAAACTCAAGATACATAATAATAAGATAGATGCAAGGTCACCATGACCTTGACCTTTGAACACTAAATTCATATCAGCTCATTGCTGAGTCCATGTGAATGCTTGTGTCATATTTGAAGAAATTCCCTCAAGGTGTTCTCAAGATGGCGCTTTTACAAAAATTTGACGAATGCAAGGTCACCATGACCTAGAACTTTGACCACCAAAATCTAATCAGTTCATCCTTGAGTCTGCTTAAACATTTGTGCCAAATTTGAAGAAATTCCCTCAAGGTGTTCTTAAGATATAGTTTAACAATAATAACACAAATGCAAGGTTGCTGTGACCTTGACCTTTGACTATCAAAATCTTATCATCCTTGGGTCTACTCAAACATTTGCGCCAAATTTTAAGAAATTGTAGAGTAAAACAATAAGAAGTATAGAACAATAAAAGTAAATCCATAAAAATGTATTCAATTAATTAAAAGCCATGATGAAAAGATAGGTCTTTAGCCTTAATTTGAAAGTGCTAAGCATTGTCTCAAGTCTAAGCTCTTCTGGCATTTTTCTTCCATAAAACTGTTCTTTTTTTAAATTATTTTTTGGAAGATGTCATGCGGTCCATCTTTATATACAGCCATAGGTTCAGTGTGAGAGAGAACACAGCAGACAGTCTGTTTGCATGATTCTGTATATGGCAGATGTTGCTTTGTCTGAGGCTGCTAAGTCAGCATGATGCAAACTGAAGGAAGCAGATCTGAAGCTTAGTAATGAAATAAGCATCAGTAATTGCTGTTCTCCCCCAAAATCAGACGAATGACGCACTGCAGTACCAGGATACTGCCGTCATTATTATCATAATCATCATAATAGCTGCTCTGATTGAACAGGGGGCCGGAGGGGCCATGTGCAGACATGTCTTAGGACTTTTTGTGTGTATTGTGTGTTTGTGTGCCCCTTTGCAGGAGTGATGCTGCAGCCGTGTGTTCTGAGCGGTGCAGTGCCTACATGCCAGAGAGCAAATGAGGATTATAGTTGAGATAGGCTTGCTATGTGTATGTGGGTTTTTTCAGGGGCCACATCCTCTGCTAGAAACAGGAAGGCAGAGTCATCAGGTGGCTGTCACAGAAACTGAGGGGTTGACAGACAGAGGGGATGAGGCAGAGAGGCCTGCTGACAGAGCAGCGCAGGCCTCTGGTACGCACCACAGTACTCACACAAGTACACAATTACATCTGCAGACAGACGCATGGAGCGAGACAGAGAGGAAGACAAAGACAGCCACAGACGCAGCAGGAGACAGAGAGATGGAGATGCAGAGAGAGATACAGACTGCAGCTGAAAGGGTCCATTTTCTCATCAGCAGAGTGGAGCCGCAGGTTTCCTCACATTAACATAGGAGACATGTCTGTCTCTCGACTGTCCAGAACTGCTATGTCAGAGTCATTCATCAGAGACTAATGTCAAGATTTTGGTGCCAATTTAATAAAACAAACCAACAATTAAAAGCCAAATATATGAGTTCATTTTTAGTTTTGGAAATGCTTAAATCAGGCTATAGTTTAGCAAATAAAGACAAAATATGTTGGCAGCAATACAGGTTCTGCTGATATTACAGCCCGATCAAAACTGGAATTTTATTTCAAATGGGGCTTGTTGATTTTTTTCTGCGTGCTGTGTCAGCAAAAATAGACAGTGAAACTTGTGTTTTGATAATTATATTAACTCTATACTACGTTTTACTGCAGAAAAAACTTCTCGCTGCCACAGACATGAGGAAATACAAAGAAAGAAACTTCCCTGCTTCCATTTCAAAATAAAAGTCCTCTGACAACATCTCTGTTGACAGAGTCCCATCAGTTGTTGACACAATGCATTTTATTTCGAAATATTTGCGGACTGAGTTGTTGACAATGCAGGAGCTTGTTTGGCTTCATAAATGAGTTGGATATGCACTTATAAATGTTAATACAATTTTTTAAAATACTTTCACAGCAAAAATTGATGCATGCGATTAATTAAGATGAATTAATGAATTTAAGTTTAACATAAACTTGATTTTCAAAACAGTAAACCAAACGTTGTTTACCCTTTGAAACTTGAGCAAATTAGCCTTCTTTGAAAAACACTGGAAGAAGGCAATAAGCAACAGAAAAAGTAATTAGCATGACATTTGGGGGTTTTTTTTGTTTTTTTTAACAATATTTTTATTGAAGTTTCCACTGCACAGCAAGAAATTAGTTAAAAGTACAAGAAAATGACCTGAAAATTAATTGAAAAAAAAAAAAGATTTTAAATATATAAATATATAAATAAACATGGATACGACCGGAAAAGGTGCTTTAAAAAATATATTGAGTTGTAACATAATTCATTCAAATTGAGTACGAAAATCACAATAATAGTTTTCCACTAGCTTTTTTCTTTTAAATTTTATTTTTCCAAATCGTCTAATTTCTTGCAATTTGTAAAACAAGTATTAACAAGTTGCTCATTGCTTTCTTTCCAATGTTTTTCAGAAATAAACCCCCAAAAAAATCAGAAAAGCACATTTTCTCAGGGTTCTAAGATTGAAATACTTGTGAAAGGCATCTTAAAGTAGTACAGAGAAAGTGATGTTGCTCCAGGTTTTCGAAGGATTAATCATCTAAGTTATTCTCAATTATCTTCTTCTGCATTATGTTCTGTTACAAAATGTACTTTCACACAACACAGATATATCTGTGATGGGCCAATATTGGTTGATTAAATCTGCTGAACGACATGTATCGGTCAGGCTCCCGCTGATATCAACAGAGGCGGGAAAAGGAATCAGCTCTGAGCAGTGATCTGAGCTGAGAGTGGACAGTCGAAGAGACAGACAGCAGACAGAGAGACAGACACAAACATGCAGAGAGCTGCTCTGGGCTAGCGAACAGCCTCCTGCTGACAGAACACACTGATGACCTTGTGGACGGACACATCTCTACTTTGCTCCCCTTTTCTTTCAAGAGGGGATTCAGACTTTTCAGCACATCTGTCAGCAGTATGTTTGACACCCCCCCCTCAGTCTCCAGCGCCGGCTCCCCCTGACCACTAACGGACACACATTACACAGCAGGCTGGAGCTGTGAGGCTATGTTTTAGCAGCCATACAGAACATTATTCTGCTTTTGTTCACAGTTCTGGGGCCTCATGTACAAAGACTTGTGTGGATTTGCTACTGAAACATGGCGTACGCTTAAATCCAGAAAACGTCGTACGCACAAAAAAATCCAGATGTATGGAACTGTGCGCACGCATGAGTCCAAGCATTTGTACATCCCAATCAACATGGAAGTGAGTGCACGTCTAAGAGTACCAGACTCCTCCCTTTCCACGCCTCAATTTACATATGCAGATTAATGTAAAAAGGCCCTGCATGTAGGATTCCTCTGTCTGCACCATCAGATAACACAAACATAAGCGATGAGTAAAACTGGGAAGAGGAAGAATTATTCATTTAAATGTTCCCTGTTTGCTTTCATACAGTTACACATACAGACAGACGTGTTGGAGTGTAATGTGAAGCTCGCTGTGGGTAATGAGTGATCTGCCTAGATTAACTTGATAACTTGATACTATCACCAATCGTGTTGTATTAATGGCTACAGATGTGCATGTATTTCATCCCGTTTGCATTCTCCAGTATTCATTAATACTTTTTCATTCACGTCAGACATGACTGTCAAATTTAATTGTTATGTGATGAGGATAATAGTACGCACAAGTGTGGTAAAGTGAAATGATCGGGGGCACAGATAACGTTATCAGGGTTTTTATAAAGTGTTAGGCTATATGCATGGCCACGATATACTTAAATAGGCTCATATTTTAGATGCACTGAAATTGTATCTTATGAAATGTTTACTCATGAGGAAATCACACTGGTACTGAGGACTGTAACCACCTGGCTGGCTGTATTGTCCATTGCCTCTGGTGGCTAAACAGAAACGTGCATGACATTTTTTATCATCTGTTCGAACCAGGCGGGGATCTTTTGTTCATGTCGTCACTGGACAAGTAATGACATTTTCGTACTAAAGACGGCTGATATGTTCTTGTAGGGACCAAAAATAACACCCAGCAATAGATTCATGCCATGATGTTTCAGCAGACACCGTCAAATGAATGAGATAGTGAGGCCAAACTTTTAAAATGTTTATTTCCTGGTTTGTCAGCCTGTTCTCAGAGGCCGATTCTACAAACACCTCTGTCTCTATCGCCAGTTAATCCGACCACCAGTCCGCAGACCCACGCGCAGTTCCAAGAAGATCGCCCTCGGAAACCTAAGGCGGCTGATGAGCCAGACGTCATCGTGTCTGCCTCTCTGCCTCTAAAAATGCGTTCTCTTCGCACTGTGCAATTTGCAGTATATTCTTATAATGCTATAGCTGCCTTTGTTGTTAACATTATTGTCTGCACCATTTTGCGCACGCCTTTATATACACTCATCTAATTGCTGACAGATGGATGTGTTTAAAGTTCATCTGATGTGCACATCACTCTGAGGAGGAATTGCTTTGACATTATAAACAGTTTCCCAGCATCACCTCTAAGTGTCGCCAACGGATCAAAAGCAGTAGAAACGTGTGTACGCCTGCCATGAAGTTGGCATGAAGCACCGGACATTTCCACGGTTATTTCACTCTTGATACAGCTGAACGTGAGCATGGAAAAGGGCGAACGCCACCCTAAACACTTTAGTTATATGCAATATGATGTATTGTTGTGAATTAAATAGAGTTTATGCAAGTGCAGCTGCAATGATAAGTTGATTAATCAATAAGTCGATAAAAAATTAAACTACTTCGATAAATACTTTTTAAAATTATTTTAAGCTATGTGGGTGTTTTTTCTCTTTTTTTAAAAAAATATAATTTTGAGTTTCAGGTTATTTTTCCGACTGTTTGCAAATCATTTTCTTTTTTTAATAATTTTGGGGTTTTTTGGGATTTTTTTGGGAGAATTTTAAGTTTTTTTCCTACTAATTTGAGTTTTTGGGGTGTTTTGTTTGTTTGGGGGTTTCTTCATTCTTCCTCTAAATATTTAATCTTCACTAAACTCTGAAAGAGCTACCTGGTTGAAAAGTGTGTGTGAACTGTGTGTGTGGTTACTTTTTCGCCTGCTCATCGGCGTATTTGAAGGGGTAGTTGGCCAGCGTGGCTTTGTAGCCAGTGTTCTTCACCATGTTGTTCCATGTGACCAGCCGCTGCCCAATGGCTGTTCCCCGTGGCTCAAAACCCTTTGGGGAGTAAAGAAAGGAGTCATGTTTTCATCGTTACTAAATTACTGTACAATAATAAATAAAATAATACAAATAAATCAATAAAAATGGGTATACAGTAAATGACGGTGTGAGTGTGTGGTGCTAACTACCCCT
The DNA here is from genome assembly GCF_026936395.1 of Plectropomus leopardus. Taxonomy (NCBI): domain Eukaryota; kingdom Metazoa; phylum Chordata; class Actinopteri; order Perciformes; family Serranidae; genus Plectropomus; species Plectropomus leopardus. The sequence continues at coordinate 32,136,552 of NC_142191.1, read as the reverse complement.
CTCCCTAATGATGAGTGTGCTACTAACTTATAGCTTTTCAAACTAATAAACTCACAATTGAAGCCCAAAAAGTGATATGAAAAGTTACATTTTCACCTATTCCCCTTATTAAACAAAGAAATCCAGAGGGTAGTGTTCCTCTTTCTATTAATTCAATGTATGTAGTGCACAGCACGCACCATCAGAGCTCAGTCTCTCCAGTCTAGACTGGTGATACAGGCAGCTGAACTCCACCTGGTGCTCTATGTGTTCTGCCCTGTCATTCTTCTCCAGACAGCGAGTGCTTCCAGCTTTTGGACTCATAAATACAAAATAGGAACCCAAGACATGTTAAGTGATATTCTAACACATATTTTGCTTGTGAAGCAGAAATATGCACCTGTACACCCTTTGAATTCAGCTTTCTCTCAGTCAAAGAAGACCACAGACCAGCTTAACAGCCTTGCTAACTCATCGTCCTTAATTCAATCCTCAATTCACCAAGTTAGAGGTAAAAAAACATACTGTTATTCCCCACAGTCTCTCTCTGCATGCTGGCCGCTGGCTGTTTACAGTCCTGTAACTTCTCCATCCACCACTAGGTGTCACTGTGTCTCTCAGTTCAGCTGCCTGATCCAACAGTAGAGACTTGAGACTGAGTTCTGGTGGTGCGTGCTGTGCACTACATACAATGGGTCTCATTCATGAAGCTTAAGTAAATCAGTGAGCAGATTTGCAGATAAATCACCAGGGTACTAAAAACCAAGACCAGATTCATGAACGCTGCAGAAAACTTATTTGATATAAGGCACGTGTGTAGTTCATGAATGCCAATCAATCGTAAACTAACGGCATTTTGCATGCATCCCTGCCCATGAAGGAGGTGAAAATGATTTTGGATGGTGCATCCTGTCGACCTGCGAACATGCCGCAAACAGAGAAAGAGGAAGAAAAACTTCCAACTCTAAGACTGAAGTTATTTCTGGTTAAGTGGAGTTGAGAAAGGTTTTTAAAACATTTTCTTCTGTTAGTAGTCTAGTGGTCTAGTAGTCAATATCTATCTGCATTTCTTATTTACACAACCTCTGCCAGTGGTCAGAGGCAGGTTTAGATTTTGTTAATATCTACGAAAAGATCAGAACTACTACAACAGAATGCCAAAGTGCTCGTAAATTTCCTTTTGTGAAGACTTTCCACACAAATTCATTCTGCTCAGGTTTCATGAACGAGACTCAGTGAGTTAAACTGAAAGAGTAGCGCCTGTGTTAATGATGGTACTGAAAAACATACTTTCCAGATTTCTAAATACCCTGGTACACTGTAATGTAACGCCCAAGCCTGCTATCCATAGAAATGGAAATGTCCATGCTTACTCATAGATGATATTTTAAAAATCCCTTTGAAACATTGCACTGTTCTCGATAGCTTGTTCCACCCAGTATGGGTTGTCAAGATCACTCCTGACACATAAACAGAACCACACCTTCTCACTGTTCAAGGAAACCAAATGGAGCTGACATGGTTTTTATTGCAGAGAACTGACAAAGTGCTGGCACTGTCAATATGTGCAGTGGAAAATCTCTGTCTCATAAAGTGTGATTTCTCTCTGAATTAGTACAGTTAATATTTTAAACAGCTCCAACCCTGAAGCCACGCTCATCTCCATGTTACCGCCACAGACCACACATCATCTGTGTGCAGGGCACCAAGGACGTGCACTCACCAGCAGTGGGTCGGAGAAATCCGGCAGGTCAGGCACCAGGATGCCCACCAGAGCACACACCACGATGAGCACTGTGCACACGCCCAGCACCACCACTGGCCAATCAGCTATCAGCTCAGCATAGCTAGAAAGAAGGACACTTTATGTCAGTGGTGAAACAGAGAGGTGAGCCTGAGATTGACATGATACATCCAGTACAAGCCTCCTATTATGTGTACAGAGAAAAGTTCACACACATTTTCTTGGGCAAAATTTCAAAACTTTTTAATGACTTTTCAAGGGCTCATTATACTTTTTACCACTTGCCTGGTTATCATTAAAAATATCAGATTAAATTTCTCTTCTCTCGTGGTTACAGCTACTTGGCATACATGAGAGGACCGACAGAAATAGAGCTGAATCACTTTTGGTAAAATGTGAATCACAATTTTTTATATACTTTCAGCTGCTGTCAGACAGCCCTTTCTGACGGGGAGCTAAAGTGTATTTACAGCCACCAAACTCTATTGAGAAAAACACTGATTCATCGACCCTGAATTTAGGAGCTGCTGGTCCACCACTGCCTCCATCAGTGAGTTTGTATTACTGTGTGACTTTGGTGTTTGAAATGAATTTCAGATTAAAGTCACACAAAAACACAAACTAAATGGAGTCTAGTGGCTTTGATGAGAGCACTGCTGCATTGTTTAGCTTCCATGCTGGGCTCCAGGTTGCTTCTTCAAACTGGAGGCATGAAAACTGCATGTGTTTATTTTGTATATCTTATTACATTTCTATAATTCTATTTTATTATTATAGTTTTTATTCTTAATATAATTATAAAAATACAATTATTGTAAATCATATATTTATGGATTATTATCTAATAATCCTCTGTCTTTTCAAAAACTATTTTTTAGGTGCATTTTTTGCCAAGTTGGTCACTGCCTTTTCTTCCCCAATGTTTTAAAAAGAAATCAAACCAATTTGCTCCATTTTCAAAGGTTTAAATAGCTTGTGAATGGCGTCTGAATGCATGAAAACTGATGTCAATCCAGGTTTTATAGAGTTAAAGCCTTAACTTGATTAGAAATTGTGTCTGAAGCTATCTTTGGTTGTTGCTGCGTATACTGAGAGTCTCCATATGAAAAACTCCTAACAGTAGTGATATTTTGCCCCTGAAACTTTGTGAAAGCCCTGGAGAAGCTGCTGTCCTCCATTAAACAGTCTGCAGGATTAGCTTTGAGACAGCAGAGTTTAATGCAGAGTAACGGAGACATGAGGAGATCCACGCTGCTGCTTAACAGAGGCCAGGTACACAGGGAAACGCTCTACTCCCATCGATAACTCTCATGACTCACGACTGAGGAATGATGGCTCAACGGGAGCAGTGATGGATGGATGACACAAATAAGGGGAGCTTTGCAATCCAGAACATCAACACAGGAGAAAGAGTTTTTGGCAGGTCTCACCTTTTGGGGAATCTAAAGGGCCTTGCAGGGCTGAAAAACAAAAAGAGGGAGATAAATCAGGCTTACATTTTGAAGTCCAACCAACAGACGATAAAAAACAGATTTGCAGAGACTTTTGAGCAAGAGTGTACATCTTCTCTTCCTGATCCTCTGTCCTTTGTTTTTTTTTCCAGCAGCAGCACACATTTTGGGCACTGGACCCTTGAAAACATTCAAACTGATTTGGCTGTCAAAAGCACTCTGCACTGAACTTATTATAACACTCTCCTTTTTCAAATCCCTTTCAGATGTGACAGACAGCCCAACAGAGCTGCTGTTTCCAACAGACACGAGCCGCACACAGACAGGTTAGGACAAGGGGACTCAACCTGGTTTGTTTGGGGGACACTTTTGCAAAATGACAGGGAGCCAGGGGCCAGTCACAACAGCCCCATACATGTGTCTCAGATTTAAGGATGTTTTCAGGACATTTCTAGGATTTTAGGAAATTTTGCAGCGTTTCTCGGATTTAAGGAAGTTTCTAGGATTTCGGGACATTTACTGGATTTTAAGGACAGTTCTAGGATTTTAGGATATTTCTAGGATTTTACGACAATTCATGATTTTAGAATGTTTCTAGGATTGTAGGACATTTTACAACATTTATAGGATTTTAGGATGTTTCTAGGATATTGGAAAGTTTCCAGGATTTCAAGGATGCCTCTAGGATTTAAGGACATTTTAAGACATTTCTAGGATTTTAGGGCATTTTCAAGAGATTCAAGGATTTCAGGATGTTTTTATGATTTCAGGATGTTTTAAGAAATTTCTAGGATTTTTAGACATACAGACAGATTTCTAAGACTTCAGGTCATTTTTAGAATCCTGAATCTCTCCTTCAACTCCCAAAGGTGTAGCAGGAAGACAATTTTTAATTTAATTTTAAAAAACAGAATAATAAATCATCCTAGGATCCTAATCTAGGATTTTTTTTTAGAACATTAGTGATTTAACTAGGACATCTGTTTGAGGGGTGTTGGGGATCCTCCACTGGCACTTGTTTTGATTAACAAGCTCTATTTTGATGCTGTTTTATGCACTTTGCACCTTCTAAAAGTACAAAAAACAATTCCCAGTGTGAATTGCTTTATTTTTATTGTTAAATGGTTGCGGGGCCACCAGATCTGGCCCTGTAAGTTGAGTACCACTGGTCAAGAACATACACAAGAAATCTAATTGGTGCTCCACAATGACATAGATATGACTCTTGAAGGTCAAACTGAAGGATTACTGCCTGAACTATAAACAGGTAACAGCAGCTATCGTTGCACGCACACACACAGACACAGACACAGACACACACACACACACACAGACACAGACACACACACAGAGTGAGACTTTATTTTCTCCTGCAGTGTTTCCTGTGCTGTGGCCTCCTGATACTGTTGGGTTAGACCAACACACACTGAGAGGTGTATGAAGCCTTCAGCTGCTCTGGATCTATCTGGACTTCTCGTCAGCTCCTCCTGGGAGCGGTGGGGAAGCGTCCGGTATGCCGGCAGCAGCTAACGCCCCGGGTGGAGGGGAAGAGGAGGGGAGAGGAGGAAGGGGGAGAATCAGATATGGCCACCTGATCACAGCAGGGCTACAGGAGATAAATGATACGGGCTGAAGGGTTCAAGGGGATATGAGAAGTAGTGTGTGTGGAGAAAACACAGAAGGTGGAGACTGATAAAGGGCCAGTAGGTCATGTCGTACAAAATGCAAAACCTCAATATATTAATGTTAGCAGTTAATGTTAAGAGGGGCTGGCAAGCTTTCAACAAGAATTACGTGTCTCAGGTTCAACGTGACCTTTTACCCTTTTTATTTTCTCCCATACAGTATAATGTTACAATGTTACAAAACGTTTTTCTTTTTATATTCTTCTGCTCCAGGTACGCTACTATTGTGAGTGTTAACATTATGTTGCCTACACCGCTACATGTAGCTACATGCTAAAATCAGAGAAACATACTCTGTATAGGCTACTTGGTTGGTAATGTTACATTCTTCCCCACTTTTAGATAATATTGTTGCTGGCAGATCGGTGATTTTTCACTGTGAAATGTATCGCTATTCTCTATTACAGTCATTCTCTGGCTGCAAGTACAATGCTACATAGATGAAGCTAAATGCAAACTTGGTTGCTGATGCCGCTCATTTTGCCCGGATTCAGATCATATTCCTGCTGGTTCGGTTCCTGTCAGGTTGTGTTAAGAAGCTTTTATTGGCGATTTTTCACAGTAGAAAGTGTTGCTATTCTCCCTTACAGTCATTCCCCGGCTGCAAATACACTGCTAATGTGCCTGTAGCTATATGCTATGTGGTTAACACAGGCTAAAGATATTTTGACATTTTGTTTTGCAACATAAAATATTAAAACCTGATTTTTGAACTTTTAAGGTTTTACTCATCTTAAAAAAGGCGGCTGCTAACAAGTGGCTGAATGGGACTACATTAGACATCATCACACCGGATACAGAAACCTTACTTGTCCACCTCAAACTTGAGTCGCACTCAAAATTTGTAGATTTATCTGTTTATGATATTTTTTGTTTGTGTTTTAACATGTGTTTACAGTGTTTGTAGTGGTGATGTTTGAGTCGTGTGACCACGTTTGCTTCTGGAGAGTTCATTTACGCTTCAAAACACACAAAAGTGGTGTTCATCTGTGAAAATTATCATGCTGAACAAAACGTGTAAGTATCATAAGCTTGCTTTTGTCACACAGCTTAGTTTTGGCGATAATTTAAAATCCCATTCAAAAGTCACGTAAGGTTTTTGACAGGGGAACCCGTGCGATGCTTACTTCCTGGTTGGCCAACAAAAATACCTCATCCCTTCACCACTCTATACATCCATGAAATAGAGGCATCAAGTTACAGAGGACCCAGAGACGCTGACCAATCAGACCAGACTGGTCTTTTTCAGGAGGGGGGCTTAGAAAGAGAGGCACCCAAATGAAGCGTTTGAGACAGAGGGTGTTTTTTAACCATTAAAGCATGAAAACATGTTCTAGTAGAATCCCCAAAATACAAGTATGAACCTGAAAATGAGTGTAAAGCAGTGCTGTAGTACTATGTGGCTCAATATAGGTATTTGCCTTGGCAGAGGTTTTTAAGTTGACAAAGTGGAGGAGAGAGTAAAATAGAGTATTCACTTCACTATGATGACATTAATACCCACCAGGCCCACTCATCATTGGATTAGAATAGACGAACTCTGCCAGAAAAGAAATTTGTACAGATAAATGGTCTGCTTTAATAGCCCTGACTAAAAGCTACAATGATTCAAAGCACATTTATTAATGCATTACAGATTCACATCTCACTATACAAAAAGTGACTTTAATTTATCCCCTAATGAGGGGATCAGAGAGAGCTCTGAGGTCGACCTCTGCTGCAGCCTATCAGGTCATTAGCACTCAGGACATCAGTGCTGTGATTTAAGCATCTGACCAGAGGGCCCAAAAGAGGTTGTTGTCGTATTTTTGCTCATTTTGCCGTCAGAGTAAAATCTGTGGAATGTTAAAAGTAGCGGTAATGAGAGGCACAAATGAACTGGAGCTATTGGGGAGGAATTTTACACCACAGGGTGGGGGGGCAGCTGTAAATCACTTTGAAAGTTTCACTGGACACATTAATATAACAGCCAGATGTAAAGTCTCCGACTACAAGTACACATGGACACAAACATTGCTATTCTGCAGATAAATATGTAATTAGGTTTGGGCAATATCACTGTTTTCTGGTATTGCAGGGTGTAAATCCTGAAGGCATGTTTTTCAATACTGTCATAAATACAGGCTCTCCTCTTTCTATTAAATTAATTTTTAACTACTGGGTAAATTAGTAAATTAAACATTGTATGTAGCGCACATCATACACCACCAGAGCTCAGTCTCCAGTCTGTACTGGTTAAACAGGCAGCTGAGCTGAAAGACACAGTGACATCTAGTGGTGGAGGGAGAAGTTACAGGACTGTAAACAGCTGGCAGCCAGCAGGCAGAGAGAGACTGTAGAGAATAACTGCATGTTTTTTTACATCTAACTTGGTGAATTAAGGATTTATTTGGACCAAACCTGAGCTGGTGATTGTTAGAACAGTGGATTTACTAACTAGATTTCTAACGAGAAACCAAGACAGTTTGGGTGAAGATTTTTTTGTTTTGTTTTGAGGTTTAAACACAGCACACTAATACCATCATATACTGTATACACTGGTGAAATTTCAAGAAGGTATTAACTTATGAAATATTAGACACCACCCAAGCCTATATGTGATATACTTAATGAAAATATTGCTTGATGAAGTTACAGATTAGACTCTTCTTCCATAAGGTAGACTTTCCCTTCAACTTCTAAAGTGACCTTTGACCTGGTTTTAACCAACAATGCTTAATGAGGACCACATTTTCTCCGCCCTTCTTTGAACTAGCAGCCAAGGAAAAATTCTGTATTGCTGGTGTAATTCTTTTCTCCGTGCTCCGTCTCTTGGCTTTCCATGTATGGCCTTGAACTGCAGACCTCAGGACGCAGATATGGCCCAAAATGGAGGAGACGAGTTATTGGAAATAGTTGGAATGGATTCATCAGCGCTCTCAGGCATATCTATCTATCTGCTGAAGGTCTGTTTTGAATTTTGGTCCGCAGCACTCAGATTAGAATCTATTTCAGCCAATTGGAAGATGCGTAGCATACCTGAGCTGGCCATTTGGCCTCAGAATTTTAAACGACCAGGACGGATAGATCAAGAATCCATCAAGTCAATAGCAATAACTCACCCTGTTCTCATTAAAACTCAGGTGACCTTTTGGTAGGAGATGGGTTCAAGATCTGGGAAGTTGACCTCAGTCCCTTCAACTTTTTTGGGGCACTCAATCCATCTTAAGTCCAGAAAACAGAGGACATAACACAATCAGACCTTCTGCACATGGAAATAAAGGAAAAGAGTGAGGCCTAAAAGAGGTGGTAGTGAGGTCGGGGGTTACACACAGAGAGGTGGTGTTGACTGATGATCACAGAAGCTCTAAATTCAGCAGGACGACGACCCACCGCGTCGGGTTTCCTCCCCAACTCTCTGATCACTTCTACTCGTGACACCTCGGAAACAAACCTAAAATGCAGACTCTGTCTCGCTCTATATATCCAACTTTCCGTCACCCCCCTCTCGCTCTCTCCTACCCTGCCTCTTATTTTCCTTCCCTCCCCATCAGCCCTGACTAACCTTTCACTGTTATTCTATTTACCAGAGGGAGAGTGTTTCAGGATCACTGGGCTAATTAATAAGGTAAACACAGACCGCCAGCGCTCACTCAGCACCGTGCTGACAGAGGGGGGAAATGCAGAGGTAGTTGGGGACGGAGTAAGTGTGAGAGTTAGCTGTGGGTCGGTGCTTTCGGGCCCTAGATCAAAGTTACGCTCATGATAGAAATGCGGTACATTTTTGGTGGTCTGTGAGAGGTGAACAGTAGGGGTGGATTTACAGCTTTAACCCTTTGAAACCTTAGCATATTGGCTTAATTTCTTTCAAAGACATGGGAAGAAGGCAATGAACAACAAAAGAAGAAATGACAAGAATGTAAGCAAGAAATTAGTAAGAAGAAAAAGAAAATTTTCTGAAATTAGAAACATAAATAAAGAAATACATTTACAAAAATGAATAAGAAATAGAATGTTTTAAAAAAAAGGCAAACAAGACTTGGAAAAAATGCTTTAAAAATGACAATAACTCTTTAACATAATTTTAAATATATAATTTTGCTAATTAAAAATATAGTCTTTAGCCTAGCTGTTTTTTTTATTGTTTCCCTAGACATTTTCCCTACTTTTTTCTTTATTGTTATTTTTTTTATCTACTATTGACAAAATGTACTTATTTCTTGCAATTTTTGTGGAACATTTCTTCCCTAGTTGCACATTGCCTGTTTTGGCTTGCCTTACTGCTTAAAATGTAAAATCTGTAACATAAAGTATAAGTATAGTTTTTTCCTAGCTTTTTTCCCTATACATTTTCCCACAGAGGCGGGGGTGGGGTGGGGGGGCTGTGCGGCACTTCTTCTGCCACTAGACAGCAATACCTGTGACCAATTACACCTGAAGCACTTTTTGCACTTACTAAGGGTTTTTTTCCCTTAAGTCTAAATTCTTGCTTGTGTTGTACGTCGCTTTGGATAAAAGCGTCTGCTAAATGAAATTGTAGAATTGTAAAAAAAAAAAAAAAAAAACAATTTTGTAAATCTACTGACTTTTTGCAATTTATTGAACATTTCTTACCAAGTTACTCACTGTCTTTTCTGATGTTTTTGAAAGAAATCACACCAATTTGCTTAGGGTTCAAAGGTTAACACACTTGTGAAAGGCGTCTGAAAGCAGCACATGAAAAGTGATGTCGCTCCAGGCTAACTGAGGCCTGATTTTTCAATAAATGTATTTCAAATTACACTGTCGGATGAGTTACATTCCTATTTTTACAATGGATTTCTTTTTTTTGTGAGTACTCTATATAATAATTTAATGTGAGCACTCGAATATGAAAGTTACTTATAGATGCCCATTCCTAACAGATACCACTGATATGGCATAGTGCTGATGGTTTTATTATAATGTTCATGAATATAGACTTTCACAAATATAGAAAATGTCCACCCATCACTCATTCTGTCACATGTCCCTTTTTGCATTTTATGCTTTTCTTAAAATGTGAAAACATTTTGCCAGGCTTCAGGTATTTTCAGAGGTCAAGGTCTTTGGAAAGTTTTGGCATTTTACCAAAACAACATCTGGCACCAGAGTGGTATTGTGAATGTTGTTTGAAAAGACCCGCACCACAGAAGAGAAGATATTGAGGTGGATATTTTGGTGATATGAGTAAATGTGACCATATATTTGCCAGTGAATGTGCATGAATGCATATGTGTGTTATTGTAAAGGAGTGTGTTTGTGTGCTGGAGAGGTTGAGGGTGAGGGTTCAGAGGCAGTGGGGGGGTTAACTGTCAACAGACGGGCGGGTAAATACTTCATGAACAAGGCCTTCAAGTCGGAGCAAGAGCAATTAGTGTCAAGCGTCAGGCTGCTGGGCCTGCCTCGCCCTGATTAGTGCCTCGCTGGAACGCTGCACACAATTAGAGGCTCGACCTAGCCATGAAATAGGTCCAGACTACCAGCGCTCCCATTCAGATGACATCATGAGACTAGTTAGGCAGAAAGACACTACACTGGACCTGATAAGGAGGCCTGTGTGTGTGTTTTTATACAAAGACTCTTACGGCTAAAGCAGCAGAGCCAAAGTGTGTGTTAGGATGACATTAATATGACTATGAATATTATATAGATCGACAGAGTGTAGGGGATAAAACTACAACACTGTTTGTAAAGTAGAGATTAGGCTTGGGAGGAATCACCATATAAGGGAAAGCCAGGGTGTCTAGAATTTCAGAAGATATGTTTTTCATAAACACAGGTGCTTGTCTTTCCATCAAACTCATTGTATATAGTGCACAGCACGCACCACCAGAGCTCTGTCTCTGGTCTCTACTGGTGCAACACAGACAGCTGACCTGAAAGACACAGTGACACCTAGTGGTGGAGGGAGAAGTAACAGGACTGTAAACAGCTGGCAGCCAGCAGGCAGAGAGACTGTGGGGAATAACGACATGTTTTCTACATCAGACTTGTTGAATTAAGGTGGTAAAAAAATGGGAAAAAAATGGAAAAATGGTAGAAACCTCGGGAAGAGCGATTGAGGAGGGATCCCTCTTCAAGGACAGACAGACGTGCAATAGATGTCATAAATAACAATTAAATTACAATAATGAAAAAGGGGAAAGACAAAGAGAGAAAGAAAAAGAGAGGGGAAGAGAGAGGGAGAGAGAAGCACAGCAATAATGGACAATGTCATATAACAATAGTGATAGGTGTAAAATTACTAAATGCACTCTATGATAGAATGTGATGCTACATGCAAATATTCTAAGTGTTGATAAGAGTCCCATGCATATATTAATAGTGGAGGCATGACTCATAATAATGGCAATAGAAGGTCGTGTCAAGCAGGATCATAGCATCTGCGCAACCAAGGCCCACAACACAGGCGCAGAACCACAGCAACGGCAAAACCAAAACCACGATCAAGGCGAGTACACTATCAATGCAGCCACAACACAAGCACTAAGAATGGACTTTCTAACTTGATTACCAGCAAGAGTAACCAAGACGACTTGGGTGATCTTTATTTTGACTGTATTGAGTTTGAATAAGGTGTGTATTATGATAAGATAACTAAGCTATACACACACAGAATTATGCCAGTTGAATCGGATTTGGTTGTTTTTAATATGAATATTTGGTGAATATTTGGTTTTGTGTTTCACACAAAGTTTTGTAGTCTGAACAGGCCGGGGGACATTCAGTGTGACAGAAGCATTCACATCATACAGTAAACAAGCTAACAGTGAATCACAAATGTGCAACAAGACATTTTGTTGACACTAGATGTCAAACAAATGTCAGAGACCATAGCGCAATGACACTCAACTTGCTTTGTCTGGGGGCCACTATTGTAAAATGACTGGAAGTCAGGGGCCAGTCCCAGCAGCCCCACATATTTAGAGGATTTTAGGATGCTTCTAGGATTTTGGCATGTTTCTAGGACTTTAGGACATTTGTAGGATTTTAGGACATTTTAAGGATTGTAGGACATTTGTAGGATTTTAGGACATTTTAAGGATGGTAGGATATTTCTAGGATTCTGGGATTTTTCTAAGATTTAAGGAAGTTTCCGGGATTTTAGGTCATTTTTACGAATATGGGACAACTCTAGGATTTAAGGATTTGGGGTTTTCTTTGTTACTATTTGTCAGGTAATTTTCTTGCACCTTCAGTAATTTACTGCTAATTTTGAGGTCATTTCTTCTTTTATTGCTTAACTTCCTATGGCAATTAAGCCTTGTCACTCTTCCGACACCGAAATAAACTTGAATTCAAAAGGTGTATTTCTCTTTTTGATAAAGAAAATAGCTGTAAGAATATTACTTTTCCCATGTTGTCGGTTACTAATGTGTATTCTTTAGCCTAAAAAGCTGAAACTAAGTAGTGCACTCGCTGTTTGGGGGGTGGGCTGTTAGTGCTGCACAAACAGCGTAATATACCCCAGTGAAGTCTAAATAAGGCCTTTAAGTAGCATGTGGCAAGTGCTATGTTGAACAAAAAGGCCTTTAAATGAATTACGATGAAATTAGGGGAGCAGCTTTTCTGTAAACAGGTACTATAACCCAACAGCGCAAACTCTTTTACTCTGCGTTTATACCTATAACTCAATACACAGGAGAAGTACCGTCCAATAGAATAAGAACAAGTGGACACTTTGTGTATCCAAATGTTTTCAATATGTTCTGAAGTACACTTCTCGGGACTGTCTAACCCATAAAATCTGACACACCAGAATGAACCAAAGAAATCTTAAAAGCAAGGACACTAAATCTAAAGGCCAATGTTGCATTAAAAAGCAGAGATGGCCTGAGTTGTTGATAATAAGTTAGAGGACAGCTCATGTAGATGCTCGGAGGTAAATGAGCTTCAGCAGTAACACAGTGTGATTCACGGGGCATCACATTTCTAACGGGCCTCCAATAAACACTGGAACAGGCCTGTGCTGTTTAAACACAGGGTTTAGCTGGAGGTCAGCTGGGGACACTCTCCTCTCATTATCACCACAGCCATGGGACATTTCACTGCAACATTAGGGGACTAACTCCGATGGAAAGTTCTGTTATGAGATTTTCATACATCTTTGTGGACTGTTTTGTAAAAATCTGTAAATGTGATGAATTTGTGAAGAATTTACATGCTTTTAGAAAAAAAAGTTGTTTGGGGCCTTATATCAATGTATAGACCATTTCACACATGCACACAATTCTTGAAATGTGCAGGAACATTTCCTGCATAGGGTCGAGTGTGAATGGGGGAAGGAGCAAAATTTAGGGAAATCTGTCGCTCCAATTCCAAATATAAGACCTTGTAACATTTCAGGGAAAAAGCTGTTACATCGCTAAGTACACGTCCCGGGTCCCTGAGGCATTAGAACTAGGCTTGAGCGGTATGTAATATTTCATACTGTCATACCTTCACGAAATGTTACGGGGTATGCAGTATATGACATTATGAGTCTGCAGCACTTAAACAAAATAAAACTCGCTCAAACCATTTTGTTTACGTCGTCAAAATGAAGAATGATGAAATCCTATCAGCATACTTGCAACTAAGTACAAGATTGACAATGTATGTGAATCCATATTTGAATTTGCAAACTTATTGATTATTAAATTAACTCTGGATAAAACAGGTCCTCGCCTGCCATGTTCTTGACATAAGAAGAGACATCCTCCAAAGTGCCAAAAACTGCAGTTCCTCTAATGCCCACTTGAGGCTGGCACCAAAACTGAGTCAATCCCCATAGACCCCCGTGTTAAAATGCCCAACTTTACAGCAGAAATAAACATGCTTACAGCCTGGTGCAAAAACAGTTTCGGTCTCTAGCTAATTTCACCAATCAGGACTTGGGGGTTTAATTTTCTGTTTGCTTACTCACTGAAATGACGAACCCGAGGCTTCAAAGTGGCTTAGCACAAACCTATGGGTGACATCACAGTAGCTACCTCCAGTATTTATAGTCTATGACCTTGCCCCTTCTTCTACTGTTGAGTTTTAATGCAGTTGGTATTTCTAAGTATTGCAGTACTGCGACCTGCTGGACTGTCCCTTGCCCAATGTATTCCAGCATTGCAACAGCAGGTGTGAAGAGGTATAAGACAAAAATATTCCTGAATGTTAGTGCACATGTAAGGAGTGAATATTACTATTGGTGTCTGAAAGTTACCCCGGCAAAGTACAAGGATCTATGAGTGAGAGCGGCTTATAAGTCAGTGTGCTTTCACGTCAGCATGTGTGTGTATCCACTGGTGAGCACGGCCTTTTCTGGCTGCACCTGCCATTTCCCTGAATTCTTGGAGGTGAAATACAGGCGCACAAATTCCAGGCATACAGGATTTCAGCACTGTAGCCAATAGTTACAAGCTGTCAGTTAGCATGACGTCTTTATTACGGCTGCTCCTCTTCAGCTTTATGTCTTCAAGTTCACAAACCCAGAGCCCTGCACAAACATGGACGTGGGGCAGCTGGTAAACAATCCTCTCAAAAAATGATTATCTTTTACGTGGTCCAGTATGAGAAACTCATTGAGGATCCCATGCTATTCACACTGTAGCTGTTTATGTGATTAGTAGAACTCTCAACTACAAGTCAAAATATAATCTATGAGTGGTTGAGAGTGCCAGCAGGAATCTCTATTCCAGATGAATGAATGTGCCCAGCCAGAAAATCTGGAACCAGAAGTTATTCTTAACCTGGTAACCTTAACGCTGCATGGCTGAGTGCAGCTGAACGCACGCCAACTGTAAGTTGGTCTGTGTGGCCACTGAGAACAGCAGGGTTCCTAGAAGAGCGCCAAAGGTGGAACCAAAGGTTTTCACCTGCTGCTGCACCAATGATCCCCAAACGTCCTCCCACAGGTTTCTCTTCATATTGCTAAAGAAGTCCTAGAGACACAAAGAAAGTAGCCCTGGAGGGGCAATACTGATCAGACACAGTCACTGAAACTCGGGCGTTTGTTCCTCTAGACATTTTTAAACTTTTCTCCCAAACATGAGCTCTGCTGTGCAGCCAATACAAACTACCTCAAATAATTATAAAAATGTACTTAGTTTATGTACTGCAGAGCCATAAGCCAGAGCCATGACAAATTTCTAGACTGTCTGCTGATTTGGAGTGTGACAGTTGTTTTTAAAGCAAAACATTTCAAATGCCCTGGAAATGTCCTTGGTTTTTTTTACTTATTTATTATATGTATTTACATTTACATTTATTTACTTATTAAAACGAACATCACAAAGATGATATTTTTAGGGTACAGCCCTACTATATATATATATATATATATATATATATATATATATATATATATATATATATATATGAAACAACAAATTCATATAGTAGATAAATTTAACACTAAAAAAGTTACTACAAAGTGGTATTACCAGCAACTTGAATTACATGTTTCTCCGTTATCTGTTTAGAAGTGGCTCAGATTGTTAGTGCAATGAAAATGTCTAGTCCACCTTAACAGTCCACCTTAAGAGAGACTGATCAGATTGCAACCATAAACTGTATATAAAGATGGATGATGTGTCCTCACCGACCCCCCTGCTATGCTGAAGTGACGCTAAAATATCCAGATGCGGCCGCTGTCATCTTGCACTGGTGAAGTCATTTGGAGCCGGAGTCTGCGCAGACACGATATCCGTAGTGGGGGAGTTTCGACAAAACACCCGTCCGACCAATTTGAGAGCAGCCCCATTGAATGCAAGCACATGGACTGGCTGTCACAGCTGTCAATCACGGTGAAAATGTCCCTTTTTGTAGAATTAAATAACCCATTAAAACTGAACTTATCATAAAAACAAAGACTTGAATAAACATCAGTGTGATGAGAACTTCCTTTAGTGACAGAAAAACATTTTTGGGCCAGGCGGGAACCCCCCACCGGATATTGCTTACTGCACGGATGGCGTCACTTGTGCAAGATAGCAGCGGCCATATCCAGGATATTTTAGTTTCACTTTAGCATAGCGGGGGTAAGTTTTGACGCGTCGTCCAATTTTTTATACAGCCTATGGTCTGTCTGAGGACATGATGGCTGCATGGCTGCTCACCAACTTGTTCGCTCTCCTCTCAGAGAGCATGCTTTCTCTACATGTATCTGTTTCCCTCCTATCATTTTCCACCCTTTCTGTGGTAGATCTTTATTCACAGGTTTCTTTGGTTTTGGAGCAACCACGAGACATCTCCGCTTTGTCCGATCATATAAAGACACCATGCAGCTGACAGCTGCTCCAGCCTAATTTATCAATCACAATTTCATTGAAGATCAAGCCTATCTAAGAAAATGGAACAAAGATGATGCCGTTCGGAGCACGATGATTTTAGGAGACTGGCCCCAGTTGAGGCCCTGAGGCCAGGAGCCTTAATGATGATGGCTGAGTCAAAACCTGTCCTCCCTACTCCCTCACAGAGACAGTGTGTGTGTGTGTGTGTGTTCGTGTGTGTGTGTGTGTGTGTGTGTGTGTGTGTGTGTGTGTGTTTGATAGGAAGGGAAAGTGCTGGGGGTGGAGAGGTCTGGAAAATTCCAAGTAGAGGTTCACAAAGTGCAGGAGAGGAAAGAGAAAAACACAGTTCTATTAGTTTTAAACAAATATTTCTGTGAATATGATGGTACAGACATAAAAGAAATGCATTGCATGCATTAAGAAAATATTAAGTTCTGCTGACAAATTTAAAAAATCATATGCTTTGAAAAATACTAATCTGCTGCATATACTACAGGTATTCTATCGGAATCCAAATGAGGTTGAAAGTAAATACTGAGTGCCAAACTATATTTTGGAGAATATATATAGTTTAGCTTACTTAAATTTTCCCTTTTAAGCAATATGTCCCCTTCAGCCACTGTAAGTGTTCTGTAGAAGCAGCAGCATTCAGAAAAATGAACCCAACGCACAAGTGCCAAAAACTGCAGTTCCTCTAATGGCCACTTGAGACTGGCTCCAAAAAATGTCAATCCCTATCGACCTCTATGTTAGAACGCCCAACTTTACTGCAAAATTAAAAATGTTTACAGCATCATATAAAAACACAGTTTTGGTCACTATAGCTAATTCCCCCATTTGTGACAACTATACAGTGGGGGAAGTTTTTTTTATTTTATTTTTTAACTCATCCGCTTGAACATTATTTGTATTTTATCTGTATAAAAACCAAGATGACTTAATTTCCTTTCTAGGATTATTGTAGTAAACTATAAAGAAAAAAAACAATTAAACCACTGAAATCTGAGCAAGTTCGTGTGATTTCTTTCAATATCATATGAAATATGGCAATGGGCAACTCCAAAAATTGCAAGAAATTAGCAAAGTCAGATCTTTCTTGTTTCTTGTTCTTTTTTATTTTTTTTACTAATTCCTTGATAATTTTAATTTTGGGGTAATTTCTTCTTTCTTTTCCTACTGCCTTCTTCCCATGTTTTTGAAAGAAATCTAGCCAATTTGCTCATTCAGGATGTGATCAGGTTATTTTGGTCTGCTGACGCTGGGCTTGGTCAGTTCATTTGAAAGAAGAGTAAAGGCTTGTTCACACCAGTCCACTTTTTTTCCAAATTACAACTGCAGATTTGATCTGTAAGCCTGCTTCAGCCGTAGCAACAAACAGCTCCTGCTGCTGACAAATGTACTGAGCCTCACCTCAGTGTTTTTAGAACTGCAGTTTTATTTAGGGCATCAACTACAAGACTTTGGTCATGGATTTTTGCAGTTATGAGCATTATCTTGAAACATCCTGCAGCATATCCAAGGTTTGATTTTATACATACTGCCTGAAAATGTAATATATGTATTATAAATTACCAAGTGACCTCTATTCTTGATTATGTCTTGTAGCTATAACTCAGTATTGCCAGTCAGTAAAACCCTCATTTAGCTGGTGTATAAACTTCAGCTCAAACAGATCAAAGAAAATAAATCTCTACAGCTCTACAAATACATTCTGCCACAGTCTGGACACATGTAGGAGTTTATCCCCTTCAAAGTACTCTGATAATCTTAACCAGGCAGCAGCAGCAAGCCATCTTTATCCAGCTGAGGCCCGGCTAGCTGCTCAGCCGGCTTAGGAGAAGTTATGACAATGTCGAGCTCACATCAGGCTTTGATCGTGCTTTACGGGACAGCGCGGGCCTTTGATCTGAGACGGTTATCTTTATGGGCTTTGCTTCATGTACAGACTATACTGTAAGAATGAGGGGGGGTACACAGAGAAATTAAAAATGTCTGCAAGTGAGAAGGAAAGCAGGAAGGTGAGGAAGAAGGCGGAGGTCAGGAGGAACCAAAGGTAGAAAAAGGCAGAAAAGTTTGTCAAACGTGCAAAGACTGTGAACTGTCCCGCTCTGACTCATCTGCTTCATCCTAAAATTGGTGTGGTTTTTTTGTCCTGGTGCCGCAGACCACAGTCTCACACCAGAACTGGAAATATGAGCTGAGCTGATGCTACTCAGTGACAGTCCTTTGTGCTGAAACTCAAAGATGGACTATGAAATACAAGCTCCACATGGGGTTTCAATTATAGAGCAGGGGGAAAGAAATCACTAACCAGTTCATGACATGTAGCAACCTCTGGCAAGAACTGGTATTTTTGCTCTACAGCTCGCACCATATACCATATAGATCATATTTAAAGTCTGTATACATAGTTTCCAAAGCCCACAAAACTGTGAGACAGGAAGGGACGAGGGTCATTCATTTTTATTAATACTGATATCATCATCGAGACTCCTTCACTGTCCGAGTCTTTACCAATACCACTATTGATACTTTTCTATTATTTGGCGGAAAGACCAGGTGGCAATACATTTTTAACAGAACTGGTTTTGCTTTAATTGCTTAATAAGTGACTTTTTCTGTACAGAACAAAATCTAGTCTTCAGTAAACGTTGCAGGGCCCCTTTGTTATAACAGAAAACTAACAATAGCAAAAACAATAAGATCTAGAAGATGGTTAGATGGAGGGACACATACAACCTGCTTTGTTACGACACAAAGCAGGTTGAAAATTGGCAAAGTATTCCTTTACCTCTAGTCCGGCTTCTTGCTCAGTCACTCTTTTTTTTGCTTTCTTTGTCCTCCTCAGTGTCTTTGCTTCTGCCATGATGATTGTACCAGGCATTCCCAGCCAAGTCTTTTTTAATCTTTATTTTGATCTTTATCTTTTTTTTACTGTCAACATGAATACTACGAAAAGTAAGACTTAAACACGTGCAGATGGAGCCAATCCTACCAGTGTACTAAAATCCTAAAAGCATCCTAATCCTAGAAACATATATGGGGCTGTTGCGATGACCCCTGACCTCCAGTCAAGGGGTCGACAGATTATTGGCCTGGCCGATTATTTGGGATGGTATTTGGCATTTTGCTAATTATCTGACGATAACATTAAATATATATTTGTATTAGTTTTTACTTAAATTTTCCATCCATCCATTTTCTTCCGCTTATCTGGAGTCGGGTCGCGGGGGCAGCAGTCTAAGCAAGGAAGCCCAGACTTCCCTCTCCCCGGCCACTTTGTCCAGCTCTTCCCAGGGGAACCCGAGGCGTTCCCAGGCCAGTTGAGAGACATTGTCTCTCCATTCTTGTCCTGGGTCTTCCCCTGGGCCTCCTACCGGTGGGACGTGCCCTGAACACCTCACCAGGGAGGCGTCCGGGAGGCATCCTAATTAGATGCCCGAGCCACCTAATCTGGCCTAAAAGCACAGGGCCACCTACACATTATACCTACAGAAGCTTTCATGACATCCCATTCTAAATCCATAGGCATTAATATGGAGGTGTTTCCCGCTTTGCAGCTAAAACAGCATCCACTCCTTTCTACAAGGCTTTCTACAAAACTGTGTGTCTGTGGGGATTTTTGCCCATTCCTCCAGATTTTAAACACCTGTGGCAATGGGACTGAATGAAACACCTAAATTCAGTGATTAAGAGGTGTGGCCTAATACTTTTGTCCATATAGTGTATCTGTTATTGGTCTCGACCCCTACTACAGTCATTTTTGCAAAAGTGGCCCCCAAGCAAAGTAAGTTGCTTATTGTCTTTTTCCCGTGTTTTTTAAAAGAAATCGAACCAATTTGCTTAAAATTTAAAGGTTTAAATACATCTAACAGCAGCGCAAGAAAAATTATGTCGCTCCAGGTTTCGAAGGTTTAACAGGAAGAGAAGCACCTATATTTATTTTGTATTGAAAAACCTAGCTTCAGCATTTCTAAATACCCTGATATACCATGATACCGCCCAAGCCTACCGTCCACATGATATTAAACCTGTTATTTACTGGTGAAAAAGTCGCATAATGTTGCTTTAAAATCCCTCAACCTTCACTGAGTTTTATTTTCAAAGGGAGAGCTTCTTCTAGTTCTCTTTACAACTTATCATACTTTCCTTACAACACCAGCAAAGTCATGCACGTTGTGGCGTTGTGTGTCATCATACATCAGTCGTGTACCCTGGGCTAACCTTGTAGCTGTGTGTGTTCTCTGGAGTACAGAGAAGATTAGACATGCAGGATGTCAGTAAATCTCCCTCATCCATCACACAGCCTTCACACACGCCCCACCAGCCAACACATTTACACACACGCACACACATTAACACACTCTTTCCTTCACATGCAATCTTCTCATTTCAGTCAGGTTTAACAACATGTAACGCGGGCTATTAACTGAATATTTTCTGTGTATATACAGAGAGCATGAGAGAGAAAAAGGAAGCCTGCAGGCCTTTGAAAGACCCAGATTGCTAGTTTCTCTCCTTGCAAATTAACTGTGAAGGCAAAGTTGCCTGCAGGGTCACATATCATCACCATTTTACAACCTGCAGAGATGCTACCCATCCCCAAAACTTCCATGTCCTTTATTTCAATGTTTATTTTGAGCAACACAACTTTCACTGTCCTCCAGTGTTCTTAATTTATTTTTTTTTTTTGCACTTTATCCTCTGTGATCTTTCAGCAGTCTGATCATGGACATATCAGCGCTTTTTCTTGAGGATACTTTTGAAGCTGGGTGACACATTAGGAGCGCTACTGGACTTTATATCTGGTTCAGTAATTCACTGCACCAACAGGGCAGCGACTCAAACTCCACAAACTGCCGCTCAGGAAAAAATAAGTCATGAAGACTGCCACCTGCACTGTGTTCACAGACCAGCAAAAAACAAGTTTTTGTCTCTGCAGACCAGAGACTTTGACAGGGCATGGTGCCTAATGTCCTAAAACTCCAAGAAACATCTTAAAATCCAGATAATGTCCTGAAATCCTAGAAATGTCCGCAAATCCTAGAAATGTCCTGAAATCATAGAATCACCCTTAGTTCCTAGAAACTTCCTCAAGTCCAACAATTCTAAAAACGTCCTATAATCCTACAAACGTCGACAAACCTGAAACCTGAATCCTGAACCCCTAGAAATCTAGAGAATCCTAGAGATATCCTAAAATCTTCCATGTGTCCTAAAATCTTAGAAACATCCTAAAATCATAGCAATGTCCTGAAAAACAACCATAGAGCTGCTGCGACTAGCCCCTAAATGATTTCTCAAAAGTGGCCCCCAAGTAAAGCGGGTTGAGTAACGCTGCACTACAGTCTCTGGCTTGTGTTTGATATCTAGTTTGGGCAAAAAATGTTGGTGCACACTGCCAACCCATCTTTACTTTTGTTAGCTTATATGACATAAATGCACTGTCAAACTAAACGTCCCACTGTGCCACATAAAAACTTTATATGGATAAAGAAAGAAAACGAATTGTAAAATATTCACATTTAACAGTCGAATCTGAATCGACTTACGAAATCCTGAGTCGCATACAGCCCTAGAACCAAGACAGCTTTTACAGCGGGTCTCCATGCAGGTCTACAGTGGAAGTATTCTAAACAGGACATCGATAAAAAGCATCAAGCGGCTGTCTTCGGCTCAGACGACTGAGACAGCAGCCAACATGGCCGACCCACAGGCCTCACAAACAGTTGTTATTCTTGATAATGTGCAAAGCCTTGTCGAGCTGACACCCTGCCGCACAGAGCACACAGATCACTTTCAGACAAACCTCTGCTGGTTGAGGCTTGCAGCTGTCTGACAGAGAGCAGCAGATAGACAGAGACCAAAGGCAGGAGAAAAGAAAGAATAAATGACAAAGACAAGTCTGGAATTTGATATTTCAGCAAACACAGCAAAAGAAATGACCACAAAGGTAACGCGTTGCTCATGAAGGTCAGGCAGCACAACCCTGTTCAGACCAGTACGCTCCACCAAAAATGTCTAGATCCTTCCAGCTGATAAAATGTTGCTAAACTGCACATGATGAAGCACTGCGCACTATCGAGCTGTCATGTTTTTGCCATGCGTCATAGCAACCAAACCACCTGGCACTTACAAATACTAAAAAATTCTCACTTGTTGGAGATAATAAAAGCTGACCTTTGCTGAGACAGCGGCGGAGGGAGTGAGAGACAGGAATTCTTGCTATCTGACGGGGCATGAATCTTAACCAAACTTGTGGTTGCCATAAACAACAAGAGCTGTTGCGAGAGGCAAGGTGAGGAGGGCAGAAACATTTGGCTGCAGGAGAGCGGGGGGTTAAATATGCAGCGTGACCCCGGATGGTTGAGTGTCAGTGAGTAGTCTGGTGGCTGCTGCAGGGTCATCGGTGCAGGCAGGAGCAGGTTAGCTGAACCTCAGGTGCCCTGAAGCTACACATAATCTGTGTTGGGCTTATTCATTCCTGACACTTCTCATTCTGGGCTGCAGCTACCACAAGTGTGCACTTCAAACCCTGAAACCGTGGCTAAGGTCTAAGTGTGCATACTCGACTCCAGATTAAAACTTTTGGGCTGCGTGCTCGGGGCGTTGCTCTAAAGCAGTGACTGGTCAGAACTTCAAGCAAGCAGACGTTAGGGCACCTCTTTTAAACCTTTGAGACACAACTAATTGGCTTTCATTTCTTTCAAAAACATGGGAAGAAGGCAATGAGTGACTTTAGAGGAAATGACCACAAAATAGTAACAGATTTGTAAAAAAAATATATATAAAAATTAGCAAACATAGAAAAATAAAGAAAGATAAGAAAAAAAGTAAAAGACAAAATACCAGCTAGGAAAGTACTTGGAGAAAAGGGGGCTTAAATAAATGAAAATAAGTAAATAAATGAAAAGGACTACTACTACTACTACAACAACTACTACTATATCATCATAATAATAATAATAACTCTGTAACATAATTTCTAAAACTTAATTATGACAATTATAAATAGTATTCTGCAAATATTTCCAAGCTTACTTAGTGATAATAATGCTATAACATAATTTTAAATGTTTAATTATGATGATTCTAGAATTTTTTTCCCTGGCTTTTTTTCTGTAAACACTTTTCCTTAGATGTTTTTCCCTAGCTTTTACAAAAAGTTATTTTCTAAATCTAATTATTTCTTGCAATATGGAGAACATTTCTTGCCATGTTGCTCATATTTTTTTACCCATGTTTTCAAAGATACTAGACACTGAAATGTTGTGTCTTCGTTATTTTACCAACCACCCTGCCTAAATACCTCACCTTTAAAATGACCAGCTGTATATCTAATACTCACTGTGTGTTAAGTTTATTGTGTGCAGAAATTGGGTTTTTCACGCATTCCTCCACAGTGGACAAAGAATCAGAAGACGTAAACAGAATCTGCATGCAACCTCAGCAAAACCACCATTTCCCACACATTCATTTATTTGTGGGGGCTTATCATGATTAAAACATCTGCTGCCACTTATTGATTTTCTAATTTTGGAGCTCAGTTGTTCATTAGGAGCGCTGTTGGAATAAACCGTTCAGTATTTCATTGCAGTGTGTACTCTGGGCACAGAGGGAGCAGCAGAATTACTGCAACTCATAATGAATGTTTGGTGTTTTTGTATTCTTTAATGAAGGCATGCGAGAAAAAAAAAACTCTCAACCTTACATAGGGATGAGTAATTTATATACAAATGCTCATTTGGTGGGTGAAGTATTCATTCAACATGTTTAAGAGTAAAGCAGTGAGAATAACAATAAAATCTAACATTTTCATTGGTGCAGCTTCTCGGTGAAGCAGCCACAGCACAGGGGAAATAGGCTCCAGCGTTTCCCCTGTGCTGTGTCTTAAAGGCTTTCACCTGAAGACCTTAAACCTGCTGGCACACACTGAGCTGACCCGTGCCAAGCAGCTGACATAACCAAGGACACACTGTTTCTGTCCCATCCTAAATAATACACATAAAATGGCTGGAGGAGATAATCTTACAGCGGAGACGCAGACATGGTCCTAATACTTTTCCCAGACCGCAAGCGCAGAAAGACGCAGATAAACGACAGAGGGCTGGAGCTGTTTTTCACCCCGCTTACAAAAACTGCTGAGTTGTGCTCGCCTCATCCAAAGATTTGGTTTATGTCATATATGGAGAAAGACCCGGAGGCTTTTGATCGTTCTCAAAATAGAAACATTAGGAAACTAAGCCCGGGCTAATCTTAGTAAATGGATTAATGTTTTGTGAAGCCAAGAACAGGGGCATAAAAATCCCTTGTTGTGAAACGAACATGAAAAGGTCTCCCCAAAGAGCTACAGTTACCACTTATCAGTGTGTGTATACGTATGTGTGTGTGTGTGTGAGAGAGAGAGAGAGAGAGAGAGAGAGGGAGGGTGTGTGTGAGATGGAAGTGTGCTGTGATCACAGATGTAATCCCTCGGCTAATCTGGCAGATCACAGCCCCAAGGCAGATCAAACTGATATCTGACACCATCTTGTCTGACTCCATACCCTCAGATTATCCAGCCTATTAGGGATATATAGTGTCTTGCTTTATGTCTGTGTGTGTGTGTGTGTGTAAGTTATATTTAATGACCAAAAAACTACAGCAGCCCACAGGACGCGGGTGGGGGACAAGGTCTGAAGGGTTTTTGTTAACGTCTGGGTTCAGAGCAAAACTATACAACTGAGACAGGTATATCGTTTCTTATGTCTAATCTCACCATCTCACACACACACACACACACTTTAGTTCACAGGAAAGGGGGGAGTTGGGGATTCAGTCTTGGAGCAAACCCAGGTCCTGTAATTCAAACCTGTCATCGCTGAACAAGAGGGACCTGTTTGGTAAATAAGAGAGTGCTTCAACATTAGAGACGCAAACGTCTTGCACCACATCTGCTCCCCATTCTGATGTGGAACAAGAGACGAAGGAGGGAGGGACACAGAGAGCGAGAGAAAGGAAGAGAGGGAAATGAAGAACTGGAGAGCGCTACAGGGTCCCCACACATTGTCATGGACAAAATTTCAAAACTTTTCTATGACTTTTCAAGGCATAGGAAAATTGACTTGACTCTGTGTTTTTCAACATATTCAGCATGATTTCAGCATCCCACATGATGTACTGGAAGTTTAAAAAACCAACAATAATTTCTGTTTTTACAGTTGCTGGAAGAGATTAATTTTGTTGATTTTCAAAGAAAACATGCCTTCCAAACCCATTCTCTTACCACAATAAAGGTCATTCTTTAAAAAAAAAAAAAAAAAAAAGAAACACGAATTGTATGTACTCTAGAGGAGTTGCCCAGAAAAAAAATAATGAAAAATATCACCAAAAAGCTAAAAAAAAAAAGAAAAGAAAAAAAAGCCACATACACATCAAGTTTTCTTTAAAAATCAACACAAACCTTTAAAGCAAAAAAAAAAGCCACATTCACAAAATAAAATTAAAAAAAAAAGGAAAAACAGATAAAGAAAAAACTTGCCGTAAATTCTGAAAGACAGCATGCCTTCCATGGGTCGGGAGGGCATGTTTTCTTTAAAACCCGGTGGTAAAATAAACACAGATACATTCATTTAAAGCTGTATGACCCTCACCTAAAGCCAAACGTGCTTAAAAAATGATTTGACATGCCTAGCAGGCATACATGGAGGGAGAGAGACGAAAGCAGAGAGAAAATGAAGAAACTTTCAGGATAAACAAAAAAAAATAAATAAATATAACACCAAAATGTCAATACATATTAAAGCTACAGTACGTAGTCAGCTACAGAAAATAAATTCACTGGTATGTTACATTAATGTCCTTTAATTTTTCAATTTAATTGTTCAATGAACTGTGCTAGTTCCATGACTTTTCCCGGTTCTCCGTGATCGTGGGAACCCTGGTGTTAATAGTGGGAGAAGAACTGAGAAAGAAAAAAAAAAGTAAAAGAGAGCAGGGAGGAGAGAAAAACACACATGCCAGTGAATGCATCGAAATGCCTGCAACACAATCCTGTTTAGCCTCTCTGTGCCCACCCACAGTTTAATTTGTGCACACCAGGTTCGGTGAACATTCCCACTGTGGCTGCACAGACCTCAGCTTTTAACGCCACCCACAACGTGCCTCTTTCTAATGAAAATGATGAGGGGAGATCCAACTTAATTTCACTTAGGAAAATTCCATGTCGAGAAGCAAGACGGAATAAAGTCCCATGCAAATCAGGTTGTCCACAAGAGCCGCTGCTGCCTTAAAAAGGAGCTGACATGAGTAAATAATTACTTGCGCAAAGTTTTCACCTCCCGCCTGCTCCTCTCTGCGGAGATGGTAAATATAGGATTATGCAAATGACTGTGCGAGGCATTAAATGGCTCCAGTTTCAAATGTGGTGGGAGGGCCTGCGGTTTGGTGTAAAAGGGAAAGAACCAGCTCACTAAATATGGATCAGCTGAAGAAAAAAAAAAAAAAGAGTTTGCCAACAAATGAGTTCAATGTTAACATTCTGCTTCCACTGGAGAGGACACAGGCGCCATGAGTGTGCCTGCATGCACATTTCATTTCATCATTTAAAAAAAAAAAAAAGCATTTTCTCTCATGTTGTGGATAAAGTTTGCTTTGGCTGTTTGTATCAGCAGGCAGGAGGGTCTACCAAACAGCAGCCATATACAACTGTAAAAGCACGACAGAGCTGAACACAAATAATATTATTATGAACTGACTTTAAAACACCAGCATCATCTTACAGGGATGTAACTTCAACGCAAATGTCAGGTGCACTCCAAAGGGAAGGCAGCCATGGCCACCCGGATACCATTGCTCTCTATCTCACTAATACTTTGTACTTATTATCCTTAAGTCATTGTGTGCCATTGACGTACATATACGTCATTTAAAAGCCAATGCTTGAGTGCCATTGACATATCCCTATATACATGTGTTTCTGCTCGTCTAGCAGTGATTCGAGGCCATTTCAACCATACACCAAACGCCAAATCTATTCATGCAGATAGGTGCTGCAGTGCTAGTTTTGTCTGCTGGGAAGCCCAATGGAGCGCCCAACAGAGTGCCCAACAGAGTGCCCAACAGAGCGCCCAACGGAGCACCAAACTGAGCAGCAAATGGAGCGGCCAATGGAGCAGCCACTAGAGCAGCCAGTGGAGCAGCCAGTGGAGCAGCCAGTGGAGCAGCCAGTGGAGCGACCAATGGAGTGCCAACAGAAAGGCCAAGGGATCCGCCACCGCATCAGTTTTTCGCCTAATGTCTATACTCATCGTTATCAGCCAAATGTGCTCTCAGGTACTGATGGGCACAGATGGATATAATGTGACTTGATGCAATTCAGTTGGTACCCAGAAAACCACTGTTTGTCAAGAGGGGGCTAAGTAACACTCCTAAGCAATGTTGGGCTACATATTGGCGAGGGAACAAGTGGCATTGCTATATTCAAATGGGTCCCTTAAAGTCTCACCTCAAAATATGCGAATGAAAATGAGTTTTCTGGGTACCCATGAGTCTCCCTTAAACTTTATCTGGCATGTTTCCAGCAAATGTTTTCTCTTTACAATCATTGTACTCCTTCAACTTAAAGCTTTATATTTGTATTTTTGAGGAAGTTGACAACAAGCCTATTTAAAGAGGAATGAATTCCCGGGCATGAATCATCACACATTAAACAGGACTGCTGTGAAACAGGAATAGGAAGTATATCAGTATTTGATGCTTTAACTCTCCATACAGGCTTCATTTTAACTAGCTTTCATAATACAACAGAGTAAGCCCATTTCTGAAATTCAGTTATGAGTTTTGGTTTTGGTTTTGGTTTTATGGTGGTGCAACCCTTGCAACCATTTTTGGCAACATCATAATGACAGGCTTCTATTTGGAGAAAAGTGTTGGTAAAATAACCTTCCTCCACGTCTCCAAAATATTGCCCACATGCTTCATGGTCCCGAACAGCCATAACCAGCTCCTCCTGCATTCCAGGCCTAACACGATCCCTGAACGTGGATGTGACATGTTCTTAAGCATGGGGGCGCAGGGAGGGAGTTATGGGGGCCTGGAGGACTCTGAGAGACCCTCTGTTACCCAACCTGGGGATATGTTCAGGTTCAGTGAATACACAATCATCCACACACATACAAGCAAACACACAGCCAAGCAACAGATCTGTCCACCCGCTGCAGACACACACACACTCCCTGAGGCTGAAGCATGTCTGGAACAACTGCAACGCTTTCAAAAGACAAAACAAACTTGGACATGGACACGCAAGACAAAGACAAAAAGCCTGTCCTACAAGAGCTACACACACTAATGTTGTCCAAGACTAAGTTGACTTTCAGACAAATGAAACAGCAGAATGCTGAGCCGAAGCACATCGTGACTGACAAACACACTGATACCTCTGTAGAGCAGCGATACTCACCTGGCTTTGCTTCGGGGCCACTTTTGCAAAATGACAAGAGGCCAGGGGCCAGTCCCGGCAGCCACATACATGTTTCTAGGAATTTATGAGGTCTCCAGGATTTTAGGACCTTTTCTAATATTTTAGAACATTTCCAAGGTTTTGGGACATTTCTGGGATTACAGGACGTTTGTAGGATTTTAGGATATTTCTAGGCTCTTAGGATGGTTGTAAGATTTTAGCAGGTTTCTTGGATTTTTAAGACATTTCTGGGATTTTCGGACATTTCTAAGATTTTCGAAAGTTGTTCGTATTTTATGATGCTTTTAAAATTTAAGGCCGCTTCTAGGATTTCAGCACGCTTATAGGATTTTAGGATATTTCTATGCTCTTAGGATGTTTGTAGGATTTTAGGAAGTTTCAAGTATTTGAGGACATTTCTTGGACTTTAGGATGTTTGTTAAACTTTAGAAGGCTTTAGGATT
This sequence comes from Plectropomus leopardus, assembly GCF_026936395.1. Classification (NCBI taxonomy): domain Eukaryota; kingdom Metazoa; phylum Chordata; class Actinopteri; order Perciformes; family Serranidae; genus Plectropomus; species Plectropomus leopardus. Next base: position 32,107,526 of record NC_142191.1, on the reverse strand, counting down.
TTAGCATGTTTCGATGACTTTAGGAAATTGCTTTAAGACATTTCTCGGGCTTTTTGGACGTTTCTAGGATATTTCTAGGATTTTAAGATATTTGTAGGACTTTAGAACATTTCTAGGATTTTAGGACATTAGGAGCTCAGCTAGGGGGGTGTGGGGGAGCCTTCACTGGCACTTTTTTTGATAAACAAGCTCTATTTTGATGCTGTTTTTATGTGCTTTGACACCTTATGTATACTAAAAGTGAAAAACAATTCCCAGAGTGAATCCCTTTATTTTTATTGTGAATTAGAAAATGGTTGGGGGGGCCACCCTGTGCCATATCGGGGGCCAGATTTGGCCCGCAGGCTGTAAGTTGAGTAGCACTGCTACAGAATAAAGTGAGATGGTACCTGATTCCGGGTGTCTGGTTCTGGAGGTGCTCCTGCCAGCGCTGGTGCTGGTGGTGTTGGAGGCACAGAGCGGAGGACGGGTGAGGAGGATGGGGGTGGGGGTGAGAGTATGTGCAGGCAGAGAGGCAGCAGGGGCAGGATGAAGTGGTCCCTGGGTGAGGAATGGATCCGGGTCCTGAGCCTGTGGCTGGATTCTGGAAGACCGGGCAGTCCGGCTGTCCACAGGGACAGCACAGGGTGGAGGTGAAGTGACAGTGTGGACAGCAAAGCGGCGGCTGCAGAGACGGGGAGGACGAGGACGGGGACAGGGTGGGGGAAAGGTGGCGTTTGGCCAGCCTCTGGGAGTCTACGGGGGAGGATGGGGGAAGGTTCCTCAGTGAGCCGTTCTGTTTGAGCACCCCACCATTTTGGCTGAGTTTGTTTGTCCTCTGGACGGCATGTGATCTCTGCTGAACTTTACACGCTGCGTCCTTCACTGTCACACCCTGGTCTCCCTCTGCTATGGGACAGTCCCCGCTGGAGGCGGCCGTCAGAGGGTCCTGGCCACTGCTGACTGGTGAGCTGGTGTTTCCGTTGGCGCTGAGAGGATGGTGTCCCCCGTTGCTGAGGGCCAGAGAGTCTCCACCTGCATCGCTCAGGGCCATGGTCCTCTCCCAGCGGGCCTGACAAGGACGCTGTCACTCCTCTGAGGGACAAGGACACAGAAAAAAGAGCTCTGTTTAACACCTCAAACTGCTTTTTACCTACACAGAACACTTTACAATTTCTTTTATATAATGTGGAAAAAATTAACTTGTAACTTAACTTAAATTAATTTTAATTACCATGTTTAATAACACATATTTTTTCCAGATAAAAACTTTGTTTTTCTCATTATTTAAAATATCAAAGTCTTATGTACAGTTACCATGATGATGAACAAAGGTTTTGAAGCTGATTATTAGGAAAAAATAAATGCAAGAAATGTTTCCATATGAATTAATCAGGAGCTGATATATGCTTAATTATCAAAATTCTGAACACAGTTGACACTCATACATTTACGTTATTGCGACTTTGTTTTCACATTATTTTAAAGAACTTGAAGTTTAGGTCTCTGTTGGGGTTAGGGTTTTTTGCAGCATGTGTTTGGTAATATGGTGCATCTTATATGTGTTATTTTAATGTTATAAATATAATTAAAAAAACAGCCTCATATCAAACTGACATCATATTGATATCATCTATGTCTTGCTAAGAAAGCAAGTTAGCATTGTTTCCAAACTGCTTTAATATCCCTTTAAACACAGTATTGCAAATTTGATAAGACGTGATCCGTTTTTCAGCTGTGTATCTGTTCGTTGTTAGTAACAGAACTGCAGTTTTGAGACAAGTAAGCATTCATTTGAGTCTGGACACAGTCTGAATACTGGCACACAAAGTCTTATTTGAGAGGATCCAAATGGTTGTTCCACAAAAAAAGCAAGCAGAGAGAGAAAGAGAGAGAATTTTTGGTGTGTGAATGACCTCAGCTGACCCACAGACAGCCCTGCTGGACAGGGACAGATGGAGACGGGACTACACCCAGGTGAAATGCTGGTAAGATGCTGTAAATTCAGTCCATGACAACTTTGGTCTTTGTTCTTCCAGACGGGACAATCTCAGAAAAACCCCAAAACAACAAGTCTTCAGAAGGTGAGCCGGAGATATGTTTCCGTCCAGAGCAAACGGCGGCAGCGGGTGAGTGAGCAGGAGAGGAGGGGGACAGAGACCATGTTCCAGTACAAGCACACAGTCAGCAAAAAAAAATGTAGACAAGTTGTTTTGCAAACTGTGGAAACACTAATTGCATTACAGATGCAAAAACACTAATGGAAAAAAGAAGTCTTCCTAACTTCTCAAAAGTAGCATTCTCAACTATGATTTATTTATTTATGAATGACTGTTTTCATATTAGATGTGCAGGGCTTCACTAAACTGACTTCGACACGCGCGATGAAAAGCGTGCTCTCAAAGAGTCCGAAATCTGCACGTTACCAAGCAAACGTCACAGAGATCACAGCCACTTCAGCAGCTGCCCGGTGACCACAAAATATGCTTAACCCTTTTCTTATCAGCTTTATCAGCTTATCCTACATTTTTGCAGATTTTAGCAACATCCATGAGTTTAGAAGCTTTACAGATTAGAGGTCAGATGGATGATGAATGTGTCAATGAAAGCTGTGCAAAGGTCAGAGTTCATGCACAGTTTTACCAAAACATTTCAATGACTTTTCCAGGACTTTCAGGTCAATTTTCACAACAAGATATTCTCTGAAACAACCATTAATACTCCTTTTGGGTTCTTTTCATTACTGTATATCAGCTTTTAAAATATATGTTGATTTTAAAAACAATGAATTCAGAACAGGATTGAAACTGGGTGTTTAAAAATAACAAAGGGACTGTTAGGTATTTATGGGAGAGGAGGACGTGGTGAAAAACGTGAGATGCATGTCAAATCATTTTTTTAAAGATTATTTTTTGGCATTTTTGCCTTTATTAGATAGGACAGATCAGCAGTGTGAAAGGGGGAGAGAGAGAGGACAACATGCAGCAAAGGGCTGTGAGCTGGACTTGAACCTGTGACTGCTGTGGCATGGCAGTGCCATTATACATGGGGCGCCTGCTCAGTCCACTAAGCCACTGGACACCCTGTCAAATTATCTTTTAAGTACTAGGAAGCAGTTATGTTTTTGATTTTGGTTTAGGGGAGAATACAATTTTAATAGGTGTATTTATTTATTTTACTGCCAATTTTAAGGATTCAAGGAATGTTTTCTTTAAAAAAAAAAAAAAATAGGCCATTTTTTTTAAAATTTTTGGTCATTTTTAAAAGGAAACATTTTGGCAATATTTTTTTTCTTAGTAAAATGTCATTTTTGAAGAAAGTATGCCTTCCAAACCCAAAGGCACGGTTTCTTCAAAACATTTTAGCCATTTTCTTTTTCCTTAAATTGCTGCCAATTTTAAAGGAAAACATGTCTTAAAGGTGTGCTTCCTTCAAAATATGGTGGCTACTTTTTTTCTTAAAAATTTTGTCAATTTCTAAAGGAAAGATTTTAGCGATTCCTATTTAGTTTCTTTTTTATTATTTTGGTAATTTTTCAAGAAAGCATGCCTTCCACACCCACAAGCATGGTTTCCTCAGAAAGCTTTGGCAATTGTCTTTTTCTTAAAAAAAAAAAGTCAGCTATTTTAAAGAAAACATTTTGATGATTTTTATTTATTTTATTATTACTTTTAATATAATTATTATGAAAAATGTGGGTGATTTTTTTAAACATGGCTTCTACATCTTCAGGTTTGGAAAGCATGTATTCTTCAGTAAAAAGTTGTTTTTTTTGGCAATCTATTTTTTTTTAATTACTTCACTAGTATTCTTTTCTGTAAAAATTACACCATATATCACGGCGAGAAAAAAGCAAGGAAAATAGAAAACACATTTGATTCTCATATATTTTACAGTCCTTGAACACATCATGTTTTATTATACAGATTTCCATAACTTTTCAGGGTATATTAGGTTTTCCAGAATGTTTCCAGGCCTGGAAATTTTGATTTCTAAATTCCATGACATTTCAAAGATTTTTCATGACCGTACAAACCCTGCGACGCTGCCTTGGAAAACCAGAACAAAACAGACGCCCGCCCAATAAAAAGAGATAGTGAGGCGTCTTTTGATGATGCGCTCAATCACCACTAAAGTATCTGGCAAACTGCACTAATTTCCTGTCTTCTTGTTGGAGTCCCGACAGTCACATCAAACAGAGATCAACGTGATTTAGGGAGCATGAATACGAGCCGGCACAAATCTCTGCTGTTTGTATAGAGCGCAGAGCGTGAGACACTGCTGCGCTGTGAGGAAAAGAAACGCTTCCAGCAGAGTGAGAAGAAACAGAAGGTTCACGTTATGCTACAGTTTCAGCCCCTATACATGCTTCAGCTCAAATGACAAAACACTCACAGGAGACCGCGACGTGAAAATGATTCTGTGGGCTGCTACAGCGGGAGGAGGAGGAGGAGGGGGGTCTGTGGCTTTGTGCCATGATATGCTTGACACACTTCAAAAGCTGTTGAGCTGTGTTTCACAGGTGATGCGGGGTCGAGGTGGGCCGTGTTGTCGGAGCAGAAACTACAGCAGCCCCATGCTGGAGACAAACCTGACATGAGACAGGATGAAATAATCACACTGTGAGGACAGAGAGACAGACAGAGACAGAGAGACTGAGAGACTGAGAGAGAGAGAGACAGAGAGAGAGAGACGTAGAGACAAAGAGACAGAGAGAGAGAGAGAGAGAGGGACAGAGAAAGAGACAGAGAGAGAGGGACAGAGAAAGAGACAGAGAGAGAGGGACAGAGAAAGAGACAGAGAGAGAGGGACAGAGAAAGAGACAGAGAGAGAGAGAGAGAGAGGGACAGAGAGAGAGGGACAGAGAGAGAGGGACAGAGGGACAGAGAGAGAGAGAGAGAGAGGGAGAGAGAGAGGGACAGAGAGAGAGAGTGAGGTAGAGACAAAGAGACAGAGAGAGAGAGAGGGACAGAGAAAGAGACAGAGAGAGAGGGACAGAGAAAGAGACAGAGAGAGAGGGACAGAGAAAGAGACAGAGAGAGAGGGACAGAGAAAGAGACAGAGAGAGAGACAGAGAGAGAGGGACAGAGAAAGAGACAGAGAGAGAGACAGAGAGATGGGGGGCAGATGGACAGAGAGAGAGGGAGAGGGACAGCAAGAGAGAGAGAGGGGGGAGAGAGAGAGGGAGAGAGAGAGAGAGAGGGAGGGAGGGAGAGAGAGAGAGAGGGACAGAGAGAGAGAGGGACAGAGAGAGAGAGAGAGAGAGGGAGAGAGAGAGAGGGAGAGAGAGAGAGAGAGAGGGACAGAGAGAGAGAGAGAGAGGGACAGAGAGAGAGAGAGGGACAGAGAGAGAGAGAGAGAGAGAGAGAGAGAGAGAGAGAGAGAGAGAGAGAGAGAGAGAGAGAGAGAGAGAGGGACAGAGAGAGAGAGGGACAGAGAGAGAGGGACAGAGAGAGAGAGAGGGACAGAGAGAGAGGAGGGGACAGAGAGAGAGGGACAGAGAGAGAGAGGGACAGAGAGAGAGGGACAGAGAGAGAGAGGGACAGAGAGAGAGGGAGGGACAGAGACAGAGAGAGAGGGACAGAGAGAGACAGAGACAGAGAGAGACAGAGAGAGAGGGACAGAGAGAGAGGGACAGACAGAGAAGAGAGAGACAGAGAGAGAGAGGGACAGAGAGAGAGGGACAGAGAGAGGAGGGGACAGAGAGAGGGGACAGAGAGAGAGGGACAGAGAGAGGAGGGGACAGAGAGAGGGGACAGAGAGAGGGAGAGAGGTGTGATTTTAAAATGACCTTTAGTTCAAGGTGCCTCTGCTAAGTTACAAACCAGAAAGAGGTTAAAACCCGACAGAGAGTTGTTTTTGTTTGGGCGCTAATGTTATCAGTTAGAGCGTGCACACTGCTCGCGTGAGCAGCGCTTCAGCTCTCTCTCAACTGTTTCGTTACTCTTCCTAAAAGTGACTTGAATTTTTTGTTTTATTGACTTTGTTGGACTGCTAAATGTAGATTGCACTACATTCCTTTTACTTGAGTGGAACAAGCTCTTGCATTCATTTTATTTTGGAGAGACTTTATATCAGACTGTAAAACACAGATTACCAGTTAAGACTTTTGTTGGGGAATAATGCCTGCAGCGTTTTAAAATATTATTTTCGGTAAATTTGTTGTTATTTTAATTGCTTAATAAAAAAATAATAGTTAGATCAATTTTAAAAAATCAATAGATTAATCGATTAATCGAAAAAATAATCAATAGATTAATCGATAAAAAAATAATTGTTAGGTGCAGCTCTAGAGACAATGGCCAAATAATCCTTAACCCTTAAGGGCCCACTTTAAAATCACACACACGTATGGCTCTAAGCACAAAATGCACTTTTCAAAATCAAACTTTAAAAAATATTATATATTAATGTGATTTTCTACTTTCATTGACTTTTTTTTAGCCAACATCAGTCCTAATCATAAATATCAAATATTCATTCATTTTCAGAATTTTAACCCTTTAAATGCCAGGTTTTTGTCATGATGCCACTATTTTTTTAGATGAAAAACACCAACACACATACACACACACACACACACACACACACACACACACACACACACACACACACACACACACACACACACACTCACTCACACTAAAAGGATTACTTTCAATATACTACATGCTGAGTAGGTTATTTTCTTGATGATCACAGACTGAGATATGTTGATTAGCACCAACACTAATTTTTTTTAGACATTAGCATTTTTGTGCAGAGTCAAATAACACTCACACTCATAGCTCTCTGCACACAAAATCCACTTTTCAGAATTAAGCTTTAAAAAATACAGTGTTTCACGTTAATAACAGAGACGATCGCGGGCCACTGGAGCTGGACTGTTAATCAGGAGCTGTATTAAAACACTGTTGGGTTATTTATAGCAGAAGCGGCAGAGAGGAGCAGCAGAACATCAGGCGCAGTAAAAGTGAAACTTAATTGTTTATTCTGCTGGACCTAAAACTCTCTTTCACTTACAAAAATCTGCAAATGTCTTCTCTCACCCATCGATCTGATCAGTCGTGAACTTATCAACAGATCACCTCAGGAGTGACATTCAGCTGTTGCGCTGCATTCACAGACCTGCAAAAGCGCTGCATATTAGAGTGACGCCACACAATTCCCCATGTTTTTTTATTTCTACTGTCACAACCAATAAAGTCTAAAAATGGCCATCATCATCTCTCATTTTGGAGAAAATGTCATGGAACCTGTCAAGTTGTCTAGCGTATGTCGAGCGTATGAAACGATAGTTTTCAGTTTCTGCTTTGTGCAAAAATTTCAAAGAATCAACAAAGTAGTGTGATGGAAAAGAACTAACAGTGCTGTGTGTATTTGTACTCGGAGTGGGACAATTCAGAGTTAGCTAAGAACTAAGAATTCTAATCTGCCAAAGGTCAAACAGCAGCCTTCACATCACTAACTGACGTGGTCAGAGGCGAAACACGCCTCGGTGTTTAAGCCACGGCGAGCAGAGAGCAGACGTTTTCTGTACGTTGAACAGAAGCTGAGTGTTTATACATTTCCTAAAGATTTCAGTTTGTGATTTTTAATACATTTGCATACAACTCTCAGTATGTTTTCACTTTGTCATTATTATTGAGATTAATGGGGAGAAAATAAGAATTTCATCACTTTAAAATAAATCTACAACCTAACAACATGGAAAAAGTGTCGGGGTCTGGATTCTCTCTGTATGTCAGGGTTCACTCCAATCTCCACACTGAAGACATGGAACAATCACAGCACACTGTGTTGCTTCACAGTTTTGATAAATGATTACAATCTCACAGGAAAGATTTCACATTCTGATCACAGCTTCACTAACTGGGGTCTGACAAAATGTAAAAATACTCGCTGCATTTCTATTCCTCCTCATATGTGAGTGTGCGTCAGCACGTATTGTGAAGAGCTCCGTCTGGATGCACGAGGACAGAGCTGAGACTCTGCTATCTGTGATGGCCTCAGGAGATAAGCCCTCATCTGCAGGCTGATGACGTGGAAAATGTTTGAGATGATGCAGACCTTAACTGATTACTGTAGAGCAGTGAAATCAGGGCCCACGGGCCACATCTGGCCCCCAGTAGGGTGCCAGGTGGAACCCCGACCATTTGCTAATTAACAATAAAAATAAAATGATTCACAATGGGAATTGTTTTTGTAATTTTAGTATACATAAGGTGCCAGAGCGCATAAAACAGCATCAAAATAGAGCTCGATTACCAAAAAAAAATGCCAGTAGAGGATCCCCAACACCCCCTGACAGAGGTCCCAAATGTCCTAAAATCCTAGGAACATCCTAAAATCCAGAAAATGTCTTGAAATCTGAGAAATTACCTAAAATCCTAGAATTGTCCTAAAATTCTTGATATATTAAAAAATCCTGGAAAAGTCCTAAAATCCTTGAAATGTTACAAAAGCCTGGAATTAACCTACAATCCTGGAAAAGTCCCAAAATCTGAGAAATATCCTAAAATCCTACATTGTCCTAAAACCCCTTGAACATCCTAAAACTCTTGAAATGTCTTAAACGTCCTAAAATTCTAAAAAATTCCTAAAATCGTAAAAACCTTCTGGAAAAATAATTGAAATGTCCTTAAATCCTAGAATGTCCTAAAATCACATGAGGCTGCCGTGACTGGCCCCTGGCCTCATTTTGCAAAAGTGGCCCCCAAACAAATCAAGTTGAGAATCCCCGCTGTAATAATGCACCTGTGTCCTGGGACAAATGAATACTTTGCACTGTCACTAAGGCCATTTAAAGATGAAGTAAAACTGCTAGAAATGCATTATTAACTCGATTTTTAAAGACCTTGCATTGTTTTTCGAAACGTCTCACCTTGACTTTTACTTTCACTTATTCATTTACTCTACCCTTTCAAAAAACACAGGTTCTCGCTTCACCCAAACCATGACCCCAGAAAAATATTTCCCCACAAAATGAATGTGCTTGCATTCGAGCGCCAAGCGATCCATCACACCAGCCCGTTTTTCCCAGCGGACACTGAGCGAGAGACGCGCAGCGTATGTGACCAATGCGCTCTGTGACACCTCAACATGAGTGAGCGGTGAAACATGAGCATGACAGCCCCCAGCAGGTCAGGGGTGGCTGGGAGGACGGGGACTGAGAGGAAGAATAACTGTGGAGCCTGAAGAGCTCAGAATAGCAGAGGAGTGAGGGAAACCCAGATGAAGTCATCAGTCTGCCTCTGACAGCTGTCAAGAGCTTTAGGCTTTAAGATCAAGCGTGAAAAAGAATGGAAGCAAATAGAGAATAAAGTTTAGTGACATTAAAGTATAAATATGAGTGTGCTCTCTGCTGTTTGTGTCTGCAGGAGTTTGCTCTCAGCTCTCAGTGTGTGTTTGTGCGTGTGTGTGTACTTCAGAGTGTATGCCCAAAGCGCTGACAGGCAGGTGAGACATCTAGGGCAGACTGTGCGGACACAAGCAGGGTCTTGTGTCTCCCTTCAAAATAAAAGCTGACAGCTGGACCAAGCTGCACCGTGAAGCAGAGGAAGTGAGACACAAAAAATGCTCCCGCAGTTCCATCTGTTTCAGAGGGAAATGTAGCTGCTGTTTTTGATCAAAGAGACGCCACAGTACGTGAATGAAAGGACATTAGCAGAGCAGCCCGGGAGGAACGAAGTGGAACAGAGAAGAAGAAGGTAATGCTCACAACCAAGAACGGTATTAAGGAGCGGGATTAGGATTTCCTCCTTGTTTTCTCATTACTGGACCTCATCCTCTGATTCGTCTATAATGAATTAATATGCACTTTAATTAGGTAGGAAGTAACTTTGAGAAAAACTTTTAGGAAGGGAACTTTTGGGAATGAAAGCTGAGGATATTTTTTATTTGCATTTTAAATCCACTACAGCAAAAACGAATGATACAAAAATTCAACCTCATTTTTCACCCTCATCACCAGAGGACCCAAAATACAATATTATCACTATACTGTTTAATTGCAATTTCAAATGTGTTGCCATATACTTATTATGCTTACATTATTGCAATAAAATACAGTGCGATTTATTACCTTTTTTTCAACTGCAAATTATGTCTCCCATGTATAAAATGTGAAATATATTTATAAAATCTGTATTATCTAACATAACTTTTTCAGTCTATTCATCTCACTTTATTTATTTATTTCAATTTAATTGATTTGTTTGCTGCAAAAGCAATTGATTTTTTTTATTCAAGTTTACTTTGTATTAGCATTATTAATCATTAATTTAATAATTTTTAAAAAAGATTATTGGCGTCCGTGTAACAATACAATGTTACCACAAAAAAATATCGCAATACCGACGATGGTATCATACTGCTCACTGTTAAAAAAGTTGAACAAATGTTTTGTAATAAACTGATTGTAAAAAGTAGAACAATGATGCAACAATCTGACCACTAAATGTCACTGCAACTTTTGGATTAAAATTAAGTTGGTTGAACTTATTGAAACTTTTCCAAGTTAACTATACACTATTCACTATAAAAACTCAAAGGATTTACTCAATAATGTCAGAGTTGGAACTACTTTATTAACAAAAAAATGCTAGCTTGACATGAATGTTATGTTATATTTTTAGTGTTATATTGGTACGGTTAAGTGTTTTTGTATAACATGTTCAATGTTAACTCAAAACTTAAATATTAGCTAATAGAAGTCCTTACTTAAATAAAAATGCTAGCTTAACATTGACATCAGTCAAAAAATATCAGTTGAAATCCTCATTCGACCTTTAAAAATGAACATTAGATTTCCAAAACTTTGAAAAAGGAACTTGTAAATATTTGACAAATAATCATTAGTCATGACAGTATAATGACTAAGTGGGTAAAAGCTAGGGACACACGATACTGGATATTTTCTGCCAATATAAAAACAACCAATTTGGCCAGTATTCAATACTGCCACATCCCATTTCATTTCCATCTAATTTTAGTGATCATCAAGTCTATAGTCTATTCTACAGTGGAATTATTATCATATTAAACTCTTATTGTGATGGCTCACCAGCAGATGGAGATATGAAATCCAATACTTTTCAGTGTATGTAATATTCATTCATTGTGCAAAATAAAAAAAATACTTCAACTTAGGGTTGATGTTTTATACATGTCATAGAAAAAAATCAGTTTGTGATATTGGCAGAAGTCAGTATGTTAGGTGATGCTGATGTTTCATTTCAGAGCCGATATCGGCTGGTACGGATAACATACCAATATTATCGTGCATCACTTGTAAAGGCAAAGAGTAGAACAGCAAGAACAGTTGAGAGAAAAGAAAATGACATCACTTCACTATAATGCAGTCTTAAAAAACATGAAAAAGGCAACAATATGAGGCGATATGATGAAATATATTATGTGACGATAAAAAGCGTCCATCGTTTCATATTATGCTATATTTTTTATTTTGTTTTCGTCATCTGATAACACTTTGGGTCCATCCACATGGCCAAGGGGGTGTCTATGTTGAACGTGGGAATTCAGCACAAAACACTGACACCAACAGGCCTACTCAAAATGAGGAGGAGCTTGTACCCGAAGGAGGGGCTCCTTCTGTTATTTGGACATATTTTGGGTATGAAAAGTCAGACACAGAACTAGGGGAGGGAACATATACGAGTATACTTGATGCATCAAGGCTTCTTCCAAGTACAATATAAGCGAATATAAATTGTCCTGTTTTTTTCTCATCCGGCATGAGACTCGCTTTGGTGTTTGTTTTTCCCTCTCTTCTTCATGAGATGAGCTGGGTCCTTCAAAATAGAAATAAACTATAATCTAAGAAATGTCCTAAAATCCTAGAAGAGTCCAAAATCCTAGTAAAGTCCTAAAATTCACAAAACATCCTAAAATCCTTGAAATATTTTAAAATCTTAGAAACGTACAAAATCCTAGAAAAGTCCTAAATTCAATAAATATCCTAAAATCCGAGAAATTACATAAAATCCTGGAAATATCCTAAAATTTGAGAAACATCCTAAAATTCTGGAAATGTCCTCAAATCCTAAAAATGTCCTAAAATCCTAGAAACGACCTAAATTCCCGAGAAAAATCCTAAAAACCAAGCAATATCTTTAAATTCAGGAAATGTCCTAAAATCCTAGAGCCGTCCTAAAATCTAAGAAATCAAAATAATGGAGATATAATGATATCGACATAATCAATCTTTGTATTGCCCAGCCCTCAGTATAAAGTTCCTTTGGTTGACTAAACATACAGTTGCTCTGATTGGCTTTGAACTTTGACTAAAAGGAAGCATGAATCAAGTGACCTTGAATCCCAAACAATCACTCCCACATCATTCAACAGGTCAAACTCTGTCTAGACCTCCAAATGTGATGAAGTGTCATTTCCTTCTCGTTTTCAGCAGAAAAGCTGCAGCTCTAAGGGATTCCATGTGTCAGTGAGGACAGCTCCACTGGAACCTCACAGGTCCTTGGTTAGACCAATTATTTGGTGCATTTAACCTTTAAATAACTGAAACTCGACCAAAAACCAACAAATGCAACCATTCCTAGGGCAAGCGGTTTGGAATAACGCAGGTGATGACGAAGCGCTTCTTCTGCCTCCTTTCATGTGAACCTTATGATTATGGGGTGTGAGAGATGGAGAGACCTTGGGCGACAGGCGGCTTCGCAGAACAAGGCGAGGCATCCTGCATCCCTTTAATTAAAGCTAATAGGCAGTCATTACCAGGCATCAGTCAAGAGGCGCTTAATAACCACATATCTTATAATAATAATAATAATAATAATAACATCAACAACAACAGGCAGAGGTTTTCTCGTGCTAGACATGGCTTCAGGACACAATCTCTCTGACAGATCTGACCCCCTCTGGCTGTTTTTTCACAGCTAGGCTGTTAAACAATCTGAAGCGGCCGGCTCAAGGCTACAGCAGCCAGTCTCATGGTAAATGAGGTGAACCGCTGGTTGACCTGCTGTTTTATCATTCCATCAGGCCCAGTTTCCAACACAATCATCGGGCTGACAGCTGAATTAGGAAAGCTACATTTGGGGAAATTTATTTCTTCTACGGATAAAAAGGAAATAATAAAATAATTAAATAATTGCGTCAATCATCAACACATGAATGAATTAAGTTCTTTCTAATCAAGTTATCGAGTTCAATTAATACAATTGCTTGAAAATCGAGTTGAGAAAACTTAATTCATTTATGTGTTACAGATTGAAGTAATTATTTTAAGTTACTTGACAATTGTCTTTTTTCAGTGTCTTTTTTCAGCATGTTAAAATAACATGTATGTGTACGAGATGCTGAAAATGTACTTATGGGCCTCCTTATCAAGAAGTATATGATGTGTTTTGGACTATCACTACAGTTAATGAAAATTAACAGAAACTTATCTGAAAATAGCTTAAAAATTTTAGGGAAAAAAAGATGAAAATTACCTTTAAAATTCCTAAAAAAAATCTAGTATCTAATTATAAGAATTATAAATGCAGTTTTCTGAACATTTTATGACACATTTCTTGCCAAGTTGCTCATTATGTTTTTACCCCATGTTTTTGAAAAAAATCAAATAAATTTTCTCTCCAGTTTCAGAAGTTTAAATGCTTGTGAAAGGTGACTGAACGCAGCACAAGAAAACTGATGTTGTTATTTGTGTTTTTTAAGGGTTAAAAACATACAATTATGACAGACTAGTTTGCAACCAACAGAAATTGCTCATAAAATTGCTAAATTGCTTAAAAACACTTAGGGAGATGAAGTTAATATCACTTGTCATTTCTAAGTTGCAACAACTTCACAAAATTCAGTTAATACAACTAAATCTTAAATAAACTGAGAATTAGATATTAAGTAAACATAGTTTAAGACTAATAGTTGTATTTTCTTGCTTTTTTTTAAGGCAATTGGCTTCTGAGATATTTCAAAAGTGAAATCAAGTTGTTGAGTTCACAGTGTAGTAAACTTACTTTAATTTAGTTTGTCTACTTTATAATGACTGATAGAGGTCGTATGGTAGTAAACATATACATCATAATATCTCTGTCAAGTTGAAGTAAGTTGGGGCTGGGCTATAGTACCACTCAAACAAGCTCATATTAATAATCTCATATCTAAATATTTTGGGCAAACTTCCCTTGATGGCTGGTTGCCTTCAGATGACACATCCCAGCGAGCATTTTTTGGTTCTGAGAATGGTGCAATGCAATCAATGCATTGTTTTAGAGATGTTTTCACTGGCAAGTTTTCTTTTAGTTCCCAAAACGTTCATCTTAAAGTTAAGGTAACATTTTCTATAAACATCAAACAACTTTTTTTTTTTGTTTCTCATAAAAAGGGTCTGTAATCTCTTATCTCAATAACATGTTCTGAATCTTGCTTTGAAAACGTTCTTCCTTTGTTCTCATGTAACATCGTGGGAACGTTTTATAAAAGACCATTGTATGATCTGTCACCTCTCAACATCACCAAAACATCCTCAGAATGATGCAGTTATAACGTTACATCCTAATCAGCACTTAACCTTGCAGGAACATTATTTGAAAAGAAAAATATCTTTGAAACGTTTTTTGAACATTAGATTTAAATGTTTTCTCTAAAACATTATTGCAACTTGCAACGTTAGCCAGTGTTGTGGAAACGTTCCGTTTGCTGCGTTGCAATTAATATGTGAAACAATAGTAAAAGCATCTTTTCAGTGTGGTGACATCAGATAAGGGAAAAGAGATTAAGTCATTTTGACATCTCTCTCATGCAGCCAAGCACTTGGACAGACACAGAGACGCTCCACGGCGGAGACGCGTGGACCCAAACTGCACTCAAGTCCCAAATCCAACCGTTCTCACCACCTCTGAACGCACACACTGCGACTGAAACTCACTGACTTATCCGTCCAAAAATATCCCAGAAGTCTGTCGACAAAGCAGGGACATTGCAGCAGACAGAGAATGACGAGCAGGCAGTATCCGGAGTGTCCTACCGTGTTCTGTGTCTCCCGGTGCTCCGCGCTCGTTACCGCCGGCTGGATCAGCAGCACGCGGCGCTCACAGACACAAATAAAGAATCCTCCGGTTTCAGCCCCAAATATCCGCCAGCGCCGGAAAACTAACAGTACACCCCGAAAAGACGACAGCAAGTCTCAGGAAGAGCGGGCTGTGTCTCATGGGAATGTGTCCTGCCAGAATGACAAATAGCCACACACACCAGCGCACACACTCGCGGCAGCCCGGCTCCCTGCTCTCTCTCGGGGTGACGGAGGCAGGAGGAGGCAAGACGCGGTGGGCTGGGACTGCACCGTGCAGCACTGATAGGACGGTCTCACCGTCAGCTTTAACCCGCTCACTGCCGCACCGACTGCACGAGCCAAGGCAAAGCTACGCTACCACTCACGCGCGTTATCACAGGACTTCAGGAAACTTCAAAACTGGCGCATAAGCGACAGAAAGCAGGAAAAAACTATAGAAAGAGTAAAAGCAATCCAGAGGTGACAGCAATTAAACCAACAATAAGGTAACTAGGTGAAAAAAACACAACAGGAGTGAGTGAACTATCAATTTACTATTTATATTTCTAAAATAATTAATGCTACCAGTTTCACATGCAGTTTCCCATTAAAGCAGGATAACTTAAAGATGTGCTATGAACTTACTGTAAAGGTCTATTCTTGTTCAGCCATTCTCAACTAAATCTGGCCCCGAATATGATGCAGGGTGGCCCCCCAGCCATTTTCTAATTTGCAATATTAAATAAAGTGATTCGCTGGGAACTGTTTTGTCCTTTTAGCATGCATAAGGTGCCAGAGTGCATAAAACAGCAATAGAGCTTGTTGATCATAAGTGCCAGTGGGTCAGCAACAGAGGTCCTTGATGAGCTCCTAATGTCCTAAGATTTTAGAAAAGTCCTAAAATCCTAAATATGTCCTGGATTCCTACGTCGTGACAATATTATAGAAATGCCCTAAAATCCTGGAAATGCCCTGAAGTCCTAAAACTACCTAAAATCCTCGAAACATCCTGAAATCCTCGAAACATCCTGGCATCTTAGAAATGTCCTAAAATCTTAAAACAACCTAAAATCCCGGAAACATAATAAAATCCTCAAAACATCCTTAAATCTGAGAAATGTCTTAAAATCCCAGAAACGTCCTATAATCCTGGGAAATGCCCTGAAATCCTAACGTCCAAAAATCCTAGAAACGTCCTAGATTCCTACAAATCTGAAATCTGAGAAATGTTCTAAAATCCTAGAAACAGAGCAGAAAAACATCATACCTGGGGTACACTGTAAAACCAGTGGCGTTGTTAGGTCTGGGCGTCTGAGGCTTCAGCCCAGAATGGTTTAGAAAAAGCCCTGAATCTAAATATATAGGCCTAGGCTATATATGTTCTTTACAGATAAGAATAAGCCTAATAACAATAAAAAGAGACCCCGATCTAATAACCTGTTATTCTTTTCATACTTGTACTTTTTATGTACTTTTTAAGATAGGCAATACTTTGCCAACATTTCACCTGTACATACATACAGTCAAGTATTTTTCCCTCGTCAATAGATTTTAAATGATAGCATTTTAAAGTATTCTGTACTCAATACTAATTACCAAAAATTAGCCCTCAACTAATTTTCTCATTACAATTTATAATTAATCAGAAAAGGTTAAAAAAAAAGTCTTTAAGAATAAATTAGGTGCATATGGAGTGCATAAACAGAGCCTTAAAATAGAACTTGTGCGTAAAAAAAAAAAAAAAAAATCTGGGAAATGTTCCCCCTGACTCTCCGCTGAGGTGCAGGCTAAGCCCTCCATTCCCTCAAATCCTAGAAACATCCCTGCATACAACAACCAAAAAAATTAACAAGTTGTCATCTTTTACCCTTTAATGAACGTGCTCTTGGTTGGTTTCTTTGATGAAGCAGCTAAACCTATAAGGGATACTCTGGCGAGTCTCAAGATAAGATCATTTTATGAGACAGTTATCAAAAGCTAAAATATAAACCACAATAGTTAATAAAGTTT
This sequence comes from Plectropomus leopardus, assembly GCF_026936395.1. Lineage (NCBI taxonomy): Eukaryota > Metazoa > Chordata > Actinopteri > Perciformes > Serranidae > Plectropomus > Plectropomus leopardus. The sequence continues at coordinate 32,090,503 of NC_142191.1, read as the reverse complement.
AGTAGCCTTCAACATTATTTATATGACGCAAGTTTTATAAATGAAACTACCGCAGTTGGCTTTTATCAACCCTACTTACAGAGATAGCAAACAGCCTTTAATTATCTGAAATTCTACCACATAATTCCTTAATAAGGACACACCCAGTCTTAACACATCCTTAAATTATAGATTGCTGTTCAGATGTGTTGGCTGCTCTTCTAGGTTTTCTTTAATAACTGCTTTTAAATGCTCGCTCCTCTCTACCTCTCCACCCAAGGTAACAACAGCTGCTGGGTTTGATTCAGATCTCAGAGGGTGGGGCAATTGTCAAAAAAACCCCAAAACTATCCTTACCTTTGTATATTCAGTTCAGAATACACAACTACCTCCTGAATCCAGGTTGTGGACACATTTCATGTTAAACTTTAGACATTTCTTGAACATTTGAGCAGTTTCTTTTTTTATATATATATATTAGTTCAACCTATTGACAAAAGCTATAGGCCCATAAATAAAGAAATACATTTTTAAAAATGAACCAAATTCTGTGTTATCTTGCTTAAATACTTTTTTTCAGGTCTGAACATTCTTGAAAATAAAGGTTCCAAAAAGGGTTTATACTGAAGGGCTGAGGTTCTACTCAGAACCATTTGCTTTTGAAGAACCCTTTTTTAAAAGAAAGGGTTCTTTTTAAGACTAAGAGTTCCTTTAAGGTCTAAAGCCATAGGAAGTGAGGGCGAGATTTATAAGTAATGTTGTACATTATTATTTATAGAACCCCCTTGGTGGGTTCTATATGAAACATCAGAATAGAAAAGGGTTTGTTGCAGAACCCCCTGGATGGGTTCTAGATTAAACCATTGGAAGATAAATGGGTTTTGAGTCAAACCGCATGGATGGATTCTTGATATCACCCTTGGAGTATAAAAGGGTTCTCAGTAGAATCCCCTGGGTGGGTTCTAGATTAAACCCTTTGAAGATATGTAGTTTTTGAGAAGAACGGTAATTTTTTTTTACTGAAGTTCACCCAAACTTTTGAGTGCCACCACACACTGTCCATGGTTGCAATGCACACACACTTCCTGCAGCTTCTTCTTTGCTGGTGTTGGGCGGCTTCCTCTTAATTGGTGTCTGGCGGCTTCTTCTTAGTTGATGTTTGACGGCTATTTCTTCCAGACGGCAGACTGGGCATCGAAACTAGGAATCGAAATTTAAAAATCTGAACGTTTCCGGGAGAATTGGAATGTTAGTCCCGGTTCCCATTGACGCTCGAGACTCGATGCCTAACCCTAGTTCTTAGTAGAATCTCATGGATGGGTTCTAGATTAAACCCTTGGAATATGAAAGAGTTCTTGGTAGAATCCCCCAGTGGGATTCTTATTGGCACTCTTAGAAGGTAAAAAGGTTCTGAATAGAACACTCAGAGAGGGTTCTGGGTGGAACCATTACACGATAGAGGGGTTCTCTGTAGGGTTCTCTTTATGTCCTATTGTCCATTATATCATAGCCTGTAGTTTAAAGCAAAGCCACTTCTGATATATGTTTGATTATGAGAGAGATTGTTTATGCAGCAGACAGAGTCTACATGGCTCAAACAATATCTGCAAAGTCAGGAAACAATGCCTGTTTTTACTCAGAGCCCAGTGTGTCAAACACAGATTGTGAACTCCTGCTGGCAGAATGCTGAAATCACATTCAAATTCATCAGAGTATGCCGTCTTTATCTTTCAGTTTCATCAGCGTTCCCGGATTTGCTAAAAGAACGAGCTCATTGCTACAGACTCTTCTTGAGATGCTTGTCCTCACAAACAACTGATTCTTCTCAGCAGGGGAGGAGGTTTATCACAGGGAATGCTGGGAAGGCAGAGGGCCGTACCTGGCTTTAATTTCAGCTGTCCACCAGGATTAGGACACAGTTCATATAGCAAGCTGTAATCATCTGCAGTGGTGAGGCGCACTCTGACAGCTGGCCCCAGGGGCCAGCCAGAGCCTAAGCCATTTACTACTTTGTAGTTGTCTCTAATAATAATAACCTGGTACTAATAGGTTGTGTGGACTTCATTGTATTATATTGTGCTTTTCTTTTGTCTGACAAGAAATTAAAGGAACAGTCCACAACAAAATCTAAAATACATATGTTTCCTCTTACCTAGTGATATTTATCAGTCTAGATTGTGTTGGTGTAAGTTGCTGAGTCTAAGAGATATCATCCTTCTCTCCAATATAATGGAACTACTCGTGCTCAAAGCAAAAAAAATTAAACATTTAAAAAAACTTAACAGCAATGACTCTTTCCAGCAAACACGACCCAGTTACTTGAGATAATCCACAGACCTTGTTGCGAATAGCTGCATGTAAGAACTAGGCTTGGGCGGTATGTAATATTTCATAACGTTCTATAATTTCACCAGGGTATACCATGGTTTAGGAGGGTATAAGTGTCTGCCAACTGTTTACAGTCTTGTAACTTCTCCTTCCACCACTAGGTGTTGCAGTGTCTTTCAGCTCAGCTGCCAGTTCCACCAGTAGAGACCGCAAAATGAACTCTGGTGGAGTGTGCTGTGCACTACATACAATAAGTTTAAAAGAAAGAGGAGGACCTGTATTAAAAAACATACCTTTAGGATTTCTAAATACCCTGGTATACTGTAACACTAAGATACCATCCAAACCGAGTATCAGGACCATTTAAAAATAAAAAAAATCTTCTTTTTTTTTCACACCCTCTGAGACTCTTAAAGCATGTGGGGATTCCCACAGCAGCATTTAGAGAGCTCTTATTTACTGACTGCCTGCATGCTGCTGCCCTCACTAATTGATTTCCATGTGGTAGACGTGGTCAGGTTATTTTGGTCTGCTGACGCTGGGCTTGGTCAGTTCATTTGGAAGAAGAGTAAAGGCTTGTTCACACCAGTCCACTTTTTTTCCAAATTACAACCGCAGATTTGATCTGTAAGCCTGCTACAGCTGCAACGACAAACAGCTCCCGCTTCTGACAAATGTACTGAGCCTCACCTCAGTGTTTTTAGAACTGCAGTTTTATTTAGGGCATCAACGACAAGACTTTTGTTGTGTGATTCGGTGTTGCTGTGTCTTTCAGCTGAGCTGCCTGTTCAACCAGTACAGACCGGAGACTGAGCTCTGTGGTGCCTGCTGTGCACTACACACAATGAGTTTAACAGAATTAAAAAACATGCCTTCAGGATTTCTAAATACCCTGGCATACTATAATACCATATATCGCCCAAGCCTAATAGGAACTATTTTCTGTCTACTGAACTACGCTCACCAACTGATTCACTGCGCAAAAGGAAGTGTGCATCTACTGCTAGCTCATCTGGCTCCACTAAGTTAGCTACTGGTAAAACTTCAGGAAGATTAACAAGATGTTAACAAGGTCTGTGCATTATTCTGATTAGGACCCAAACATAGGACAGAACATGCTGCTAAGGGTGATCATGCTGCCGGTCAGCTCAGGACAATGTTGCCTTTGTCTGATATAACAGCACAAAGACATTTCAGCACTAACACCACTGTTGAGAGTCTTACCTTCACCAAGATAAACACTAAATTGATATGTGGCGTTAAAAAGCGTCCAAGAGGCTGAGTTTGGGTTCAGCTAACCAGAGCTGAGGTCTGCCCGCATGGAGCGAAAGAAGGAACCACATCAAAGGCTGCACTGTACCAGGAAGGACGGAGGCCCCGGTGAAAGCCCAGCGGCCCCTGAGATGATTGCACACAACTCATCAAAGTGACAGGTTTAGCGGACAACAAAAAAAAAGGGGGGGTTAAAGAGGGAGGCAGAGAAGCATAGAGGAGGACAAGATGTTTCTAAACCATTCAAGGTTTTGGCATGACATGTCAAAAATAATGTTTAATGTGTCCTGGAATCATTTTTCCAAAGCTAATTCCAAATATGGGGGGTTTAGAATAATTCCATTTCATTGTGGATTTGTTAACTGAGGCAAATGTGGCACACAGAGCAGACATGCAACCCAAACAGCAAATTGCTTTTCTCTTTATGCCCGACATCAAGAGGAGGGAATAAAACCTCAACCAGCTGCAGAGAAGGAGAAATCAGGGAGGGGAAAAAAATCTCTTCACAAAAGGCGTCTTCCGTCCTGTACTTTTCAACATGATCCAACTCGCTGTGTGATTTGAAAGCACATTAACAATGATCTAATAGCAGAGCGCTAAGATGCTGGATCGTAATGTGCCGCGACACATGCGCAGGAAGGCAGCAGGTAATCCTAGAAGCCCTCGGAGAACTGCAGCTCCCCCTGCATGTGATAACGTCTGGCTAACGAGGAAGACGAGGAAGGTAAAAAAAGAAGTGAAAGTGTGCAAAAAAGATGGAATCAATAGTGCCGGAGCATCTGTGGATAACTGAGTGGAGAAAGAGAGAAAGAAAAAGGTGTGACTGTAATGAGTGACTGAATGAGAGGTTTAGGGAGAGGCACCCAGGCGCTCTCAGGCAGCGCCGCTTACATTGCGCTCTGGCTTCTGGAAGTCTGAGATGCGGAAACCGGGGAAACTTTATCCCTTCGACACCTTGGCAGTGAGGACGGACATCTCCCACCCGATCAGCACTGAGCCCCCTGACGTCTGCTCACAAGGACCCAAAGGGAGGCTGCAGCATGGCAAAAGCCCCAATGAGAGCCAAAGTCTAAGTTACCATGGATTCAAATCTACAGATAGGAAGGCCTTTAGTGTGATGAGTGAGTGATATTCAACTTACAGCCTGCAGCCAAGTCTGGCCCCTGATTGGGTCCTACCAAACCATTTTCTAATTCACAATAAAAATAAAGTAATTCACATTGGGAATTGTTTTTGTACTTTTAGTTTACATAAGGTACCAGAGTGCATAAAACAGCATCATAATAGAGCTTGTTTATCAAAAAAAGTGTCAGTGCAGGATCCCCAACACCCCCAACAGAGGTCCTAGCTAAGACACTAATGTCCTAAAATCCTAGAGACCTCCTAAATTCATAGAAACGTCCTAAAATCCAAGAGACATCCTAAAATCTTAGAAATATCCAAAAATCCTTGAAATATCCAAATATCCGAGAAATGTATTACATCCTAGAAATGTCCCAGAAATGTCCTAAAATCCTAGATTTTTTCTTAAAATCTTAGAATTGATTTAAAAACCCAAAGAATGTCCTAAAATCCTAAAAAAAAAAAAAAATCTTAAAATACTGGAACATTTAAAAAATCCTAGAAATGTGCTCAAATCCTAAAAATGTTTTAAAATACTAAAAAATGGGCTTAAATCATAGAAACATCTTAAAATCCCAGTGTGTGTCCAAAAGTCTCCTAAATCCTAAGAGAAAAATACTAGAAATGTCCTAAAATCCCCAAAATCCTAGAAATATGGTAAAAACCTTGAAACGTCTTAAAATCCTAGAAATGTCAGACATATCCTAAAATCTTAGAAACTTCCTTAAATTCTAGAAATGTCCTAAAATCCTAGAGATGTCCTAAAATCCTAGAAATGTCCTGAAATCCTGGAAAGGTCTTAAAATCCTTGAAACTTCTTAAAATCCTAGAAATGTCCCAAAATCCTAGAACGACTTGAATTCTGAATGCGATCTAAGATAATAAAACATTCTTTATTCCTAGAAATATCCTAAATCCCTATAAAAGACTTAAAATCCTAAAAATGCTCTAACAACCTAGAAATGTCCAAAAATCTTAGATCCTGTAAATGTTCCAAGACCCTAGTAACAATCTTAAATCCTACAAATATCCTAAAATCGTAGAAAGGTCTCAAAATCCTAGAAACTTCATAAGGTCCAAGAAATGTCCTTCAACTGTAGAAAAGTCTTAAATCCTATGAACTTTCTAAAATCCTAGAAATGTCCTAAAGTCTTTGAAATGTCCTAAAATCCAAGAACAGTGGTAAGGTACTAGAAATGTCCTAAAATCCTAGAAATATCCAAAGATACAACAAATGTCCTAAAATACTAGTAACATGTATGGGGCTGCTGTGACTGGCCCCTGGCCTCCTGTCATTGTGTAAAAGTGGCCCCCAAGCAAAGCAAGGTTTGTACCCCTGCTCTATATAGTTCTCTGCTGCTCTGCTGTTAACTGTAATCTGATGGAAAATCTATGTATTATATTTAAAGTGCATGACGAAAGCACTCACGAGGAGCCATATGTCTCACACATGTACACATGTTTTAGTTTGTTGTTGTTTTCTTTGTAATGTTTCCAAGTAAAGCAGCCACCGTGGGCCGCTCTGTAGCTGTGTGTGTGTCTGTGTGTGTGTGTGTGTGTGTGTGTGTGTGTGTGTGTGTGTGTGTGTGTATTCTTCTTCACATGAAGATGTACTGTGAAGACTGCATATGTAGAACTGTTTTTATGTTTAGACTTTAACATTAACATTAGCATGCCTGTGGTTTGTTTGGTGTATATTATCATGATGTTAAGTTGATTTTCGGCAGACATTGTGTTTCTGCAAACCACAACATTTCTACAAACCGTAAGTATCCCATCCGTGTGTCTAAAGTGACAGTATATGAGCTGACTTGTCAGGAGGTGGAGAGGGAGGCCGATGTTGTGACACCTTGGCGAGACAGCTACCGAGCTTCAGACCGCTGTTTAAGACCAACAAACAACAAAACTGGTCTTGTTTTAGCAACCCCAATTACTGTTTCCAGCTGCATTTTTGCCACCAAATGTGGGTGTTTTTTAGCAACCCGGAAGTTTTTCAATCAGAAATGGTGCCATGAAAAGCCTTTGTTTTCTACCAAGGTATCACAGCCATTTTCAGCCGGGTACCAAAAACAGGTACTTTGAGCCAAAACAGGATCTCTTCTTTGCGAGGAAGCAAGTGTTTTTTGCCTACGTTAACCACAGTGATGTTGGATATATCCCAGTATAGTATATATAGTAGCAGATGGGACTTAGGTAGCTTTTCTAGGTGCTCAAAAAAGCTTGAATTGAGCAGAGAAGCCATGTTGTGGCTGAGCAGAGACATGCTGTGTCCAGTGCTCTGTCTACTTCTTATCATTTCCTTTAACACACAAATGAAGAAAAAAGAAAATGACAGACACAAAAGTGGGAAAAATACAGAAAGAAGTGAAAGCAGTTGGCTGGAGCTAGAAGAGATTGGCAGAGCGGTTTAGTTGCACTTCCAGTCAACATTCTTCTCCGAGGTGTTGACTGGCGGCTCAAAGGTGTGAATGACATCACATGCACATGTGTCTGATTCTCAATGACTGGCAGGTGCAAAACCCAAAGACGATGATACTTGTTGATTTGAGGATGATGAAATGATTTCAATGCGCTGCGATTTGAAAATCATTCGAGAGAATAAACTACAGCAGAGCCAGAATGCTGTCCCTCACATCACTCAGCCGGTTTACACAGAACTGAAATGATCTGATTCAAAAGAAATCAACCAAAACATCCCAAACGCACTGCATCCCCCGACAGAGGTCTCAACTATGCCCCTAATGTCCTAATTTCATAGAAATGTTCTAAAATCCTAGCAACATCCTTAAGTCCTAGAAATGTCCTAAATAAAATAATAAAATCCTATAAATGCCCTCAAATCCTATAAATATCCTTAATTCCTAGAAAAGTTCTGAAATCTTTGAAATGACCAAAAATCCTAAAAATGTCTTAAAATCCTAGAAAGGTCCTAAAATCTTAGAAACATCCGATAAGTGTAGAAACACCCTAAATCTTAGAAACGTCTTAAAATCCTAGAGACATGCTACGATCCTAAAAATGTCCTGAAGTCATAGAAACTTAATCCTAAACTTAAACTTAATCCTACTTAAATCCTAGAGATATCATAAAATGCTAGAAAAGTTTTCTAAAATCTAGAAATGTCCTACAATCCTTGAAATATCTTAAAATCCTACGAATGTCCTGCAATCTGAGAAACATCCTAAAATCCAGGAGACGTCCTGCAATTCTAGAAAATGTCCAGAAATCTGAGGAACATCTTGAAGTCTGAGAAATGTCTCAAAATTCCTGGAAACGTGCTTGAATCTGAGAAACATCCTCAAATCCCAGAAACTTATGTGGGGCTGCTGTGACTGACCCCTGGCCTCCTGTCATTTCACAAAAGTGGCCCCCAAATAAAGCAAGTCGAGTACCCCTGACTTAGACTGTCTCTTGACTGTCCTCTCCTTATTGGCGAAGATGGAAAGCGCTTTAGTTGTGAAAAGTGGATCAGCATCTCTTGATTTGATTTGATTTGATGTAAGATAGATGAAAACAGATTCTCTATAAATTTTGCCTCGGCATTATTATTTATCTCACCATGTACCAAAGACCGAACAGTCCCATCAGGTTTTTGAACTGCAGGCAGAGTCAGTCCAGGCCAGCTGCAGTGATCTGGCACAGGAACAAGACAATGTTTAAAAATGAGAAACAGAGGCCTGTTGTTTTATCACATTAAAATATGCACACTTCTGGCACAAAGCTCAGCTCGGCCGTCTAATTAGGGCTGTTTTTGCTGAGGAGTTCTCATGGTGTTGGGGACTTTGGAGCGGTCTTTGTCGTTCCTCCACAAAGATTAGCCTGTCTTTCTTCCCCCCTCCTCTCCTGCTTTCCCTCTTCAGTTTCTTCAAGTGCCCGAGCAACTTTCTCATCTGGGAGAAGACACAGTTCCACCAAAACTCTTCTCTCTGTTGTCCCTCTGGGGGACAGGGGAGGAGAGGGTGGGACGGACCCAGAGAGAAGAAAGTAAAGAGGGGAGAGTGGTGGTATGCAAATGCAGGGCTCTTATCACATAGAAGAGAGGAGGCAGCAACAGAAGAGTCCAGCAAACAGGCAGAGTCTGCAGAGCTGCAAGCACAGAGCCCGCAGAGATCTTCATTTGTTTGAACAGTCCTGGTTTGATCTGGGACACAATCGGGGCAACAGGGAAGTTATGCAGAATGGAAAGACGGAGAGTCAGGAGGAGGGACGGATGAGAGGCAGATGGACGGAGAGACAGACGACTCACACAAAGGCCTGTTTAGGAGGAATTTGAGGACAGATGTTTGTGTGTGAATTAATAAGAGGAGAGTTCCTCTTTGAGGAGACCGGAGTTAGCGTTTGCTCAGAAGGACAGTGACAGCCTTTGAGGGACAGCACAAACACACACAAAGCCAGAGGGACCCCCCCCACCCCAACCCCTGACCACTCCACAAACACTGTGTGTGAGTGTGTGTTGCCAAACCCCTGGTAAGGGGACAGCCATATTTTCTGTATTTCTGTAATTACGTCCATTGCTTATTGCCTACCTTACTGCCTCAGCTTGCTTCGTGAGGCCAGAGCCCCATACATGTTTCTGGGAATTTAGGACATTTCTCGGATTTTAGTGCGTTTCTATAATTTGAGGATGTTTCTAGGATTTTAAGATATTTCTAGGATTTTAGGACATTTCTAAGATTTTAGGACATGTTAAAGGTTTTAGGGTATTTCTTGGATTTTAAAATTCTCTATGATTTAAGGATCTTTCTAGGATTTTAAGAGATTTCTGGGGATTTTAGGAGGTTTATAGAATATTACTTAGGGCATTTTTAATCTAAAATTTATCTTGAATATGTTTAAAAAATATATACAAATACAATAAGGATATAATATAGTTATACACAAACATATCCAAAAAGGAGTGGGAGGAAGTAAAAATGTATTAAATCCCAGAACTCCTCCATCAGTAATTAAAAAATAAAATGCTTCCATGTCATACAAAAATGACATTTCTACACAATATTCTATGTGCAACACATTTACACTGTTATTTAGAAAAAGAAAAAAGAGCAGATGCCCATGTATCTACAACAAATCATATCTTTATACATTTTTAAAAATTGTTTCATGTTTGAGCATTGCTTTAATTTTGTTTTTTAATCTATCATGTAATTTAACACCACAAATTGAAATACAAAAACCTTTCTTCGTTGGGCGTACCCTGTGAATTTTAAAGTTAGAAAGTCAGAATATAACCCCCATCTCGATCACAGAAAAACCTTTGAATAGTAGTTGGCTATGAATTATATTTGGCCCTTAACATTATTTGTGCTGTTCGTAGTTCCACAATATCCATTCATTTGATTAATCTTATGAGACACAGGACTTTATAAATAATGTGTTTTTCTGTGTAATCAATCAAGCATTAGACTATCTGGGATTTTAGGAGATTTCTATGATTATTGGACATTAGTGTCTTAGATAAGACCTCCATCGGGGGTGTGGGGGATCCTCTACTAGCACTTTTTTGATAAACAAGCTCTATTTGATGCTGTTTTATGCACTCTGGTACCTTATGTATACTAAAAGGACAAAAACAATTCCCAATGTGAATCACTTTATTTTTACTGTGAATCAGAAAATGGTTGGGGGGGTCCACCCAGCACCCTACTGGGGGCCAGATTTGGCTCCCTGGCCTTAAGTTGAGTATCACTGCTTTATACTATGTGAATTCACTGCACATTTTTTAGCATGGCCACCTAAAAGAAAAATTTAAAAAGAGCAGCTCATGTTTACAAATATTAACTGAACTATCCTTGGTTATGGAAATAACATACTGATAATCTTTATTTAGGTGGTGTTCCCCTTTAAGAAAAAATCTGTGAATTCTTACATCTGAGGGGCTGGAACTAAGAATACATTTACAATTTTTGCTTAATAAAGATGATTAATTGTCATATTGACTGATTATTCCATATATGAGATATATTTGAAAAGCACATTGAAATGTGTTATTTGGTAGTTATCATAAATGTACAGTGTACTCTATACATAAATAGCATCCCTACACCTTTAACCCTTAACTTGTCCTATGGAATTAGAAATGTTTAGAAATGTTAAGTGGATCTGAATGAAAATAACATTGAAGGCGCTTTATGGCAGCAAACAAAGGCTGGAGCACATAAAGTCTGACAATAAAAAGGTAAAGCAGAAATGGGCTAACATGGCTCTGAAGAAAAACTGTGATAAAAGTTGAAAGATTGCATCTGTGTGTCAAATTTCTCCCAGGGGCCTCTGAGGGTGGAGGGCTGGATGGCCTCAGGGAGGAAAGAGGGAAAAAAATCATGACATTTTTTGTGTGGTTGAAAATGTTGGAGGAGGTGTGAGATCACATCCTGCTGTCATAAAGCTTTTGGCGTTCTGAGATAGAGGTGGAGATGTGGGGAAGGACCAAATAAAGGAGAGTTTAAGGCAGAGATACTCAACTTACTGCCAAAAACCTGGCCCCTGATAGGGTGCTGGGTAGACCCCTAACTATTTGTTAATGTATTCTAAAAATAAAGTGATTGACACTGGGAATTGTTTTTGTACTTTTAGTATCCATAAGGTGCCAGAGTGCATAAAACAGCATCAAAATAGAGCTTGTTTGTCGAAAAAGTGCCAGTGGAGGATCACTCACACCCCCAACAGAGGTTCTTGCTAAGACCCTAATGTCCTAAAATCCTAGAAATGTCCTAACATACTCGAAGCATTCTAAAATCCTAGTAATATCCTGAAATCCTAGAAACATCCCACAATCTAAGAATAGTCCTAAAATCTTACAAATGGCAGAAAATCCTAGAAATGTGTTAAAATCCTATAAAAGTCCAAAAATCCTAGAAACATGGTAAAAACCTTGAAACGTCTTAAAATCCTAGAAATGTCACAGAATCCTAGAAAAGTCCTAAATCCTAGACATATCCTAAAATCTGAGACACTTCCTTAAATTCTAGAAATGTCCTAAAATCCTAGAAACACTTTAGATCGTAAGAAAGTTTTAAAATCCTACAAATGTCCTAAAACCCAAAAAACGTCCTGAAATCCTGGAAAGGTCTTAAAATCCTTGAAACATTCTTAAATCCTAGAACTTCCTAAGGTCCAAGAAATGTCCTTCAACTGTAGAAAAGTCTTAAATCCTATGAACTTTCTAAAATCCTGGAAACGTCCCAAAGTCTTTGAAATGTTCTAAAATCCAAGAAATGTGGTAAGATCCTAGAAATGTTCTAAGATTCTACAAAGATCTTATAATCCTAGAAACATTCCAAGATCTCAGAAATGTCCGAAAAATCTTAGAGATGTCCCAAAATCCTAGAAACACCTTAGATCGTAAGAAAGTTTCAAAATCTTACAAATGTCCTAAAACCCAAAAAACTTCCTGAAATCCTGGAAAGGTCTTAAAATCCTAGAAATGTCCCAAAATCCTAGAACGACTAGAATTCTGAATGCGATCTAAGATCCTAAAACATTCTTAAATCCTACAAACATCCTAAAATCCTACAAAGGTCTCAAAATCCTAGAAACTTCCTAAGGTCCAAGAAATGTCCTTCAACTGTAGAAAAGTCTTAAATCCTATGAACTTTCTAAAATCCTGGAAACGTCCCAAAGTCTTTGAAATGTTCTAAAATCCAAGAAATGTGGTAAGGTACTAGAAATGTAATAAAATCCTAAAAATGTTCTAAGATTCTACAAAGATCTTATAATCTTAGAAACATTCCAAGATCTCAGAAATGTCCTAAAATCCTAGAAATGCCCTAAAATCTTAGAAACATATATGGGGCTGCTGCGACTGGCCCATGGCTCCCTGTCATTTTGCAAATGTGGCCCCCAAGCAAAGCAAGTTGTGTATCCCTGGTGTATGGGAACAAGCTGTGAGAAGGATGGAGGGGGCGTCAGGGTGAGAGGGACGCCTGAGGACAAGAGAGGCGTAGATGGGGAGGAGATAAAACTCTCCTTCTCTCACAGTACTAACTGCAGGAATAAAAGAACGACTGAAGCTGAGTGTTGCTGAAGTGTCACCACAGTCAGCAGCTGGAATGCAGACGAGGCCAGCGCGGACACTTCTCCTTGACTTCCAGGCCACTTCAAAGCTCTGTCTCCATCGCCATCATCGTCGGCTCTTCCAGGATCTGCACGCTGGCAACCTTATCGCAGACACATGAGCTTTATATACGAGCTCAGCCGCACAGGGTGTCCATCACATGCTCTTTTCCTCTGTTTAGCGTGAGACTGTTTTCCATCAAGTGTTCAGATCTTATCCACTGTAGAGCTTTATAAAACCTACACAGTGTTATTTGTGTCTGACCACAATATCACTCAGGGTCACCGCAAAACACATTGACAATACTGACTGTTTTGTTTTGTTCTGGGATCTTATTCAGCCCAGCTGTAACCGCCACAGTGACTCAAGGACCTGCAGGATACAGGCGAGAGTTATTACTACTACAGTGTCACTACAAGAGCTCACACTGTCGGTCACGACTGTCTCTGAATGTCAAATCACAAACAGCACAAACAGAGCTGTTTTTGTTCGCTCTGTATCAGGAATACTCTACTTGCTTTGCATGGGGGCTACTTCTGCAAAATGACAAAAGGTCAGAGGCCAGTCAGCAACCCCATACAAGTTTTTAGGATTTTAAGACATTTCTAGGATTTCAGAACGTTTCTAGGATTTTGGGACATTTTTAGAACTTTAGGGCATATTTAGGAGTTCAGGATATTTCTGGACATTTGTAGAACTTTAGAGCATATCTAAGAATTTAGGACATTTGTAGGATTTTAAGAAGTTTCATGGATTTTAGGACATTTCAAGGATTTTAGGACATTAGGGTCTTAGCTAGGACCTGTGTTGGTGGTGTGGGGGATCCCGCATTGGCGTTTTTTTTTTTTCATAAACAAGCTTGATTCTATGTTGGTTTTTGCATTCTGGCACCTTATGTATACTAAAAGTACAAAAATAATTCCCAGTGTGAGTCACTTTATCTTTATTGTGAATTAGAAATGGTTGAGGGGCCAGCTGGTACTCTAACAGGGGCCAGATTGCTTGTATTATTGCTCCATACTGTATTTTCTACTGCATGTACCAGAAGAATTTCTCTAACAATATCAGGCCACTGCTAGCTTCTTTGATTAAAACAAACCAGCATGCAATATCTGTTAACTGCAGAGCAATATCGCAAAGACTGTCTGTGACCCTGTCAGACCCTGGAAATCCAACAAGCCATCTACATGGTGCTGCAGTTTAATAGCATTCTGTTGCTCTGAAAATAGATGTGAAGGTATTATTGAGTACTCACAAGTTACCATCTGATCTGTTATTGCCTCTCTTCTCTCAACTGGAAACGTATTTGTCTCCTTATCATTCTGCGTCCCCTCACATCCCCTGTGGACGACGGACAAAGAAAAATGTTTCCTGCCCCACTTGAGTTTGGCACACTCTGTCCTATAATGCAATTTGTTGTGCTACACAGAGGATACTTTAATTTTTATGGCCTCGTGCCTCTCAGAGAGCACTGGGCACAGCGCTCTGCTGTGAGAACATCGCCCTTGGCACATCACCACAGTGCCTGAAACAAAGCTGCCTGTGCCAAGGCAAATGGAGTGACCTCATCCTGTGTCATCTCACTGAAGGACAAGTGGGCTCTGGGAGGGCCCTCTGGGGGCCGGGGTGGGGGGGTACAGAGCCGTGTAGGAGAAGGCTGCTCCAAAGAGTAGCTGCCTGTTAGATAGTTGATGGTTTTATGCAGCATCTTGTTACGCTATTGTTTCCCTTTGGCCAACTCTTCCTGCTAATGTAACACTGTCCTTTAGGGATGTAACGATGCATCACGAGGCGGTTAAAAATTGATAAAAAGTATGTGCAATTCAAATCGGTGAAATGAAAAATAACCTGCCTAGCAGAGGGCATAACCTTAACATGCCTTTTGATTGCTAAACGTGCTACGTCAATACGTGTTCAACGTCCTAAGTCATGTCCGAGACCTCGCCAACGTAAACAAGACAAAGCAAAGGCCCCACAACAGGCGATATTGAAATAGAAGATGCTCCCTCCAGTTTCAAATCAGAAATGTGTCAGCATCTGAGCTTCCTAAAGTCAGAAAGAACTAAAGGCGAGAAGATAACAGAAAAAACAGTCAGCAATTATTGCAAGAGGATGTCGAACTACACAAATAGTAAAACGAACATGATGCAGCATTAGGAGTTAAGGTCAGCCTCGCCTACGCACATTCCTCCGTAACTACGACAACACAGCCAAACCACACTGACAAGCTGTAACCCCGCTCGCCCAAACAATTACTAGAGCCAAAGACAGAGCCCAACATATCAGCCACGAGTGGGAAACGACCAGCTTAATTCTTCAGACTCACCATCTCTGCTTTCCCCTCGAGCAGCAGAAAATCTTTCCACAACAGCCACCTCTGTTTTTTTAAAATAATTTTCAGTAAAGTTTAGGTACTTTTAACTGCTTTATTGCAAATTTTTGAGTTATTTCTCTTTCATTTCTCATTGCCTTAATCCACGTTTGCGAAAGAAATCAAGTCGCAGTTCAAAGGGTCAAACTGAAATGATGCAGAAGTTCAGAAATACTTCAATAAAGAGAAAGTAAGGGAGAAAACAAGCAGGTAATAGGGAGTATATGAGGCATATATGAATGTAACATACCGTGTGTGTGTGTGTGTGTGTGTGTGTGTACACGTATGCGTGTGTTGGGGGTGGTAAGAGGCGAGCACAGGGCAGTTGGAGCCCGTCCTGCTCCCTGCGGAGAGGTGTGCGCCAGCGAGACGGGAACCAGGGCCTCTGCAGCTGCTCTCCTCCACACACACATGCGCACGCACACACGCATGCATGCACGCACGCACGCACGCACACACACACACGCACACACACACTTGTAAGTCCAACACAATGTTCATTTCATATCTCTCACTGTCTCGTCTCTCACTTTAAATTGTCTCTCTCTCCATCTATGATAACAAGATGAAACAAATGATGGACTGAGTTACAGGTTGATTCATTATGAGACAAAAGAAAAGACTGAAAACTTGTCCTTTCTTTCCCTACCTAAGCCAAGCGGTGCACTGTTTAACCCCTTGAAACCTGAGCAAAATGGCTTGATTTGTGTCAAAAACAGGCAATGAAAAATGAATGAAGAAATGACCCAAAAATGATTAAGAAGCAATTAAGAAGTAAAAGAAAATGACCTGAAAATTTGAGGTGGAAAAAAAAGTCAAAAAGAAGAAACTGACATTGAAAAAGTGCCTGAAAATGTATTTATGTTTTAATTTGTAACATTTTTAAATATGTAATTATGATCATCATAAGTATAGTTTTAACTTTTTCATATTTCCTTAGACATTTTCCCCCGCTTCTTCAAAATCATTTAATAAATCTAGTAATTTTTTTGCAATTTGTGGAACATTTATTGTCCAGTTGCTCATAATCTTTTTCCTGTGTTCTTCAAAGAAATCATACCAAGGAGCTCGGGGTTCAAAGGTTTTAATACTTGTGAAAGGTGTCTAAAAGCAGCACAGGAAAAGTCATGTCGCTCCAGGCTTTAAAGGGTTAAAATGCTGGCACCCAGGGGTAAAGGTTATTTTTTTATTGCTAACATGCATTGATCAAAGCTGAATCCACATTTTCATATCTCTTCAGTAAACCAGCAGCCTCCAGTCTCCTTTCTCATGTAAACTCCTCCACCTGCAAAACTCCATATATTTGTAGCACATTTTACAGATGCAAACACACTGTTTCAAACGGATAGTTGAAGCTGAACTGCTCCAGAGGATAGTCACAGACAGAAAAACAAGAGAATATTTTAGCAGACAGGTGAGAGACGTGATGTCACCCGAGGACACTGTAGCAGAGCAGATGCTGGCTGGCCAGACGGCCTGAGCCGAGGCTGAGGAGCAGCTGAAGGATGCTCTCTGAGGTCATGCTTCACATTCATGATCATTTAACTGTGAATGGTAAAAATAAGCACGCTGGAATCCAGTCTCATTACTGCAACACACGGCAGGGACTGAATACAAAACAAGCCTGCGATGCATTTAGAGTCCAGACGCTGCCCACGGTGAAGCAGGGGAGAGAGGAAAAAAGGAGAAACTGACTTCAGAGCAGAACGTGGAGAATTCGTCCTGACTATCGGGGTAGCACTGTGGACCATCTCTCACTTAGCTCTGCCTCTCACACACTGGAAAAGCTAGTTCTTGTGCTCAAATGTGTGTGTGCGCACCTTTTTCTGTGCATGTGTATGTGTGTGTCGGGTCAGGTGTTGAGTGTCAAAGGGAGTACCAGCAGAGCGTAATAGAGACGTGGTGGGAAAGCAGCAGGTCTGACACCGCTGGGCTCGATGATAAATGTGTGCTTTGACAAATGGACCCATAGAAATAATCCCATATAAGTACTCCTGTCTCTCTCTCTCTCACACACACACACACACACACACACACACACACACACACACACACACACACACACACACACACACACACACTTACAGTGGGCTCTTACACAGTGGAAAATATGTGTGTGTATGCATTTGTGTTAAGTAGAAAAAGAAGAGATAGAAGATAGAGGCATATAGTTAGGACCGGCACAGGCTTGCCTTGAACCAGCCCCTAGTTGGGCTGATGAAGTCTGCCAGTGGACTTTCTTTCTTTCTCTCTCTCTCTTTCTCTCTTTCTCTCTCTCTCTCTCTCTCTCTCTCTCTCTCTCTTTCTCTCTCTCTCTATTAGCAAACATTAATGTGCTATTAATGCAAGTCAGTAACTCTGCTTCTTCCCCAGAGCCTATATGCTATACTAAGGGCTGGCTCAGATGCCTTGAACCAGCCCCTAGTTAGACTGATATAGGCCTTGTCTGCCAGGGGACTTCCTATGACACATTAAGCTCCTCTCTCCTTCTCTGTCTGCAACTGATGATCTGCTGATGTTTCTTGTTACTTTGCAATTTTAATTTCATTTAATACATTTAAGACGTGCAAACATCCATGTCCCATTGATGCATGTCACTAACTCTTCTTCCCCAGAGCCTTTGTGCTTTAGTTTGTTAGACTGATACAGGGCTAGTCTAATGGGGAACTTCTTTTGAGCTCACAATGAGCTCCTTTCTCCTTCTCTCTCCATTTGGAATCATTCATGTCCTATTACATTTCACTAACTCGGCCCTTTTCTCCAGAGCGTTTATGCTCCTTTGTCTCGTAGTTTTCTCGGATCGTGGCTGCGCCTGGATTGTGGGTTGTGGTTGAGCTAATGCCATGGTCTCCCCCGATGCAGACTACTGCTGCCATTATTATAAGTCACACTTCTGCTATTATAATACACCAAAAAATATTATTGCCACATACACTACCATATATATATATATATATAAAATATCATATTGAATATGAGAGAATATGTAAGTGGCTCATTCCTAACCCTTACTGTCTGCAATCTTTCTGTTCATCAAAGATGCCATCTTTAAAAATAAACACACTGAAACAATATCAGCGCCCCTTTCTCCTCCTGACAGCTTGTCCACTTCACACAACATCCGACTCCTCTGCGCCCACTGAGCCTCGACAACCAAAAACAAACTCTACATCAAACAGAAAACCGATACAGTACCACCAGGGCCTACAGGTGTCTGTGTGTGTACAGGTGTGAGTGACGCAGCGAGCATGGCTGAGGCTGTGTGATAATGTGCGGGCATGTACAGATGTGAGTCTGTGTAACATCCCTCAGCCCGGTCCGTCCCTGCCAATACTTGCAGAGCAGACATAAATGTGGATACATGAGGGTATATTGGCCCCCGCCGGGCATGGACACGCATACTCATTGGACCCAGAGTCTGGTTGCAATTTTTCTTTTCTCTCTTCTGTGAGAAAACAACTTGTTATTATTATGACTCAAATGGTGGGTACAGATTCTTGGCAGCAGGAAGCGGGGCGGCAAAGAGGAACAGTAATGCTCAAAAAATGAAAATAAGTGGAAAGTTGTCCAGTTTCTTTTCGCCAATGCTGACTTTATTAGCTGTCTGTATATGTCCATAAATATTTATAAACAGTGTAAAATTGCTATAAAAGCAGACGACGGGGAAAAAAACTCCACACCCTGAAAATGACGAGGCCCCAGTCTTGGTCTGGCATTCATCTCACAGTCATTAAAAATGAGGGGGAAATTATTAGTGACAGGCTTATGGAATTACATCATGCTTTGGGTCACTGGGCCTCCCCCATAAGGAATAATAATGGGAGGAGCAGGGGTACACAATGATATCTGGAACATAGGGACCAGTGCTGATCCTCCAAGTCTTGGATCGACTGTGTAGAACTGAGATTATGGCAATTTGCAGGCAAAATCAGGTCCTACATTGGGCTGCAATCACCACAGTGTGGGCAGAACAACACACTCATAGCCCTTTTTCATCTACATGGAACGGATTCTGTTCTGGTTCATGTACCTAATTTTGAATCATTCAGAGCATTTCAACCAGAAATAAGTAAGAGAGAAGTCAGAATAGGCTTCGACAGTATCAAGGTCTTACAGTATGCCAGAGTATTTAGAAATCCTGGAGGTATGTTTTCAATACCGTCATAAATACAGGTTATCATCTTTCTATAAAACTCGTGTATAGTGCACAGCATGCACCACCAGAGCTTAGTCTCTGGTCTCTACAGGTGCAACAGGCAGCTGAGCTGAAAGACATCATAACACCTATTGGTAGAGGGAGAAGTTACAGGACTGTCAACTTAGGCGGCTACATTATGGCCTTAAAATAAAATTTCCATTTTTTTCACACCAAACCTGATTAACGACTTTAATTGATTTTTTTCCTTCTTTAAAACAAACTACAATTGACAAAGAAATTACTCAAAACAAATTATGCTTTGGATTTTAGCAATAAAAATTAAAGGCAAGCTGATATATATATCGTTATATGTTATATATATAGTAAACTGAATTTACCTGTTGGGGTTGAATTGCAAGCTGCAAACTTGTCTTTAACTCTGAAGGCTGCAGTAATTTCACAAAACATATTTACATGAATTCATGTGTATCATATCTTTAGCAATACGCAACGCAACTGTATCAGTAACAGCTTTTAGTATGTCTGCATCACCTGTACTCGTCTATATTAGTTACATCGAGGGTTTAGAGAACAGCAGAACTTCTTCTACAGCTGCCAACAGCCACCTTCACTCCAAGTTAGAAATCAAAGCAAGGCAGTTGGGCTGGGGCACCAGGCCTCCAAATCACAAAATCCACTCCTGATTACAACTAAACAGCTGGATGAGAGGTCTGCCACTGCGCTGCTCTCAGTCTGCTCTGATAGATCTAAAGATCAGCTGTGTGATCAGCCAGCTGTGATCAGGCAGGTGTGATGTTTGGTTTTATTAGGCCCACTTTTTGTCAGTCTTTGAAAATAGTAAAATTAATCATTTGGGATCAGTTACTTTGGTTCGGACAGGAATGTATTGCTCAAGCTGCGCTCTACTATCCAAATGCGAGCACACACCTGACTCACGGTCTGTATTCAGGCACGTTTCCGAAAAACAAAATAGCAATTCTGATGCATTTTCAGTATTTACTCTCTCACCAACTGCTATTGGATGTTCAATCAAATGTCCCTCTTTCGTTTACTGGGGCGGTCCTGCGCAAACCTTGCTTACGTCTAGGCCTGGCGGGGGGTCTCTAGTCTCGTTAACATTGTAGGGAAAGACTGCAGATTTGCAGCGGGTCGCTGTCCTGTCATATAGGACACAGCGGGAAAATGCTTCCATTACTGACGGCTGCTTTTTAGCGGCTGTTTGTGGGCTGACGCTGTCTTGTGCATCTCAGAGTGAGACACATTGTCCCCCTCAGCTGCTGCCTCTGTTTGACATGTTGAAACAAAGTGGTTATTTCAAACATGTTTTTTCCATCTAAATTGGTGAATTAAGGATTTATTTGGACCAAACCGGAGCTGATGATTGTTGGAACAGTGGACTTACTAACTAGATCACTAGCATGAGTAACCAAGATGGTTTCCGTTAATATTTCATTATTAGTTGGTCCATGCTTGTTTTATGGGTTAAAACAAATATCTTTTAGAACAGAACAAAAGTTTGGTAAGGTAAACATGTAATTATTTATTTCTGCTGTGCACTGTGCAATGCCTTCTATTGATGAAACTTCCTTGATTAAAATAGTCCAATCAAAACTGGAGAAAACTCAGGCTGGTTTGCTAGATAGCACCGAGGTTCTGAGAATCCTGAATGGGACTGGTACAGGAATCACAGCTAATTTGGTGGAAAAGAGGTGTCGGTGCAGCACTGTCTGCTATTCGATTTGTCCTTATACATAAGAGCTCTGGGAGTATATTTCTGGTTTACCGGTTGTTTAAATTATGTCCATATTATGATAAATAAAGAGAATGTGACCCTGACGGGAATAAACTCCAGGAGGACTGGACAGCAACACATCCTCTGAATCTGATCTCTGAACGCTCAACCCTTTGCCAACAGTGTTGTTCCTGATGTTTTCCTCATTGTTCAGCTTCAGCTTCATTCACATGGTGCCAAAAACATTATACTTATTCATATGGTAACTGCAGATTTCCATTCATGCTAAATTGCAGTCAGCGGGGAGGAATGATTCTCATATGTTTTGGCCTGATTTATCATGTACTGATTCAAAAAAAGAACAATAAGGAAAGCACCTGGTCGGTACCTGAAGGACCACTCAAGTCAGCATTTGCACTCAGGACTGTTTTGACAGTTTTTTGGAAATACAACACATTCAAAATGAAAAATGTGTTGGAGCACTTACTTTTATTTTCCAGTGTGGCTTTTTCTGAGTTATTACTTCAATTACACATGCTGTATTATATTTTCATGCGAATATTAGGATACCACATTGACCTTGGACTTCTTGGACATAAAATGTCAGCACTTCATCATATCCTGCTCGAAATCTGTGTGGAATTTCAGTGTATTTATTCTTGACTTACAGCCAAAACTATGTTTTGTGAGAGTACTGACCTTTGATTATTTGGCCAACAAATTCTAATCAGTTCACTCTAAAGTCCAAGTGGACGTTTCTGCTAAATTTGAAGAAATTATCTAAAGTCGTACTTGAGATATCGCATTCACATGAATGAGACAAATACAAGGTCAAAGTAACCTTGACCTTTGACCACCAAACTCTAATCAGTTCATTCTTGAGTCCAAGGAAGCGTTTGTGCTGAATTTGAAGTAATTCCTTTAAAGGTGTTCATGAGATATCGCATTCACAAGAATGAGACAAATAAGATCACAGTGACCTTGACCTTTGACCACCAAAATCTAATCAGTTCATTCTTGAGTATGAGTGAACTTTTGTGCCAAATTTGAAGTAATTCCCTCAAGGTGTTTGTGAGATATCGCACTCACAAGAGTGAGATGGATGCAATGTTACAGCAACTTTGACATTTGACCACCAAAATATAATTCATTCATTCTTGAGTCGAATTAAACGAATTTGAGAAATTCTCACAGGGCGTTCTTGAGATATCACATTCACAAGAATGAGATTATGGACCTACATACAGATGGATAGGACGCCTGGTGGCTCAGTGGATAGAGCGGTGCCCCGTGTGCAGAGGTTGTGTCCTGCTGCAGCGGCCGCGCGTTCGAATCCGGCCTCTGCCCTTTGCTGCATGTCTCCCCCTTTCCCTCTCCCCCTTTCACACTTACCCTGTCCTGTAAATTTAAGGCAATAAACCCCACCCCACCCCCCCAAACAGATGGATGGATGGACAACCCTGAAAAAAAAATGCCTCCAGCCATGACTATCACTGGCACGGAGGAATAAAATTTTTTTTTAAAAATTAGAAATGTATATCCTCGCATAAGAAGCCAGTTTTCTGTTTCATTATCACCCCCTACTTCTGAGAAGAGAGGACTCACCACTCCTGCTGATGTAAAAGGAACGGTTACACTCCATAGATGTGTTTGCATCTGTTGGCATATTTCCACCTCTGCCTAAAATGTGCACGCACAGAAATATGAACCATACAAAAGCATCAGACTACATGTTTCCATCAAAGAGAGTTCAAACCGCAGAGTTTAAGTGGTTTCTCATAAACATGCAGTTTTCTGGCAGGCACCGGGCCAATCCCCGCCAGCCCTTCACCCCCTGCAGTTTCACACCATATCTGACATATTAGTGTCTCATTACGGATCTCCACCAAAACTCATCTCAAAGGGCCAATTAACCGAACAGAGTCAGAGCGTGCCAACAAGCTCATGTCCTTGATTTGTTTCCTTTGTAAATCCTATTGATTCACAAGCCGTGTTTTCTCATTAGCTAAGAATATGTGTGTATCACATCAAGCTTTGCCTTTCTTTCTACTGCAGATGGTGAGGCAAAGTCTTCTTGGAGGCTCAACAGCCAAAATTATGTAGCAACTGAGCCTGCCCAACATTTCTCTCTATGACCATGAGGAATGTTTAACTGCCTAATTATCACTCAAACCCCACATGTGTGGAAGCACCTGCTTCTAATACACTCTTTTAGTCATTTCAGCAGGTGTTTCCTTCACTGTATATTACACGACATTGTGTGCCATTATAGCGGATGGATTTCTGCTTCATCTCCTACAGCTGCAGAAATAATACTGAAACACTGCCGCCGAAAGACGTGTGCAGAGACACAGTCTGCGTTCTGCTGGAAATCCTACAGTGAGCAGCAGGTCCTGTTCACCATGATAGACTACAGCAGGGACCCTCAACGTGCTCTGCTTGGGGGCCAATTTTACAAATGACAAGAGGCCAGGGGCCACTCGCAGCAGCCATATGCATTTCTAGGATTTTAGGATGTTTCTCAGACATTTCCAGGATTTTAGGACATTAATTGGACTTAAAAACATCTCTAGCAATTTACTACATTTCTAGGATTTTACATATCTAGGATTTTATGACATTTCTCAGAATTTAGGATGTTTTAGGAATTATATCCTCCACTGGCACTTTTTTGATAAACAAACTCTATTTTGATGCTGTTTTATGCACTCTGGCACCTTATGTATACTAATAGTACAAAAGCAATTCCCACTGTGAATCACTTTAATTTTTTTTGGAATTAGAAAATGATTGGGACGTCAGAGGTTTGGTAGGCGTCAGATTTGGTCAACGGGCTGTAAGTCAAGTGTCACTGTAATATTACATTCAATTTGAGGTAATCAAAAGCACAATGCAATCCTCAGTCCCAAAACATTTTGTTCTTAAAGTACTGGGTTAGCACTGACTTTCAACCAAAAGTAAATCAGCAGTTTTATGTGTAAACAAACTTGTCTTGCTTTCACCAACTCCCCCAGTCTTGGCTTCAGCACTCCTTACGTGTCAGAACACAGAACCGGTCTTTATGGTGTAATATAACCACAAACTCAGGAAATGTATTACTCCAAAATAACCAGAGGCTCCATCTTAATTTCCCTGCAGCCCATCTTTAGGCCCCGGCTGACACCAGCCGTGCCTGCAGGGTTTGCATGAGCTCTGGTCAAACTCTCTTTCTCCTCTGAGCTGGCCATTGTTGTGGGGGATGATAAATATTTACTCTTCCCAGCTTGGCAGGGAAATGAATGAGAGGGGAGAGGGACCCATTGTGACAGAGGGGTCAGAGACGCTGACAAGCCAGCAGGGTCCTTCCCTCCCCACTGGCACCCAAAAACCCCAATACACGGACAGACAGTGCCAGGGATGGCTGGAGCTGGCACGACTCTGTGTGTGTGTGTGTGTGTGTGTGTGTGTGTGTGTGTGTGTGTGTGTGTGTGTGTGTGTGTGTGTGTGTGTGTGTGTGTGTGTGTGTGTGTTATGGAGGATCAGAAAGACAATCAGATGGTGAAGAAGACGACCGCAGAAAGAGACAGAGAGAGGACTGAGGGAGGAGAAGGTTTCCCTTTGAGAGCTGTTTACATGACAGACCACCAGCGGAACTCATCAGACAATAGCGCACAGAGGATCCACAACAGCAGACAATGCTGACTCAAAGAAAAGAGGCACTGGTGTTATGAATACACACGTCCCTCCAGGCTTCATCTCTCCACTTAGCCGCTGCTCCGCAGGAGAAACCCAATAGTCATTTTTCTGTGGCAGAACAGAACAGGGCTTCCCAGGGCCAGCCAAACTTCAGTTTTCTATGTCAAAGCAACAGCATTTGTTTAGTTACACTTCTTTACCAAATAAAGGAAAACAAATAGCTGCTGGTAGTGGTCTGTGGGGAATCCAGTCAGAAAGAACAGGAGAAATCCTGGCACACACGCATTACACAGTCAAGACTGTATACATGTTTATGAGCACTACAAGGTGCACCAACAGCGACACACCAAAACATATTCCCATTCACCAGCAAGATACTCAACCCGCTCTGCTTTGCTTTTGCAAAATGACAGGAGGCCAGGGGCCAGTCACAGCTGCTCTGTACACGTGTCTAGGATTTTAGGATCTTTCTGAGATTTTAGGACATTTCTTGGACATTGGGCTGTTGCAAGGACTTAATGTCATTTCTAAGATTTCAGGACATTTCTAGGATTTTAGGATGTTTCTAGGATTTTTAGTAATGTGAAGGATTTCAGAACATTTTGAGGATTTTAGGACATTTCTAGGACTTTAGTATGTTGCTAAGACATAAGGACATTTCTTAGATTTTAGGATGTTTCTAGGATTTTTAGTAATGTGGAGGATTTCAGAACATTTTGAGGATTTTAGGACATTTCTAGGACTTTAGGATGTTGTTAAGACATAAGGACATGGTTAACGGTGGTACGGTATGTTTGTGGAAACATGTCGAACATGCTTATGCATATTAGGTGACATCACCAAGACGGGCCCGGCTTCAAGTACTTACTCAAAGTAATTGAGCCTCGTTACGGTGTACTTTACCAAACCTGACCTCTGTGAATCGTTACACCCATACTAAAAGTACAAAAACAATTCACAATGTCAATCACTTTATTTTTTTGTTAATTAAAAAATGGTTCGGGTGCCATTGGCCACCCAATCAGGTCCCAGATTTGGCCCTCAGGCCATAACTTGAGTATCACTGCACACAGGCCTCAGCTTTAGGGTCAAACTTCTGGTCCTCAATGGGACCCCCCTGTCTGACCTCACTGTCCCCAACACAGCCAAGAAAGTTCCCTGGAGTCCTCCATGAGAACTTGGTGAAAAGAAACAGACTTAATTCATCCTCAGCAGAAAAAAAGTCCATGTTTGGATATCTGTTACTGAGAAAATAACCTTTCATGTCCACGCTCGCACATAGAGCGGGTCAGCCACGTGTCACACACAGATGTACACGCTGGCTTCCTACTACTGTGATGGAGGCCAGTGGAGCTCAAACAAAACCTCAGCACATACAACAATAAACAGAGCTCACATTTGCATTGATCTGCAGCCGTGTGCCTGTGCCTCTCCTTCTTCATTTATCACTTCCTCTCTTGTTGCCTGCTATAAGATCTGCTTCCTGTCTGGAAACAGCGGGAAATGAACAGAGCGTGAGTGAATTCAAATGTTTCTGTGGCCGTGGGCTGAACTATACATGAGAGTGCTAACACACAAACGGTGGATCAACGAGAGAAGACTGTGCAGCAGCTACTGAGACTGTGGGCAGGATGCTCGTTATCTGGAGAAAGCACAGCAAATGAGAAAACATGCTCTTTATCGAGATAAACTGTAGATTTTTGTTGAATTTGTCAAATTTATTTTTCACTGTACGATTCATTTTTTGTAAGAATATTGCTTATATATTATTTTGCAACTTTTTTTGTGTGTACGTACATTTTTGTTTTTGCTGATATCTGTAAAACCGGAAGATGACACACGGTTTGTATTGTGACAATGTCCTGTAATTCCATGTGGAATGGGCCAGACTGGCATCACCGAAATAAAAAACTAACAAACTAAATAACTATTTATTTGGTTTACGTCATCTCGTAACCCTTTGCGTCCTTCCGCATGGCCGAAGGGGCGTCCAGACAAAGTACGGCACAGAGAAAAAGGACAGTCTCATTTAATGAGTGGTAGTGGCGGTAGTGCGAGCACATGAGGTGTGTGTTTTCCATCTGCAGAGCTCTGATCACAACTATTTAGTCACATTTTGTGACCTTGGAGCACCAGAGCAACTTGGAAACATTTGCAATATCTGAAGTGGACAGAAGTGTTAGTTTGTTTCCAGCTCACAGTGGATGAATCCTCAAACTGCAGTTACAGTTTAACTTTCTGCTAACATCCAACTGTGACCAGAAGCTTCAAGTCCACAATTAAAACATCAACACTTCTGGCTCAAGATAAACCAGGTCCTTCAAAATAAAGGCACCATGGTTTAGGATTTGATTACTTAGAACAATGTTTTATTTAACTTTACTTTACTTTATAACAGTACTTTTTAAAACTTTATACTTTATTTAACATTATAAGAGTATTTTATTAAACTTAATTATAACAGTGGTTTATTTAACTTTATTTAATGGCAGTGGCTACTTTCTTTGTAACTGTAGTTTATTTAATAATTTTGTATGTTAGTAGTTTACAGTAGGTAAAAGGAGTAAAAGGAGAATTCAAAATATTGAGATACATATTGTGTTTTGAGATATAGCCTAAAAATATCATGATATAATTTTAATGCTATATTGTAGAAGCAATGGCCACAAGCCGAAACATATCGGTCTAATAAAGTTATTGTTTAAACTACGAGTGTTGCTGGAGCTCTCTGAACTCTTAAAAGTCACATTGTCCAGCTCTGATTTCAACAAGTCAAAAATCTCAGGAAAAGCAAGTCTGAGAATATTAAAAGCATGTGTTATTGATCACTAAACAGGAATCTTTTTTAAATGTTCCAAAATGTTTCAACATTAGCAGATTTTCATCACATTTAATGTCCCTTGATATTAATATGTAGTTTCACTAAGCAAGGTTCATCGTAAATTAAACTGGACGTATTTCCAGTAAAATTATATTTTGGCTGGAGAGCCGCCTCCATCTGAGCTTATGCACTGATGTCATTTCACTACACCTGTGTCTGGTTATACCGAGGAGTGGTGTTTTCTTAACGCCTCCCTATCACATCCAAACACAACCGATTATTAAAATCAACAAATCATAAAACTTTAATGAAGACATCATCCCGAGCAGTCGCAGCTGACGCGTCTAATGAAGCACAAAACACGAGACTGTCTGCCAACATGAACTTATTGGACATGAAACGGCTGCCAGAGGCGTCTTCACACAGACGCACTGTAGTGTAGACAAACATGCCGGGACCCTTCATTAGGCTAATAAAGCCTGCTGGATGACCTGAGGCCTTGGATGATGGAGCAGCAGTCATTTACAACTCTCCATGATCAAAGTCCACCAGGCTGTGTTTGGTGTGTGTGCTGGAGAGGAAGGCACAATGAGCTGGCAGCCCAAACGTACAGTCAGCCCAGTAATCAAAGGTTCCCATGCGGCAGACAGTCAACACAGCTGCTCACAGAGAGAGGGCAGGATCAGCTGCTGTGCACTGGCACACTCGTTTGAGTCAGCAGGCTCAGAAACATCAGGAACAATTACAGAATCCTTTAGAAAGGCTTTCGAGTTTTCTCCAGCCACCTTCATTTGTTTTTTATTAATTAATCATTTGATATGTGTTATGTATATGTGAAATATTTACCCAGTCCAATGATGGACTCTTGAGAATGGTTTGGTGACAGACTGATTCTGTATCCAGGGGAAATTCAAGTTACAGAGGAGGTTCGGTTCAATTCAACTCAATTCATAAAGCCCATTAAAGTCGTTTAGACGACATTCTAAACATTCCAAAAATTGTAAAGGGAAAGAAAAAATGCCAAAAAAATGTCAAGAAATAAATTGCCATTTTGTGTGTGTTCAAGTTATTTGACATGCCTCCCCCTTTTTGCAACCCCCAGCAAGAAATCTGTAAAATGTGCAAGAAAATAACCTAAAAAAAAGGGAAGAGATAGATAGCTATTTCAACAAAAAATCCATATATTTATATATATTTATTAGTTCATTAGACATTTTTTCTTAGCTTTTTTTAACAAATGGTCCTCAATTCAATTCAGTTCAATTCCATTTTATTTATAAAGCCCATTATCAGAAATCACAGTTTGCCTCAGAGGGCTTTACAGCGTATGACATCCCTCTGTCCTTAGACCCTCACATCGCCTTAAGAAAAACTCCCCAAAAAAACTCTGTGTAACGGGAGGAAAAAAATGGAGGAAACTTCAGGAAGAGCGACTGAGGAGGGATCCCTCTTCCAGGACGGACAAACGTGCAATAGATGTCATAAATAACAATTATATAATGTCAAAAAAGAAAGAGAAAAAAAGGGGAAGAGAGTGGGGAAGAGAGATGGAGAGAGGGGGAGATATGCTCAGCAATAACGGTAACAATAGCATGTTACATTACAATAGTGATCGGTGTAAAATTACTAAATGCACTGTATATGTGTTCCCACTGCATATTATAGTGGAGGCAGGGTGCCTCGCCTGAAATAAAACCACCCATCTCAGATTGAAGAAAATGATTGCATTGACCTTCACAATCAATGCAAAGGAGCACAGACGCTACATCAGCATGTATAACATGTGAGTGAGGCAGTGCGGGTCTTATTAACCCTAAAATTGTGCAAATTGAAATTGCAAATATAAAATGATGGAAACACGTCAATTTTGAAAAAAACTCCCATTTATTACAAAAAAGTTTTTACACTTGCAGGAGGATTTATCTCAGGCCAATATGCACCACATAAGGAGGTTATAATAAAGAACCCCAGCAATGAGTCCTAAAGCCCGGAAATGAGTTAGCATTTCAGCTCCTCTGGTTCCCTCGTCTTACAGTCAGTGGGTTTTTTGAATGTGTTTTTGGTTAGAGGCCTGAAATAAGGTCTGTGGTTAACACAAGCTGTAGATACTTTACAGCCTCATAGTGGTGGCGATGCGACCCTAGTGTCTAGCCTAACGTTAGCGATTTATCTGGCTATCGCGTTTCAGCTTTAAAAAAATCCTGAAAGTGGTGGTCATTTGTGGAGATTATTTCGCTGAACAAAACGTGTAAGTATCGTAAATGTTTGTTTACCATTGAGCTTTTTTTCTGTAATGACCAAAGATCCAGCGGAAAAATCCCATAGGCTTTTTGGTGAGGGAACCAGGACAGCGTTAGCTTGAGGGTTGGCCTACAGACAAGCATCTTCCCTGTGGAAATCCATAACACGTAAGTGAGGCATTTCAACAATCAACTGCTGTAACCTAACCAATAACGGACACACAAAACATTAGGCTGATTGATCCAGTAGTTGAACAGATACACACACTCCATCCAAACACATGACCAGAGGAAAGATCCCCGCCAGGTTCACGCTTGGCAAAGATAAAAAAGGAATGGCTAAAAGCAACAATGAGCATGTAGGGTCCAACCACTTCATGATTCAGTGTGATTCATGAGGAGCATTTTGCACTCCACTGAGGCACGTTAATTCCACTGATTCTTACTAAAATCTGTATAATTTGTTAATCACGTTTATTTTTAGCTCTTTTACCAACTACCTCAAATGACTTTCCTCACGGAGCTGCCACGTTATTCACTGTAATTTTGGTCTACTTGATTATGACCGTAATTTCCTGTAGGAAATGATGACAGTTAAAAGGGAGAACACATGCAGAGGAAACGCTGATTTAAGATGCACCAAGAGTCCAAACACAGCCAAAGAGCGCCGAGTGAATCGGCACCAAAAAATTAAAGAATTAACTATTATTATTAGCAGATTTCCACTTCGTGGCCTGGCTTAAACAGCGTTAGCCCTGGACTAATGTCCGTGTTTACTTCCTCTCAGGCTCTGAAAAGCTTTTCAAAGGCTGTGGCGTCTATCAAAGGGAGAGTCTGAGCAGCTGCAGGAGGTCAGGCCAGCAGGAGGAGCCGGGCTGGGCAGCGCTGAAGCCTCCAGTCCAGCAGAATCAACACCAGACGCTGTCCAGGTTACAAAGCAGCCACAGCTGCTCCTTTAGCTGCTCTCCAAATTCAGCGATGATTACGCACACACACACGCACACACTGATCACACACAGTCATAAATGAATCCAGTCACGCACACATTACGCAAAAATACTTTATACATGTGCATGTTTGTACGCATGACAAGGTACACCAACAGTAACAAGCGTACTCCCATTTAGGGATTTTAGGGCATATTTGGGATTTTAGGATGTTTCTAGGATTTTAGGACATTTCTATGATTTTAGGACATTTCTAGGATTTCAGAACTTTTCTAGGAATTTAAGTTGTTAATAGGATTACAAGACATATCTAGGATTTAAGGACATTTCCAGGATTTGAAGACGTTTCTAGGATTTTTGGGATGTTCCTGGCATTTCATGACATTTCTAGGATTTCAGAACTTTTCTAGGATTTCAGAACTTTTCTAGGATTTCAGAACTTTTCTAGGAATTTAAAACATTTCTATGATTACAGGATATATCTAAGATTTTAGGACATTTCTTTGATTTCCAACATTAGTGGGATTTTAGGACATTTCTGGTGTTTGAATTGTATGTAGTTTTTTAGGATGCATTTAGGATTTCAGGACATTTGTTAGATTTTAGGACATTAGAGACTTAGCTAGGACCTCTATTGGGGGGTGCGGGAGATCCTCAAATGGCACTTTTTGATGCTGTTTCATGCACTCTGCGCACCTTATGTATACTAGAAGTACAAAAACAATTCCCAGTGTGAATCTCTTTATTTTCATGTTGAGTATCACTATGATACACTGACTGAATACATCTATTCTGTCCATAGCTGCGCGTGCACACACACACACACACACACACACACACACACACACACACACACACACACACACACACACACACACACACACACACACACACACACACACATACATACATCCAGGAGTGTTCCCTACATGTTAACATGACAAGGCAGCCAATGTGAAGGAATGGGGGAGGACAGACTGGCGTCCTGCTGGAACCAGCTGAGCCTCTGAACAGAGAGAGCTGTTGGCTGACTGACACGGCCCTGAAAGGCTTTCAGCGGGTCAGCTCGCAGCCAAGCACAAAGACAGATTGAGTGAGTGTGAGAGAGAAATGTGTCTTTGTGTGTTTGTGCGTGCGTGTGTGCCTGTGATTACCTGTGCATGCAAGGCTGCTCTGCAGTCTGACTTTAGATTTATACTTCAACAAAAGTCATGTGCTGGACGAGGTAAAGGGACATGGCTCACCCTGAACTGTTGATAGTGTTTTTCTTGGTGGGGATAATTTGTGAACAGTCATACACATCAAACACGGCTATAATCACAAATCATCCAACAAGCGTGTCTGGAGAGTAAAAACAACATTCACACATCTGAGCTGGCGTTGGAACATCCACAACATATCATCATTAAAACACGGTTGAGAGATCCGTGTTTCCTGATACAACTATTACTTCCTGGAATGAGACTCCACATAAAGGTCTGTGAGGGCAGTGTGAGCTGTGAGCCGTGGGTAAACAGCTTTACCTCGCTCACTGACCCAGTTGTAGCGAGGTGAAGAACAAACATCCTCACCTTTTAGCGAAGGCTTGTCTGGACTCGCAACACAGAGGCAGAGGAGAAAGGAAGAGGACCAGGAACGGCTGCCTCACTGCTCACGTCCTAACTCTCTAACTTTCTGCCATGTTTTCGTGATTCGGCTGCTAGTGATCAAGGGCCGCTGAATAAGGGACATGTATACTTCGGTCCCTAAGTTAGTCTGCACAGTTCAGAGCAAGGGGAGGGATGGTTTAAAGTTGGTTTAGGATAAATTCTTCCTTTAGACAGAAAAAAAATGAAACTCAAAGTGAAAAAATGTCACTTTTTGGAGGACAACAGGCTTGCCCAATATCACTGTATAATGGTATACCAGGGTATTTAGAAATCCTGAAGGTACGCTTTTAATTCCTTTGAAAAATACAGGCAATCCTGTCTATTAATCCTTTGTAACTTGAGCAAATTGGCTTCATCTCTTTTTAAAACACAGGAAGGCAAAGAACAACTTAAGAATAAATCACCCAAAAAGTAACAAAACAATAAGACAAATTTGTTTTTAAAAAGTACAAGAAAACTACCTGGAAAGTAGCAAGTTACAGGACTGTAAACAGCCAGCAGCCAGCAGGCAGGAAGAGACTGTGGGGAATAATGGCATGTTTTCTACATCTAACCTGGTGAATTGAGGTTTTATTTCGATCAAACCAGACCTGGTGATTGTTGGAACAGTGGACTTACTAACTAGATTACTAGCAAGAGTAACCACGATGGTTTGGATGAGTTTCATTTTGTTTCTGTTGGATTTTTTTCTTAACATTTGGTGGGTTTCTATTGTGTATTTATTAGTCCAAGTGAGTGTGAGAGTGTGTCTGGGGTGGGGGCACCCACTGTGCTGACACCTTGTGACCCAGAGGTGCATCAGTGAGGAAGAGACCACGAACTTCATGGCTTCATTGTCAGGTGAGAGAGAGACTATGCGCTTCAGGAGGGAGAGATGGCAGTTTCAGCGCATCAGGTGCGAGAGAGACACCGCGTGCCACGGAGCTTCAGTGTAAGATGAGAGAGAGCCTGGTGTGCCCCCAACAACTTGTTAGTGGTTGTGACACCTTATGGTTTGTAAAGTTGAAAAAAAGTTTACACAATATAATAATCTGTGTCCAGTGTTTTGAATGATTCTGTTAAATTTTGTTGTGTGTCTGAAATGGTATGTGTCCTCATTCTAGAAGATACTGAATTTCTCCTGCTCTGTGCTGCAGGACAGAGCTCCACTGGGGGTGAGCTGTGGGGGGTCTCACGTGTTTGCGCTCTCGTGCTGCTCAAAGACACACTGAAATGGCTCAACTCGGTCAATAAACCCATTTATATAGGACGTTTGTAAAATCATCATTCCTGTCACTGTGTGTTTGTGTGTGTGTGTGTGTGTGTGTGTGTGTGTGTGTGTGTGTGTGTGTGTGTGTGTGTGTGTGACCGGCCCAGCGTCACAAATACTGAAATGACATTTAATCTCTGACAAAAAAAAGGAAATATCTCAGTTGAAAACCAAACCAAACCAAAACCAAACCAAATACATACCCAAATAACTAAAACCCAAATATCTGCATATTTGGGTCCAGCCCTACTGTTTATTAGCACTTGTGTCGTATTTGTGCCTCAGTTAAACAGTCGTACACAGTCCTGTAGAACCTCTATCTGTGGAAATGTTTCTACAGTCTTTGCATGCTCAAAACACAGCGTGATGCCTTGTAATCAAGAGGTATTGCTAACAGTGCCTGACCTGGCTAGAACAGGGATTGCTAACAACATCTTAGTTTTTCATCTTGTACTGAACACAGTAAACTGGTGTGACATCAGTTACAACTCTGACCTCTGAGGAAAGTGGAACTCAGCATTTCTCCTTTCAACAGCCTTCAGGAGAGCATCAGAAATGACTCTACATGGTCATTATCAGTATCAAGATCAAGACCAACACATATTTATTTATCCCAAAAGGGATAAACAGTTTACAGTCAACCAATGCACAAAACAGTAAAGACAGTATAAAAAACACACAATCAACAGCAGCATTCAAACATAGCCATGTTGGTGCGACAGATCAGCAGATGGACAACCCTAACATAGCAGCAACAACACACAGATCACTACATGGGCAAAAATGCCCAGCCATAAAGCAACCCTAAACATACAGCCACAAGAATAAAATAAATTCATAAACCATGCTGCTCCCCAGATTTACCGCACTGACCCTTATGACCATTAGTTAGGCCTACTGCTGTCAGCAGCATTTAAAAGTCTGATGGCGGAAGGAATAAAAGAATTTGAATATCTGTTAGTTTTCCTTAGAGGGGCAAGAAAGCGCCGTCCAGAGGGCATCGAAGACAATTCACAAGAAAGAACATGGTCAGACTGACTAATAATTCCCTTTCTGGACAACTCCACAAAAAAATCATCTGTCAATGCTCAGTCAAAGCCAGTGTCAGTGGTGACTATTTGCAGGATGTGGATTACATGAACAAAAGTACTGTTTAAAGAGGAAAGAGATACAGTGTGATGTGTATGAAGAAATAAAACACAAGTCTTACCTGTTGGGTGAAAAAGGACCATGCTCTGCATCTGTTCATGCAGTCAGACAGCCAAACTTCTCACAGAGACAGGTGAACCTGTAAAGGGACACAAAGACATAACTGAATCACAATGAGAAAACAAGCCTGGGCTTAAAAAAATATTCCACTGGAGTAAAAGATCAGCAGCATTCCAGTGAGTATGAAGAAAACAGAACTTCTACAATGGATGAAACTGTGCTTAAAATAGGTTTAATATAATTGCTAATTTTCCATGAAAATCCATGAAACAAGCAGTTCTAAACGTTCCAGCTCCAGAGAGCAGCCTGCAAAAGAAGTGATGGAGGAGGTTAAATCCAACCTATTTCCTAAAATCCTACCAATGTCCTGAAATCCTACCAATGTCCTAAAATCCTACAAATGTCCTAAAATCCTACAAATGTCCTAGCATTCAAGAAACATCCTAAAATCCTACAAATGTCCTGAAATTCTAGAAACATCCTAAAATCCTAGAAATTCCATAAATTCTAGAAATTCCACAAATCCTATAAAGTCCTTACAAATCCTAGAAAATGTCCTAAAATCCCAAAAACATCCTTAAATCCCAGAAATATCCTGAAATTTTAGAAACGTGCTAAAATCCTAGAAATGTCCTAAATCCGACAAACATGTTAAACTCCAGGAAACGTCTTAAAATCCTAGACATGTCCGTAAATCCTAAAAATGTCCTAAACTCCAAGAAACACTTTCAAATCCTAGAAATGTCCTAAAAGTGTTCTAAAAATCCTAGAAACGCCTAGACATTCTAGAATGCCCTAAAATTCCACAAATGACATAAAATCCTTGAAACATGTATGGGGCTGCTGTAACTGGCCCCTCGCCCCCTGTAACTTTGCAAAAGTGGCCCCAAAGCAACTCAAGTTGAGTATCCCTGCTCTATTTAAACACGCAACCCTCCAGTTGAGAGGTCACAGCCCCGCCGGGTCCCCTCAGTCCATTAATCAGGTCTGAAGAGGTCACTGCACGGTGAAGGTTACGCACTGTGACACAACAGTCGCAGGAGAGGCTACAGGTGATGCTTTGACACGTGAGGAGAAGAGGAGATGTTTGCTAAGAGGTGAAAGAACAAGGAGACAATGTGACTCTGCCTGCCACTCCAGTCCAGGAAGGTCCAGGTAGCCCAGGAACAAGGTTTTTATATGTCCTTGAGTGTGCCAAACAGCTCAACAGAAAAGAAGGCCGTTCAAACCCAACATATGGTTCACATCACCAATTAACAAGGTGTGTGTCGATAGGGAGAAGATGAAGAGAGTGGCAGCCGCAAAGGGAGTTTAAATATGGACAGATGAGGAGGGGGGGGACTATAGGCCAATTTAGACTAACAACCTCAGGTCACAGGGACCATTTCACCCAACATAACATGGCTCTGAGTTCCTCCCCGACTCTGTGTCTGACACAGTGGACGTTTGGACAAATCAATTATTCAAACTAGACAAATAAGTTATTTGCAAATGTTACTGAGGGCCTTGGGAGAAAGAACCGCTCAAATTCTTAAATGTTTGCCCACTAACATATAAAAAGCAAGAATGTAACACTATGGTAAAATAACTTTTTAATCAAGGACATGTCCCAAGTTTTTTCTTCCTTCAGATAGGACTTTCATTTTCATGATTATCAAGCATTCCCGATGTATTCACTGGCAAGGACATGCTAATGCAGTGATACTCAACTTGAGGCCCATGGGCCAAATCTGGCCCCCTAGGGTGCTGGGTGGCCCTCTAACCATATTTCAATAAAAATAAAGTGATTCATAGTAGGAATGTTTTTGTACTTTTAGTATACATAAGGTGCCAGAGTGCAAAAAACAGCATCAAAATAGAGCTTGATGATTAAAGAAAAGTGTCAGTGGAGGATCCCCCACACCGCCTGACAGAGGTCCTAGCTAAGACCCTAATGTCCTAAAACCCTAGAAACATCCTAACATCCTAGAACTGTGTTAAAATCCTAGAAAGATCCTAAAATCGTAGAAAAGTCCTAACATTCTAGAAATGTCCAAACATCCTAGAAAGGTCCAAAATTTAAGAAATGTCCTAAAATCATAGAACATCTTAAGATCCTAGAAACATCCTAAGATCCTAGAAACGTCCTTAGATCCTAGAATCATTAGAAATTCTAGAAACATCCTAAAATCTTTGAAATATCCTTAAATCATAGAATCATGCTAAATTTCCAGAAACATCCTAAAAATGTGCTGAAATCCTAAAAATATCCTAAAATCCTAGATATGTCCTAAAATCATAAACATCTTAAAATCCTAGAAACATCCTTAGATCCTAGAATCATGCATAAATTCTAAAATCCTAAAAATGTCCTAAAATCCTAGATATGTCCTAAAAACCTACAATCTTGCTAAAATCCTTGAAATGTGCTAAAATTCCAGAAAGTCTCTAAAATTTTACTAAAATTCTATGAACATCC
Organism: Plectropomus leopardus; assembly: GCF_026936395.1. Classification (NCBI taxonomy): domain Eukaryota; kingdom Metazoa; phylum Chordata; class Actinopteri; order Perciformes; family Serranidae; genus Plectropomus; species Plectropomus leopardus. Next base: position 32,053,239 of record NC_142191.1, on the reverse strand, counting down.
TAAAACCCTGCAAACATCCTAAAATCTAAGAAATTTCTTTAAATCCTAGAAACAACCAAAAATTCTAGAATCACCCTAAAATGTCCTCATATGCTAAAAAATGTGCAAAAATCCTAGAAATGTGCAAAAATCCTAGAAATGCCCTAAAACCCTAGAAATGCCCCAAAATTCTAAAAAACAAAAACAAAAAAACAAAACACCTCAATTCCTAGAAACATGCATGGGGTTGCTGCGACTGGCCCCTGGCTTTCTGTCTGTTTTGTAATGCATGTGCATGTGGCCCCCAAGCAAAGCGAGCTGAGTATCCCTGGGCTACAGGCTTCAGAAGCTCAAGTGTTATGCATCCTGGTTCATGTGGACCGCCAGCACGGCTCCACGAGCAGGAGAACTCTTTTTCAGTCAAAATGTAGATTGGTGATGTAGATTCTCTCCTTTGTCTTCTTCAGTGTGTCTTGCAACCAACATGTGACAGCAGTGTGTTCAAGTGGAAAGGCCCGGGCCTCATAATGATTTAGCTCCAGGAAGACCCAGATTGACCCTAATTAATTCGCATACAACCATCTCGCAGACAATTCCCATCTACCCTGGGTCAGTGGAAGGTCCGGGCCAGGCATGTGCGCACCAATTAATCCAATGGCTCGAGTCACAGTCTGCTCTCATTTCCAAAAGAGTCAATCACATTCTGGGGATTCATGAGCAGAGTTCTCCTCCACAACGCAGATGAGACAGAGCTTTGGAAATAACACTATTCCAGGGAGGGGTCGGGGGGCTTTGGTTTCACAAGAACAGGCTAAAAGGAACTACTCCCTGAATTCCTACCTTTCCACGATTCTGAAAAAGTTCCCTTTGAGCCTGTGAAGACACAAACAATCTGTTGATTCAGTGGCAGAATCCTTTCCCCTAAGCCGCTATTTGCTTTAGCAGCGATGACACAAGGGGAGGAATTTGAGCAATGCCTGTGTATCGGAGACTCATTTCCTCTGAGCGAGAGCCGTCTCCAGACAGACAAGATAGCAGCAAAGTCTGCTTTAGTCCTGCACCTCTGGCTCTAGCTCACTGTCCTGCAGACCTGTTGTCTCAAGTTCATATTGAGGCAAATTTTACAAATCATAACTCCTCTGAAACAACCATTTATACTCCTTAGCAGTTCTTTTTCATTACTAAATAACAACTTTTGTTTTTTATTTTTAAAAATAATTAATTCAGGGGCGCCTGGTGACTCAGTGGATAGAGTGGCCCCCATGTACTCCTTGCCGCAGCGGCCGCGGGTTTGAATCCGGCCTCAGCCTTTTGCTGCTCTCTCCCTTTCACGCTCACGCGGTCCTGTCAGTTAAAGGCAATAAAAGCCCCCAAAAATTCATCTTTAAAAAAATAAATAAATAAATAATTCAGAATAGAATTAGAACTGAGTACTGTGAAACTTCAAACATAACCCTTGTCCCAATTAGTCTCTTTTTCTAGTCCAGTGTGGCGAGACATTTTGATAAATAAAGAGGCTCGGTCTGGTTACCATGCTGTTCATTTTTATACAAGGTCTTTAGATGTATGAAACCAGGTTGTTGGCTACCTGCTGGAGATAACCTTAGTTAGCTGAGTTTCGATCACATGTGCAATATGTATATATATTAAATCTTTTGCTACACACATCGTTAGCTTCTCTGCAATTTAGTCATTCAGTTAATTTTACTGAAAGTGTGAACACCGAAAAAGACATTATTACCGGCACAGTAAAGAAAGAAAGACGCAGAAAATAGATTATTTTTCTGTTTTGCAAAACGTCAGTGACACCAGCGGCCATATTCAAATGAATCCCTGGGGCCAGAGTCAAATTTAATGCTGCTGACTAAGGCTAAGTGTAGATTATGCGTCATGCCTCCACTATCAATATACACATGGGGCTCTTATCACAACTCTATCAACACCTACGATATTTGATGTAACATCACATGCTATCATAGAGTGCATTTAGTAATTTTACATCTATCTCTATTGTTATATGATATGCTACTGTTATTGTTATTGCTGTGCTTCTCTTCCGTTCTCTCTGTCTCTTTCCTCTTTGTCATTACTGTAATATAATTGTTATTTACGACATCTATTGCACGTCTATCCGTCCTGGAAAGGGATCCCTCCTCAGTCGCTCTTCCTGAGGTTTCTACCATTTTTTCCTCCTGTTACAGGTTTCTTTTGGGGAGTTTTTCCCTAGACGATGTGAGGGTCTTAAGGGCAGAGGGATGTCGTATGCTGTAAAACCCTCTGAGGCAAAATGTGTTTTGTGATAATGAGCTTTATAAATAAAACTGAACTGAATTGAATTGAATTGAATTGAATTGAATTGAATTGAATTGAATTGAATTGAAATGAATTGAATTGAAATGAATTGAATTGAGGACAATTTGTTAAAAAAAAGCTAAGAAAAAATGTCTAGTGAACTAATAAATATATATAAATATATATTTGGATTTTTTGTTGATATAGCCATCTATCTCTTCCCTTTTTTCAGGTTATTTTCTTGCACATTTTACAGATTTCTGGGGGTTGCAAAAAGGGGGAGGTATGTCAAATAACTTGAACATACACAAAATGGCAATTTATTTCTTTAAATTTTTTGGCATTTTTTCTTTCCCTTTACAATTTTTGGAATGTTTAGAATGTTGTCTAAACCCAGCAGGCCAGCGGGTCACATAAAATTTACACCATTTATCACAGTCAGATATTGCACCAACAGAAATTGTTCTTGGATTTTCAAACTTCTGACAGTCCATGAACACATCATGTGCTGTTATACAGGTTTGTGGAAGAAAATCCCATGAATTTTCCAAAACTTTCAGGGTATATTTAGTTTTCGAAAACTTTTCCAGGGCCTGGGAATTGCTCTTTTTGCAAATTCCATGACTTTTCAAGGTTTTTCATGACCATACAAACCCTGCAAGTAGCAAACATGTCACGGCACGAAGCATTCATGCAGGAAACACTTTGAAACAATATTTTCCAGTGACCTCAGGAGACTCAACATGGATGAAAGCACATCTCTCATCACTTGTTTGTTTTGTCTGAATAATCAGCGGCAGTCAATCATTGGCTATAAAGACAATAAATTCATGTGAAGACACCAACTATCTCTAATCCCAGCGCTCTTTTATTATTGAGTGTTGTATTTTGGAGAAATGACTAACTGCCTATAGGATTCCAAAGGGCTTACTGTCTCATTCTGCACCAATGGAAGTCTCTCCTAATTGTAAGGGATCAAAGTAGCCTCATAACTGCGCTGCTTTCAAGTAGAAAATGAAAAGCGTGAAAAGCCAGAACACGCTCTCCCCACGATGGGATCAACTCAAACTCAAGCAGCCTTGAGAAAACTTCGCTTGCTCAATTGGGGATCAATGCCAAGAATTATTGTGGCGCTTTGCCATCTGTGCTCGTTCTTTCTCGCCCTCCTCGATGTTTTCCACAGATAGCACTATGATATGTCATGAATTTACATGCCGGTAAAATGCTGTGTGTAGTTTAACCCTTTAAAACCTGAGCATATTGGCTTGATTTGTTTCCAAAACATTGGAAGAACACAATAAGCAAATTAAGACAAAATGACTCAAAAATTAGAGAGAAATCAGTAAAAAGTAAAATAAAATGACCTGAAAATTAGTTTAAAAGAATAAAAATAAAAACGTAAAACAAGAATAAGGCAAACAAGACTTGGTGAAAGGTACTTTAAATCATATACTGTAACATAATTTTAAATATGTTTTTATCACATCACTAGAATTTTTTCCCTAGCTTTTCTGACAATGCTGGTAAAATGCTGTGTCTAATTTCACCTCAGCAAATTGGCTCGATCTCTTTATAAACATGGGAAGAAAGTAAGGAGCAACAAAAGAAGAAATGATCCTAAAATCAGCAATTAATATTAAAAAGTACAATAAAATTCCCTGAAAATTTGTTAAAAAAAAAAAACACAAAAAAGAGAGTTACAAAAAAAAGAACAAGGCAAACAAGACTTGGTGAAAGGTACTTTAAAATTACATAATTCTGTAATATAATTTTAACTATACAATATCATCATCAGAATTATGAGTATATTTTTTCTCTAGCTGTTTTCTTTTATCCCCAGAAATTTTCCCTAGACATTTTCCCCTCGCTTTTTTAAAAAGCGCTTAAAAGTGCTGGTAAAAAGTAAGTAACATAATTTGAATATGTAATCATAACTATAAATATAGTTTTTCCCCTAGCTTTTAACTCTTTTCTCTACAAACATTTTCTATATATTCTTCTCTAGCTATTAAAAAAAATATTTTCTAAATCTACTAATTTCTTTCAATTTGCAGGACAATTGCTGATTGCCTTTTTTCCATATTTTTGAAAGAAATCACACCAATTTGCTCAGAGTTCAAAGGTTTAAATACTTGTGAAAGGCATTTGAAAGCAGCACAAGAAAATTGATGTCCCTCCAGGATTCAAAGGGTTAAAGAGCATTGAAGGATGCTCTTTTTCTCATGTGCTTTAAAGTCGATGAAAAAAAAAAAGGAAGGAAAGAAAGAAATGGAACGGGCTGTGCAAGCAGATTAGCAATCTTTGTACTTCATGGATGCCAGCCAAGAAACATCTACCCGCTCCTGTCTCCACTTGTGTCTTTTTTCAGCTGTTCGATTTAATGCCAGATATGTAAATTGCTTCTGAAAGTCACACAGGAGCTCATACGGGACCGCTTGGTTTTTAAGAGCCAAAAGAAAAAAAGACAAAGCCGTATCAGATGACACGGGGATATCAACATGGGAGATCTCCAGTGATGAAAGCAGTGGTGCATTGAGAGAGTCGCGAAAGGCAACAAGCAAGGCTCAAACAGGCTACAGTAATGTGGACTAAACAAATTAAATGATCACAGGATGAGGTAGTTGGGGTTAAAGGGGATGAATGAACTCTGGAATTAAGGCAGCCTTCAGCTTTAATCCCATTACAAAGTGTAGGAGCTGCCTGACTGAACCTAACTTTACAAGCTTTATGAATACTTTGACCAAAGTGTTAGGGGTTAAAAAACACATGAATACCCACATGCACAGGCAAGTGCACATCCACCCACACACACACCTGTCACCCCATTCTTTTGTGGCTGGATCACTCACTGCGGTGCTGCTGAAACATCAGAGACAGAGACGAGCAAGTTGGTAGAAGCAGCATTTCAGGGATCACAAAGGAGCTGGTTCTGTAGAAAGTGGGCAGCAGGTCTGCCTCAGGTTTAACCCTTTGAAACCCGCAGTGACATCACTTTTTTGTGGTACTTTCAGACGCCTTTCACAAGTATTTAAATCTTTGAACGCTGTTAAAATTGGTTGATTTCTTTTAAAACATGAGAAACAAAAAAGGCATGAGCAATAAGTTCTTTTGCTCGGTTTATTACAACAGTACGCTCTGCGCTCCGACAGTGTGGTGCAATGCATTACTGCACATAGGGCTGGGCGATAAAATGATAACAGTAAATATTTCAATATAATTTCCCTTGATAGTGATGTCATAAATGTTCCATGAGTCCTTCATATAATTAAATCACCCATATGTCCATAGAAGGGGCGGTAATGCAACCTGCAGCATCACCACTTTATTTGTGCTGCTTTTAGATGCCTTTAACAGGTATTTAAACCTTTAAACCCTGAGCGAATTAGTTGGTTTCTTCTTCCCTAACCCTAAAAAAAAAAAAGAGAGAAAACTGGCAATGAGCAACTTGGTGAGAATTTTTCCACAAACTGCAACTTATTAGAAAACTATTTTTTTAAAGCTATGTAAAAATGTGTAGGGAAAAATTATATGCATAGTTATCATGATTACATTTTCAAATTTATGTTACAAAATTATTATAATTTTAACCCCTTTTTATATATTTTTTTAAACTTATTTTCTGGTAATTTTCTTACAACTATTGAAATACATTTTTTATAGCAAATTTTTTCTCAATTTCTTGCTGATTTCTTCTCTCATTGCTCATTGACCTCTTCCCACGTTTTTGAAAGAAATCAAGCCTATTTGCTGAGGTTCCAAAGTGTTCAGCCACAAGAAATGTGCCATTCGATATTATCATTAAATCAATTATTAACGTGAAAACTATTTGCAGTTCACTCTAAAGCGCCTTACCTAAATCAGTTTTTAGACAGCAGTATTTTCTCAGTGATCACAGATTCTGTAAAGTTATAGTGTCTCAACACCTGAGGACAATCAGTCAAGGAGATTTGTCCTTTGTTTATATTTCTGGTTTTCCAGTGAGATGACGAATGGGCGTCAGAGTGGGCCGGAGCACAGACAGCAGCCTTGCAGCTGTTCCTGTGTGCCTTAGTTCCATCACTGTTTGTGTTCCCAGGAGAGGCGGACAAAGCGCTTCCAGGTCGCCCACTAACCTGCCTTCTCATTACCAAAGGTCATCCTGCTGGAACACAACGCTGACCTCTATGGCCAAAGGTTACTCAGTGAGGAGGAGGATGGGGGAGAGGAGGGGGGATTAAGAGGAAAAAGAGGAATGGGGAAGGTAAGTGAAAGTTAAGAACAACCATCCTGTCCCACCCCTCGCTTTCATTTAAGCCCACCCTAAAATAAAACACTGAAATCCGAGAAATGTCCTAACATCTCAGAAATGTCCTAAAATCCTTCAAATGTTGAAATACTAGTGATGTTCTAAAATCTGAGAAATGTCCTAAAAATCCCAGAGATGTCCTGAAATCCCACAGTGTGTCCTAGAATCCAACAAATGTCCTGAAATCCTAGAAATGCCCTGAGATCCTTGAAATATCCTAAAACCCAGGAGGTTTCCTAAAATCCCCGATATATCCTTAAATCCTGTCTTAAATCCTAAAAAGTTGCTATTCTGATTAATGTCCAACATTTCTAGAAATGTCCTAAAATGCTAACAATGTCCTAAATCCTAGAAACATGCTAAAATCCTAGAAATGTCCTTAAATTCTGGAAATGTCCCACTGTCTGAAAAATGTCCTAAAATCCTGGAAATTTCCTAACAACCTAGAGATGTCCTGAAATCCTTGAAATGTCCTTAAGTCCTTGAAATAAGCTGAGATCCTAGAAATGTCGTAAATTCCTAGATCGGTCCTAAATTCCTAGAAATTTCCTAAAATTCTAGAAAAGTCCTAAAAACCTGGACACTGGATTGTTGAGAACATTCTTGACTTCCTTGAGGCACCTCTTGATGCTAAAAGCAGCAAATAATGAGATTCATATCGTCGTGATAAGGCCCTTTTATGGTTCGGACGGAAGGTTTTTTCTGTCTTGTTTCCTGGTGGAGTGATGGGCGTTAGGCGCAGGCCGGGCTGAATGCCTATAGATGGCATTGCTCTTAGATCACAGCAAGCTCATTAGCTCTGGCCCGCTGTTGCGTTCACTCAAACCAGACCAAAGACGTGATCAGGTGGAAACTCAAAGAGGGCGGGAGGAGGGAGGGGTGCGAGAAAACGGATACGTTTCCTCAGATAAGCCAGAGCCTAATAATGACTTCCTGTATTTAGCCTGGAAAACAAAACAGAGAGGCATCGTGGACGATGGTGCGAACACAAGTGCTATCCAAGAGCGCTGTAATGCTTGGGATGCAACGTAATACATCTCTGAGGTTATGTACAGCAGGCATAAGTGTGATGGGGTTGGGTGTATGTTGTAGGGTTACAACATCTGGATCTTGTAATACATGCCTCTGGAGTTTCTGACAGTCTCTAAATTGAGCAACACCCCCCTCTTGGTCCATCCACACTGCTCAGTCCTTTTGTTTGTTTCTTCCTCCATCCTCCATTCTTCAGCGCTCTCCTTTAGGACCATGTGAAAAGTCCCAATTACCGGAAACACGAGAAAGTGCTAACGGTTGGACGTGAACTTGGAATATGCAAAACTCAGGGGGCCTTAACAAGGGCCATGCTGAAATGTGATTGAATGCGTCAGCAGGTCGTAAAAGGCCCCCTTAAGATCAATGTAATTATGAAAGCTTTACGTGGAAGACTTTCCGGACTGGGGAGTGACCGGCGACTGGAGGAGAGGGAGGAGGGTGCTGCCAGCATTATGTTCCACCAACAGAAACCCCTTTTAACCCAACAAGTGGAGAACAAGCAAGGTCTTCCAGCTGCCTTCCATCAGCAGCTATAATAAGACGAGAGGAAAGAAAGACTTGACAAAAGAAAAGAGGTTTGTAACACCTGCAGCGGGGTGCCAGCAAACATTCCTTGGTCCTCCGGCCCCTTGGTGATGCACTCTATAAATCCTTGTGATTAGCTACAGTAGCGGACCTAAGTGCCACTTAAATTAAACCCCAAAGGGGAAGTCGTTGTGACCTCCGAGCTTTTGGAAATGTGATTTAGACCTGAAGTGATTATTGCAAAAACAAAGCTGGTTCTGTTTCTCTAATACGAGAGGATGGGAGGAGGAAGGGTGTGATGGAAGTGTAGGAGAAGGAGAAGGGAGCGTGACAGCAGCTTTGCAATAGTGAACCATTATTTAAAGAATTCAGGAGAATCAGGAGAAGAAACTCTCTCTCCGTTATTAAGCTATTAGTTTAACTTCAACTAATAATACATTCATTATGCTTCAATATTCGGGGAAGAACAATAACAAGGCACATGTGCACAGGAGCTAAGCCACTGTTTACGTACATGGAATGTGGGCATAAACAGATACAAAACATCAACCCTACGTTGAAGTATTTTTCTTATTTTGCACGAGGATTAATATTAAATACACTGAAAAGCATTGTATTTTATGTCTCCATCTGCTGTTGGGCAATCACGATAAGAGTATGCAGAATATGGTGTTAAGGCCACTGCAGAGGAGACTTGAGGAGCTGATCACTAAAATTAGGTGGGGGAAAAAAAGGGATTATATCAATATTAGTTATCCGAGTTGTTTTTATATGGGCATTTCGGATATCTGCAAAAAAATCCAATACCAGCATTTTCCATTAATGACCAAGACTATGGCGGGCCACCATAATCTAATTTGCCCCGCCATAGTCGAGTGGTATTAAAATATATATATACCATTGGGTTATTTTATAGCTCAGTAGAGGCACAGATGAGCAGTAGAACATCAGGCGCATTAATAGTGAAACTAAATGTTCACTCTGCTGGGCCTTAAACTCTCTTTCACCTCCAAAAATCAGCAAATATCGCTTGTGATTCATCTATCTGATCAGCTGTGAACGTATCAACAGATCAATCATCTACATCAGTAACATAAAAAACACATCGGTAAAAGGCAATTAAAAACTTCAGAGGAAATAACCCAAATAATTAGCTAAAAATATGCTGTAAAAGAAAAAACTGAAGAATAGAAAACGACAAAAAAAAAGGAAAGAGAAAGGAAATAAAAACAAAACAAAAATTGCATGAAAATGACCTGGAAAAAATACTTTCAAATAATTATATTTCAGTAAAGATCATTTTAAATATATAATTATGATAATTACAAATGTAGTGTTTTTCCCTATTTCCTTTAAAAATAATTTTCCAAATCTACTTCTGTTTTGTAGTTTGTGTAACAGTACTTGCCAAGTTCCTCACTGGCTTTTTCCACGTGTTTTTAAAAGAGAGCAAACTAATTAGCACAGATTTCAAAGGTTTACATCCTTGTGAAGGTGTCTGAACGCAGAACATGGAAGCAAATGGATGTCGATCCAGGTTTCAGAGGGTTAAGAATTACAGTTATATTTCGATCAGGCCATTTAATTGGACTACTGTCCTTGTCCCAGTATACAAACAGCGGGGGAGAATCCATTTATTGACAGAAGTATGTCTGACTCCAGCATGTATAAAAGTCCAGTTTTACTCAGACTAACACAACAATTCTGCTTTTTCTGACATCATGTAAACATACTGACATCGTCAATCCTCGACCCCTCATCTAAAACACACAACTGAAAGAACAAAAAGTATACAAACTGCAAGAAGAGGAAAGCCAGGAACGCTTCCCAATAATGCCTGAACACAGACATACACACACAGATCTGCAGTGAAATGCACTTGAGTTGTCCTTGACAGCTGAGGACGTCCTGTGAGAGGACTCATGTCTGCGCTGGCAGCCAGGGACCATCAGGAGAATCAGGACGATCCAACGGGCTGACGTCAGACTTGCTAAGAAGAGTTGTGTGTGTTCATCTGTACATGTATGGACTCTATGCTCTCAGAGAGAGGCAACTATCTGGCTCCAAGCCCCGAGTCCTATTAGGCCTCAGTCTCATGAGAGGACAGGAAACAACTAACTGGCCTTAAGTGAAGAAAGACACAAAGGTCTTTTCAGTTTTCCTTTTCCTGGAAATGGAAAGCTGTTATTTGTTTAATTTTCTATTTTACAAAGCATTTTTGCTGATTTCTAAATCCAACTGAAAACTAGAAATACCACTATGTGGTTGTATGTCTCCACACACTAGTCAGGTTGTACTAGTGTGTGCAACAACAGTCAGCTACAATCAGCACAGTTTCAACTGGGTGCCCAAGACTAGGGTCCCCCTCTGGTCCTGAGATTTGACGTTGAGTCATGTCACGGTCCAAGTTTCTGCAGAAAATGATGATGTCACAGTTTACCTTTGACCTCTTGAATATGTCATTACTCCATCATTGCATCCTATGATACAGAACCTATTCAGTTAATTGTTGAGTCCAAGTGCACGTTCGTGTCAAGTTTGAGGAAACTCCCTCAAGATATCGTATTCACAAAAATGAGGCGGATGCAAGGTCATGGTGACCTTGACCTTTGAACACCAGATTCTAATCAGCTCATCATCAAGCTGACCTGAACATTTGTGCCAAATGTGAAAAAATTCCCTCAAGATGTTCATTAGATATTGCTTTCACAAGAATAAGACAGACAAGGTCTCAGTGTCCTTGACCTTTGACTACCAAAATCTAATCACTTCAAGTTAAGTCCATGTGGATGTTTGTGCTAAATTTGAAGAAATCCCCTTAAGGCATTTTTGCCACCCGAAAACAAAATGCATGGAGCTATAAAAAAACATGTAAATCCCATCAACGCAAATTTTATTAAAGGTATTTGATAATCTGAAAATGTTGTCTGGTAGTTCTTTGTATCGTTAAAAACAAATAATTGACATATCCCAGGCTGTGACGATCATGTAGTATATTCAAAATAACATTTTTTTTGCGTTTCTTTTTTTTTTCATCTAAAAACATAGCAGCATTATGACAAAAACCTGGCATTTAAAGGGTTAAAATTCAGAAAATGAATAAAAATTTGATATTTGTAATTAGGACTCATGAAAGTAGAAAATCATATTGATGTATGAAATTTCTTTAAAGCTTAATTTTAAAAGGCTCATTTTGTGTTACAGAGCGAGTGCATGTAATATTATAGCGGGTCCAAAGGGTTAAAAAAAATGACTCACATTCACTGGATTTTGTTTTTTTAACAAATCTGAATAATCAGTTTTGAGGTTTTGGTCACACAAAACATGATAATCAATGGAGAAAATGATTGTTAGATTAATGCGTGCAATTCGACATTAAAATATGGAATTGAGGGAAAAGAACAGGGAGGAGTAGAAAAGCAATAAAACAAATGAAGCGTACAAAGAGCAGCAAAGGAGGGTCTCAATTCCCTGACATGAGTGGCTCAGTTGTGTTTGGAGTTGAGGCCTATGTTCAAAGCAGCCTGGTACATCCTGCCTCGACCCGACACAATCACGCAGTGTGGACCGCAGAGACCAGGAGGACTGAGGTGCTGCCAGCAGCCCAGCAAGTGCCATTAGTAAATATACCCGCATACAGAAGCCAGGCGGCCAGCTCTGCCAGAGGCCTCAGCCCCCGCAGCCCTGAGCGAGCCGGAGCCTGGCCGGGGTCACGGCGAGCCGCTCACAGCCCAGCACTGTTCACCGAGCCGCTGCGTCCACACAGAATCCAGAGCAAGAGCAGCATTAGTGAAACAGTGCACTAAAAACAGGCAGCTTTGAAGTGCTGCTCCTATTCAATGTGCTCCAGCCCCCGCTCCTCAAGACACTGCCAGGCAAATGCAAGCCAAATGTTGCTGTAGTTATGTTGTCATGGACGAGTGTGCGTTTGTGTGTGTACATGTGTGTGTGCATGCATATATACGCCATATGGGACTGTTTGGATGCAGGAGTGTCCGTATAACTTGATCAAACTGGCATGCAGTGAACATGGTTTTTGTCCATTTTAACCCATTTGGAAGAAGAAAGGAAAAGTCATGAGGCTGAGAAAGAAAAATGTTTGGGTCTTCACATGTGGACTAACACACGGAGAAAACAAAAACAGACATGGAAGCTTAATTTTAACTACATTAAACACACACACAGAAAAAAATGTGAGCAATCCTTACCTCAAAAATGACAGCAATGGGGCACAAAGTAGCTCAACTGGTAGAGCAGGGAACCCACGGACAACACTATACCTGTCCGATCGAAGCCCAGTTAATAATCTTTGCTGCTTTCAGACGCCTTTCATAAATATTTAAAACTATGAAAGCCTGAGCAAACTGGTTCGGATTCCTTCAAAAAACATGGTAAAAAAGGATATACGCAACTCAGTAAGAAGTGTTTGACAAATTACAAGATATTAGTTGATTTCGAATACTATTTTTAAAAAAGTTAGAGAAAATGTACTGGGAAAGTTTGTAAGGAAAAAAGAATAAAGCTAAAAAAAAACTGCATAATTATCATAATTAAATATTTAGATTATGTCACAGAACTATATTAATTTTATTATTATTTTAATTTATTATATTATTTTTTATTTATAATATAATATTATATATTATAAATTCTATTATAATTTTATATGCACTTTTCACCAAGTCTTGTTTGCCCTGTTTTTGTTTTTTTAACTTTTTTCTTTCCTTTTTTTTAACTAATTTTCAGGTAATTTTCTTGTACTTTTTTCTAATTTCTTCTTGCTCATTTCCCTCTTCCGTTGCTCATTGCATTCTTCCCATGTTTTTAGATAGTCCAAAGTATCTTTTTTTTTATTTCTGGATGAGATAGGCAGTAGATAAGAAGGTGGGGCAGAAAGTCAGAGTGATTTAGAGGACAACAAAAAAAAAGGAGGGACGAGACTCGGAGGAGGCAGACAGGGATGAAGAAACAGGGAAAGGAAGGCATGTTAACCCTGAAGGACTGTTTGGTGCATTTTATGTGCTTTTCATTCTTCATTTTTTGGTCATTTTGTCTGTGTTCATGCACATGGCTTACATTTTTTGCAAGATTGTGCATTTTTGTTTAATCGGTGAATTTCCTGCTCAGCTCCTACAATAAGTCCAGAATAGACTGTGGAAACTAAATAGTTACATTAATGCTGTTAAGTGCAAAAAATGCTCAATTTCTGACCCCACGGCCATCAAAGCATAAAAACATACATGTATTATTTCTGGGTGTCATTCTGGGCTAGAAATTTCTCATTTTTACCATTTCCACCAGTCGAGGTCATTTTGACCATATTTGGCAGAAATATTTGGAGAAAATACAGGCTATTTCCACTAGGTGCTCTGTCACAATCAATGTAGCTGCGTATCACTGACATATCCCAGGCTGTGATATTAATGTTTTTTTATTTAAATCATATATATAATTATGATTAGGACTGATGCTGGTTTATAAATAAACTCATTGAAAGTAGAAAATCGCATTCATGTGTAATATTGTTTAAAGCTTGATTTTGACGAGCCCATTTTGTGCGCAGTGTAACTTTAAAGCGGGCCCTTAAGGGTTAAACTGAATATAGTAATATTACAGTTAGCCTTTTAGTACAATTTATGGATGGGCTGGAGCTCCACAGAGGTCTTCATCAGGAGAAACAAAAGAAATGGATTAGGCTAACCCTCCATCTCTCCGCCCGTATCCATCCATCCAGCGCTGCACTGTGACCCAAACAACAGGCTCTCCGGGGTCAGCGGCTTGGGCCGAGGCCAACACCGCGCTCTCCCTCCCTCCCTCCCCTCCCTGGGAGCACCTTCCACCCTGACTAACCCTCTCTGGTTTGTGTCAGTCTAATGAACACTCTCTTAACTGCTCTGCAGCAAAAAAAAACAGATGTTACTGTGGGACGATTTGCAGAGAGAAAATAAAGCAGGGAAGAGGGCAGCTGAGTTGAAAAGGGGAGGATGAAATGCACTCTCTGAATGTTCGTCTGGCCAGCGAGCCCAAAATATGCCTTACATTTGCACATTTTTCCAATTTATCTCTTATTGAATTAGGGTTTCAGACTCCTGGACGCCTTTCAGGAGAATATAGCAGAGGAAGAAGAGAAGGATACAGTGAGACAGAGACACACGTGTCAGAGGACGGACTGCATCTGTGTGACTGCTCCTGACACGGCTTTGTTTGTGCAGGATACATGTGATGATGATGATGCTGATGATGATGATGATGATGATGTTGCAACCTTCTCCAAAGATGCAATCACACTGAGAGATCTTACATCTGCATGTGTCATGATACAGTGATGGCCTAACTAAGCTGAACTGCAGCCAGCAGGACCTGATTCACTCTCTCTGTACATCAGCCTCAGTCTGGTCCCATCATGTCATCATCACAACATTGTAATGCAATTATTTAACCAGATCCAAGTAGCTGCAGATACATGTATATCTATGCAGGTGAAGTACAAGTACCTCAAAAACTTAATCAAGTTTCATACCAGAATAATTTCATTTTATGCTACTTGGGAGGTTTGAGGGATTGAGGACAATTCTAGGATTTTATAACATTTCTAGGATTTTTGGACATTTAATGGATTTTAGGAGGTTTCTGAGATTTTCGGACATTTTTAGGATTATAGGACATATCTAGGATTTTGGATTTTTCTAGGACTTTAGAAGTTTTAGAAGATTTTAGGGAAATCTGTAGGATTTTAGCACCTTTATAGGATTTCAGAACGTTTCCCCAAGCTTTTTAGAACAATTTGCTCAATCTACTAATTTCTTGCAATTTGCGTGAAGTTGCTCTTTGCTCCTTAATATCGAGATTTTAGGACATTTCTAGGAATTTAGTAATTTTTTTTTTTTTTTTGACATTTCTAGGATCACAGGTTGTTATAGGATTTTAGGACATTTTTGGGATTTTAGAACATTTCGAGGAATCCATGAGGTTAATAGAATTTTAGGACATTTTTAGGATTTTAAGACATTAGGGGCTTAGCCTCTGTCGGGGATGTGGGGGATCCTCCACTGGCACTTTTTTTTTGATAATTAAGCTCTATCAGTCCCCAACCAATTCACAGTGTAAATTACTTTATTTCTATTGTAAATTATTCAAATTTGTGGGGCCACCAAGCAAATTTGGCCTTTGGTCCATAAGTTGAGTTTGGAAAGCGGCAGGTGATTGGATGAACCATCTTTCTATCACTGTCCGCTACATCACTCAAAGCCAGAGAAGATGGATTTGGTTTGAAATTGGGCCAGATTTGGCCCCAGGTCTGGACTTGAAAGCAAGACAGAAAGAAAGAAAGAAAGAAAGAGGCGTTTCAGTGGCCTACCTATGGTAAATGATAGTTCCTGGAGACGTAGCATAGGAAGCATGAGGTAAAGCGAAGCTGAATGGCAAAGCACTTGCTGAATGTACCAACGATGTGGCAGCGATTAAAAGAAGCCAGAGGAGGAAAAATTTTGCTCTGGAGGGGATTGGATAAGCCAGTTCTCCATCTGTGATCATTAAGGTCCAGTTTTCCAGCTCTGTCGCAGGGCACAGGCTCAGGTATTATGGCTCTCTGCAGTGTTAGAAAATCCAACTTAAGGGACCCGGAGCAAAGGGTTCACTCCAATAATGCAGACATTGTGTGAGGAGATTGAGCAATAACAAAAGTTTGCGAGAGAAGGTCAGTCAGGACGTGACATTTTCAGAACAGAAAGACTTTGACTAGAATAAAAATGTCAAAATATCAGTTGTGGAGTTTTCCAAAACACTATGTCATACTGCCTCTGGGCCCAGTGCTTTGAAAGGGCACAGGGGACTGTCTGATCTTTCCAGCTCTTTCCTTCACTGTTTGCCAGTATGGGTGGTAACACAGGATAAGATACAGATTAGTCACACACACTCTTTCTTTCCTTCACCTGCTTTAATATCTTGGTGACCTGCCATGAGGTGAACTGCATCCACTAATAGTCTCTTTGCCAGCCATTACAGCCCAATTGTTAACCCACAAATGTTGAGTACCCCAAAGTTTTATGTTATAAATGTTTATTAGCAGCAAGAAACTGCTGGATGCTAACCACAATTTGCATAATTTGCCTAATTTGGATGCTCCATAGTCCCCATGTTGGGCTTTGGACTGGGAGTCACATGGCATGAATTTGTAAAAGAAAAGACGAAAAAAAAAGTAGAGTATGTACAAAATGTATAGCACCAAAAAGCTATCCATGTTTTCACCGTTTCAACATGAAAAGCATTTGCTGACTTGTTTGGTATGTGACGTAATAGGTCAACCAGAAGAAGGTCCAATAGCAGCTATAGCTAAAAGGGGACATATCACCACCGACCATGGCGGAGTTTGACATACTTCTGTCAATAAATGGATTCTCTCATGGAGCTTGTATACCAGGACAAGGACAGTAGTCTTAAATAGTCTAATCATGCAATAAACATAGCTCAATTTAACTGTTAACTTAAAAAGGCAGCTCTGTTCCCATACCAGCAGTTGAGCGAAAAGGATGGTCTATCTCCTACAGCATTTTATCAAACAGAAGCAGACAACTTCCAAGAGCATTTCTACGAATGCCAAAGGTTTGGCAAAGCGGCCTCATCTTGCAGGAACCGTTTTCATTAAGTGTGGTCAAACTTACCACAGTCAAGACTGAGCAGGAATTAGCTGTTGAGTTGTCATCACTGTCCAAAAGCAAGCTGTACCCTCAACCTATTGTTGGGCCAGCTGACAAGATCCACAAATATGTCCATCAATATAATGACAGACTGACTGACAGGACATGAATCCAGCTTTATTGCCTCAATTAACTCAATTCTAAATGTAACAAGTAATTCATGTCATCACTTTATTTTTCTCAAAGTTCGGGGAAGCAGCAGCCCTTTATATTGAGATATGTGGTAGATAAGATCATATATTTTTTTTGTTTTCTCTGTTTCTCCTTTTGCCAACTGGACAAGAACACAGCTCTCAAGCTTAATTATTTGCTCACTGTCTCTCCTTTGTCCACTGTAAAACTGTATAAAATCCACTGGAAAAGTAGTTTTTGTGTTGATATATTTAAAGAGACAACACACAGAAATGAGATCTGCTTAAATATCTAGTTAAATGTTCTTTTTTTTGGATGAAAATGGATCTGTTAAGTGACTAAGGCGAAGTCTGCAGGAAATCTGAGGCTAGGTGTTGAGAGCCCCCGAGACTCGGTGGCGAGTTACATATTCCATATGTCCGGCATTACTCAACATTGGCTCGCAGCAGTTCCTGTGGGGGGGAGCCCCTTGCAACCATTCAACAATGATGGGCTGACAGAGAGAAAGACTTCAGAGCACCTCTGCTATGTCCTCTGTGGGTTCCTCACTACTCATTATGCATTACACTTGTATCTAATGCACAAAAGCTATTGTTTATGGTAACCCTCTGCATCATGATTTTATTTTTGTCCATTTGCTAATTCAAGGTGAAGGTGACACTGCTCAGTCTGGCAGTTCATCAACTATCTACCTCTTTTAATCAGATCCATGGCTTTCAGTGCCAAACATGAATGACAGTGACATTACATCAAGCTGAGGTGGATGAAGGATGAAGTGATAAGCACTTCACCCTCTATAAAGTAGATTGGTCTGCTTGTCTGAGTTACAGATTCATCATGACATTACTTTTTGTAAAATTCCCTGAAAAAGGTGCACTGCAGAAAAATACCTTTCCTAATCCTTTCTTGTCAACTAGTTAAATAAGCCACATATAACTTTGTAAACAGTTATCACATATAGATGGAGACGCATAGAACTGATCCCAGTCTTAACAGGCTACTTACAGTCAAACAGGCCCAATCCCAATACTACCACTAGGTGCTACGCAAGGGGTGAGGAATATATTGAATATACCTGATGTATAATGGCTTGTTCTATGTGCAATGTATAAAATAACTTACATCATGAGCATCAAGTATTAATTGTCTTGTTGTTTTTTAGCCACCAACATGAGACTCGCTTTGGTGTTTCATTTTTCCCTGTCTCTCCTGCGGCTCTCTGCCTCCCACAAACACACACACAAAGCAGGGCTTTTGCAGAGCTCCAGACCTTGACTATTTAGTATCATCTTGAGACCATGGAGCTCTACTGCAAATACTATTAATATATTAACTGGAGAGCAGTAAATTTTTTTCCAGCTCAAAGAATACAGAGAATAAATCATCATCATTTAATGGCGCTGCAGTAGGAGCCTATTGTGTGAGGTGTGTGTTTGCATTTGCAGAGCTCTGACCGCAACTATTAGTCAATGTGTCTTGGAAATCTTAATATCTGTAATGGAGAGCTGGTATTTTGTTTCCAGCTCCCAGAGGATGACTCCTCATACCGCAGTTACAATCAAACTTTCTGCTAACGCTTACAAGCTTCAGGTCGCAGCAAAAACATCATCACTTTCTGCTTGAGACGAGGCCAGTCCGTCAAATTAAAGCACCTTAGGTTCCATTTTGATTTACTTAATTATAACAATACTTAACTGCAACAGTACTTTTTTTTAACTTAGTACTTTATTTAACATTATAACAGTATTTTATTCATTTATAACAGTAGTTCATGTAACTTTATTTTATGGCAGTAGCTTCTGTATTTGTAACTGTAGTTATTTTATTAATTTTGTATTTTAGTAGTATACTGTAGTTTAGAGGAGACTTCAAAATATATATATATATATATATATATATTGTTTATCACGATACAGCCTAAAAAAATTGGGATATTAAGGAGCAAAGAGCAACTTCACGCAAATTGCAAGAAATTAGTAGATTGAGCAAATTGTTCTAAAAAGCTTGGGGAAAATGAGAATTATACATTTGTAATTATCATAATTGTATACATTGAATTATCTTACAGAATTATTATAATTTTTTTAGGTAATTTCCTATCAGTTTTTTATTATTATTTATTTTTATTTTATTATCATTTTATATATAGTTTTTTACCTAATTGTTGTTTTTTTGATTTTGTTTTTTTTTTTTTGCTAATATTCAGATGATGTTTTATTACTTTTTACTAATTCCTTCATCATTTCTGGATGATTTCTTCTTAAATTGCTCATTGCCTTCTTCAGTTGTTTTTGAAAGAAATCAAACCAGTTTTCGGGGTTTCAAAGGGTTAAAGCCATGTTGCCCAGCCGAAACTACATGATAAATACCCAAAGTATTTATTGGCTGGTGCTAAATACCCAAAGTGCCACTTGACTCTCTGCACACTGTGCATAGTGGAGTTTGCTCTCTGAGCCATGATCACTAGAGCAAGAGAATAGCGTGTCGTATTATCTAATGTCTATACCTCGTGATGGCAGCATCAGCCATCATGTTGCCTCAACAAGCTGTCCATTTATTAAAACCTTAAGGTCCGTTTTGCATCCAGGCTTTGGCGAGGAAGAATAAGGTTGATTCAGGGGTAACTGAGCCCCTGACTGAGAACCATATGAGCCAAATATGATTCGACAAGGCCCAGAGCTCCGGGGTCAGGCCGCAGCAGTGAACGTGTCCCTAGGAGGGACGGCCCTGTTGCTCCCTCAGACGCTCTGAATTCTCCAGTTTGTGCAACAAATCCTAATGAGGCTGTTCTCTGTGGGGGGGGGCCCGAAGCCCTGTCTGTGGGGATTTGTCTGAGGAGCTAAACAACCCAGGAAAGATTCAGTGAAGCAGCTCACTTGCTTAAACCCTCACTCTCTGTCTCACACCTCACACACACAAACTAAGAGTGATGAGGTGGGGGAAGCCAAGCGGTATTCTGCGGGCCGAGGCATGGCAGGGGATTAAAAATGTGTCCACACAGAAAATCAAGGCAGAAAATATTATCTAGGCTGAGTGATAGCCGATGAAAAAATATCTGTTTGGTTAAACTACCACCAAAAGGTTAGTAAAGTTCAAGTTGACTCAAAAATTCAAGCAGCCAGCAATGAAAGCCTGTGGTTTGGGCAGTAATTTATGTCCAGTTCAGATAACTTGACTTTTACTGCTGCAACAACAAAAGTACTGAAATGTAGGAAAAATCAAACAAGTCTGAGTGCGAGGATCATTCAGAAAAATTAAAAATACCGCCACAGCTGTGTGCCTCCATGCATCAGTCAAGTTGCACTCACAGTTTACATCCATGTCTGTGAAAACATGGAAGTTTTACACACATCTTCCCCCCGGCAGCAAAGATGATCTCGACAGTCAGCAAAGTTTCACCAATTTAGTATCTGATCAAACGTTTTCCCTCCTGTTCTGGAGATATGAAGCTCAGTATTGGCCAAATTTTACATCACATTATGATGTCACAGTTGACCTTTGACCTCTTGGAGATACAATGTCATCACTTCATCATTTGATCCTATTAAACATTTGTTTGAAATTTTGTGACTATTAGTTATTATAATTTATCCTGAGGGGAACTGAATGTGTGCACCAAATTTTATGACTATTAGGCTAGAAACATGTTTTGTGAGGTCACAATCGGCTTGACCTTTGAAGTTCAACCATCAGATACTAAACTGTTCAGTCCAAGTGGACGTTCGTACCAATTTCAGGAAACTACCCCAAGACATCATTTTCACAACTATGAGGTCACAGTAACCTTGACCTTTGAATGCCAAATTCTCATCAACTCATGACTTAGCCAAAGTGAACATTTGTGTCAAATTTTGAAGAAATTCCCTAAAGCTGTTCTTGAGATATTACATTCACAGGGATGAGACAAATGCAAGGTCAGCGTGACCTTGACCTTTAACCACCAAATCTGATCACAACGTCTGTGCCATATTGGAAGAAATTCCCTTAAAATGGTCATGAGATAAATAATTTACAAGAATGAGACGGATGCAAGGTCACTGTGACCTTGAGCTTTGACCACCCAAATCGAATCAGTTTATCTTTGGATGTTTGTGCTAAATCGAAAGAAATTATGTGAATGTTTGCCTTAGATCTCACGCTTACAAAAATAGAACAGACAAATAGATGGACAGACAACCCAAAAACATAATTCCTCCTAGCGCTGTTGAAATATACATACTGTGTATACCACTTATTCATTGCACCACACTATTGGAGCACCCTGTGAACTGTTGTTACAGACGGAGCAGCTGAACAGCAGGTGCAGTGAAAGTGACATTTAATCATTCATTTTGCATGGTCAAAAAGTTTGCTTTCACTTATTCTGCAATCTGCTTCTCCTCTCATCCATCCATCTGATTTTGAATCTGTGGGACACAATGGATAGGGCTCTGTAATAATATAATTTCTGACCAAAACAAAAATGGACAACAATGTCAAAATCAACCATGGAAGTTTTCATCTGTGGTTGATATTCCATCAAACTCAATACAGACCAGAATTTACTGAGAGAAAAAAAGCAGGAGAGAAAAGGTCAACGTTCAAAGCCATTCCCATGTTTGTGATGTGTTCTCAGGTCAGTCCACATGAACCACATTAATTCATTTTCCCTCTCTGTGCCTCTTCTTCTTCCTCAGGGAAACCAGGAAGGTAATTCTTTGTAGAAAAGCTTCGTTTAAAAGTCAGATTGCCATATTTTACAATGATACACTCTGACAACTCTATCAACCACAGTCCAGAGGGGGGGTAAAATAAAAGAGTGGCACTAACACGCAACACCTGTTCCTTTTCAACATCCGTCACTATATCAAATATACAAACAGTGACAGCTGTGGTGCAGGCAGTGATATGGTGAGGCTCTGATGCAAAACACAGAGACGGGGCTTGTTTCTCCGAGCACTTATTCCCACACAAGGCCCTCTCCAGGTCAAATAGCTGAAAGCAGAGTAGTGGCCAGAGCCCGTAATATTTCACATATGCTTTTTGAGGAGCACCAGGCGCTATCAATGTCTTTAATCTAAAGCCCGGGAACCAAAAGGAAAAGGGCCTATCACGCTGCCTGCTTTCAATTACGAGCTCCATAAAGACACCGAGATAGGAGTTGATGTGATGGATGGTATGCCATGATGGGATCCATGCCTCTGTCTGCTGAGGCTCATGTTTGCCTGCTGGGATCATCCACATGCCAGAGAAGACACGCCCAGGACTTAAGTCTAGCTACAATCAAAGAAGGGCTGCAATCAAGGAGTTATTAGAAGGATCTGGCTGGAGCGTTAACTATTTTCCTATATACCGCTTCATACCTGGGTGGCATCATATCTGATCTACAAAAATCTCTGAAAGGACAGGGAGTAGAAGAAGCATTACGCCCCCAAAAATCAGTTTTTTTTAAGTGTAGATGTTTTTGTTTCTTTAGCCAAGATTTAACAATAAAAACAAAATGAACAACTAGGGTTGGGCTATAAATTGATTTTATCAGTTGGTGCAAATTTAGTAGACAAAATGAAAATCTAGATGTTCTCTTTAATTTTCTCTAACGCTCTCTTTGGGCTTCCGTAGTTCACAGTGGTGCTTACCACCCAAAGATACAAACACACAGCAATATGACAGTGAGCGTTAATGACAAGCAAGAGTATGTTCTCGTCCGTCATTTGGAACTGGTTCAGTTTTGCGGCATCAGATCACGAACAAAGCAAAGTTTGTTTAAAAGCCGTTGCAACTAAGGCCAGCGGCACAACCGATTTATTTCAACATGTCAAACAGAGGCTGCGGCCGAGTGGGAGAAATGTGTCTCACTCTGAGATGCACAAGACGGCACCGGCCCACAAACAGCCGGTAAAAAGCAGCCGACATTAGATGAATCGTTTTCCCGTTGTGTCCTGTATGACAGGAAAGAGACACACTGCAAAGCTGTGACTGACACGGTCGTGCCGCATATCACTAAAGTGTCCATATAAACAGAGGAAAAGCCTGCAGGTTTATCCACATGCTGAAAACTATCCACTCCAGCTACGTGCTACCAGCCGCCTCACCTGTACAACTGTACACATGAAAAGATCACAGAGAGCTGGAGGGGACGTCGTTTGACTCCAACACAACAGACCGATGGTCCAGTCACTTCAACACAACCAGTAACATCGTGTGTTAACATGGAACTAAGGCTGAATGACAGCTGTATGATTTCAGAACTGGTCTCAATCGCTACTGTTTCAGCTGCAAAACTGTGTAATATGCAAAACTGACTTGAAGCCCTCTACATTTTCCTATTTGTCTTTGTTAATTTTTACTGCTAAAATCAAAGCAAAACTAGTTTTGAGTATTTTCTTTGTCATTTGTAGTTTGTTTTTAAGAGTGAAAAAAAATGACTGACATCGTAAATCGAGTTTGGTGTGAAAAAAACTGGAGATTTTATCTTTAGGCCGTAGCTGGTAGCCCTATAGGCAACAAAACATCAGTATCTGTATAGGCCATATTGTTACTTTACAATATGGATGGTATGTCAGCTTGAGCCTGCACACTGGATTTCCTCCACTGTAGGCATGTGTGTGCATGTGTGTGTGTGTGTGTGTGTGTGTGTGTGTGTGTGTGTGTGTGTGTGCGTGTGTGTGTGTGTGTGTGATGGAGGAAGTCGGTAGATAAATCATTAGTGGTCAAGAGTCAAAACAACTTCAGAAAGTCATCCAGTGATTCAGGCACTAATCTTAGAAAAGAACTTCTATTTTCAGATAAAAGACCAAGTGAAATTTACTTATACATCCTATTTTTTCTCTTAGTCACTAGCTTATTTGTCCTCTCCACATCCTGGGTTTGAAGAAACGTGACATGTAAGGGCACACAAGGTGCAGCTATTTATAAGACAGGCCTTGCAACACTGCTCTTTTTCCCTTTCTTTTTTCATTGCCTGTTTTCGGCATCCTCATCTGAACTCTGCTTGTTTGTCTTTCGCTCAGAAAACTTTATTTAAAACAGGACGAGCTTCACTTTCTGTGAATTACAATACCATGACATTTTGAGTTATGATATCTTATTCTCAGTAAATTTAAGTCATGTTAAGTGGTGATTTAAATGTATGTATTACATCATAACTTCAGTCATTAACAGGCTGCATTTTAGTGAACAGATTTTTAAGGTTAACCCTTTGAAATCTGAGCAAATTTGCTTGATTTCTTTCAAGAGCACGGGAAGAAGGTAATGAGCAACAAAAAAAGAAATCGCACAAAATATTAGCAAGAAATTTTAGTACAAGAAAGTTAGGGGTGGAGGAAAAGATCAATTCACCTAAGAATCTCAGTTCTCGTTTTTAACAATTCAGAATCGAAAATCCCAAACACTGATTATTCTTAACCCTCTAAAACTGTACATAATAAAACCTCCATAATTCCATAGACACTTTGCATTCATAACATAATATGCTACGGGCAAAACAGACTGGAGTAGATCCTGAAATTACACCTCCTATATTTTGAATCAGAAATCAATTTTGAAAACTGAATTGAATCGTAAGATAATGAAAGATTCACACCCCTCAAGAAAATTACCTGCAAATTACTGTCCGGCTGGTGGTCCATCCAGCTAAACCATCAACATCCAGCAAGAATTGGTTCGGGACCACCTAAGACCATCTTCCACCAGCTAAAACCAACTAAAACCAGCTTTTAATTTGTTTTCAGCAGGGAAGTCATTGCAACCTAAAAATTAGGCTCGAATGAACTCTTGTGCATTACATTGAGAGCAATGGCTTTGAGGGCACAGAAAAAACGCAGCAAGTTTCCAGGCCCTAAAACACCAAAGAAGTTAATGCCCATCTCCGAAGGATCTTCTTACAGAACAGTTTGACTTTTTTCCCATGAAAAGACAAAAACTTTGAAATCCTAGTCCCAGGTTGGATTTCATCCCCACTGACAGCAAAATATTTATCTCACACTGATCTAAATCCATGTCCCTGACAGGCCAGATAGTGACAGGGTCTGTCTCCTCTGAGCTGGAGAACATCTCTCTCTCTCTCTCAGGGATCTCCAGTGGATCGAGCCAGCTGACCTGTCAGCACCAGAAGTCACAAATCCATTCTGTGTAGCAGTTTGAAGTCTCTGCAGAGACAGAGATTAGGCATGCTGGTGCCATGAGGTCCACCACATCCACCAGTGTCTCCATACTTCAGCTCAACATCAAAGACTGCAGTGCAACAGTTTGAATTATAGACAGCAAGTGTGCAGCCAGGCCTCCGGTGGACACCAGCTCCTTGCCCGATTAACCCCTGTACCACCCCGAGGAGAAAGAGCACAGGATACAGCTCAGGGCGAGGCTGGATAAATTACAATATCAACAACAGCACATCAGCAACAGGACAAAAGGGCCATCAGGTCACTGGAGGTTTCCAGTTTGAAGCAATTTATAACAAACGTACGAGTAGGTTTAAAATATGACTTTTTATCCGCAACATTTTCATTTTCCAACTGTAAGGCTGATCTGTATCTGACAGTACAAATACAGGTACTAACCGGTTCAGCTTTTACCTCCTTTTCCAATTCTAACAAAAAACGAATTAACGCCTCATGGTTGTATGCCTCCATAACTAAGTTAAGTTGCACAGTTGCACAGTTTACATCTTTGAAAACATGGATGCATCACAAACGCACGCACGCACCTTTCCCCCGGGCAGCACAGTGTCAAGATTACTGACACCAATTCAGTATCTGACTAAATGTCTCCCTTTCAGTTCCTGAGATATGATACTGATTAATGCCCAGAAAAGTGTCTTTGCACAACATTGAGATGTCACAGTTGACCTTTGACCTCTTGGATATAAAACATCCTCACTTTATCATTTTATCCTATTAGACATTTGTGTGACATCTTATGACTATTGGCATGTTTTGTGATGTCACAGTGACCTTGACCTTTGACCTGCAACCAAAATGTAATCAATAAATCCCTTAGTCCAGGGAAACATTTGTGCCTCATTTGAAAAGAAAAAAATCCTTGCATTCTTGAGACACTGCTTGTGTAAAATTATATTAAATATTGGCATATGATTTCATGGTTTATGTTGAAAATTATATTTGTGAGGTCACAGTGACTTTGACCTTTGACCTTTGACTAACAACTACCAAATTCTGATCATTTCATTCTTGAGTCCACATTTGTGCCAGATTTTAGGAAATTGCCTACAGGTGTTCTTGAGATATTGCATTTACAAGAATGCAACAGTAAAGTGACCTTGACCTTTGACCACTAAACTGTAATCAGTTAATCCTTGACTCAAATTGGATGTCTGTGCCAAATTTGAACAAATACTCTCATGGTATTCTTAAGATATCACATTCACATGAATGTGACAAATAAAAGGTAACAGTGACCTTGACATTTGACCTATGACCCCCAAAATCTAACTGTTTTATTGATGAGTCCAAGTGGACATTTGGACCAATTTTGAAAAACTCCCTGAAGGCATTCATGAGATATCGTGTTCACAAGAATAGGACAAATGATGGAGGGACCTACAGACACAGACGGGTGGACGGACAACCTGAAAACATAATGCCACAGCTGGCACGGAGGCTTAACAATTAAATTCAGACTGCTGGTGCATTACCTCACTTTCCTTTCCTCCCTTTGCTCAGGGAACATTTCCCGAAATCAATCACCAACGGCTACAATGGGGAGAGATCACAGCATATTATCAGCAGATGGACAAAAGACGATTCAGACGAGGCACAGAAGACACCTGGGACCGATTCTGAGATGAACACTGGTGTCCTCAGGAGAATGTAATGGCCGTGAATACAGCAAAGGAAAACAAAGAAACACTGATAACAGATGCTGATGCGGAAAATAACTATTTTGTTAAATGTTTCTGGCAAAATCCAAACATGAAAAAGGACAGTTCTTTCCAAAGAACAAATCAAGGCTACACGAGCAAATGGAGCCATGATGAACGTTTTACTGCTACCTTATGTTTTAACACAACATCAACATCATATCAAACTCTGGATTCCTGTTTCAGCATCATTTTAGCTGAATGGCACAAAGATAGAAATGAAGACTAATTTAGAAACTGAAAGGCTTGACTTACAAAAAGAAAACGGTGTGGAAAAAGCTGCCCAGATGGAGACAGGCCAAGAAGAAGTGAGAGGGCCAGCAGCTGTTAGAGCCAGCTGTCAGGGCCAGTTGTTCAGAGGGGCTGAGGGGCCCGGATGGAGGGATTCAGAGACATTTCAGAGAGCGGTGTGTGTATGTGTGTGTGTGTGTGTGTGTGCGTGTGTGTGGATATGCGGAGCAGACAGAGACGGTGAGGGTTGACGGTGTGGGGGGAAAGTGAAAAGTGAATGTTTTCAGTACAGCACGGTCAAGTAGATGTTAGAGTGTGTCACATTTATCAGAGGGGTCACACTTGGCTCCGTTTTTAAGAGTCTCTCTTTAAATTGCATATTTTACACAGATAACTGCTCTAGGGCTGCAAATATGACCTTATGCATTAGCTAATAGGGATCCTAATAAAATCATAAACAATAATTAACAATTATTTTCATTGTGGATTAACTGGTTGATTATTTACTCAACTAACTATTTGAAATCGGAGGCAACATCACTTTTATTGTGCTGCTTTCAGACGCCTTTCACAAGTATTTAAACCTTTGAACCGTGAGCAAATTGGTGTGATTTTTTTTTTCAAAAACAGGGGTAAAAAGGCAATAACCAACTCTGTAAGAAATGTAAGAAATTAAAAAATATATTTTTAAAAAGCTGGGGAAAATCTCTAGGGGTAAATCAAACAATCTAGGGAAAATAATCTAGGGAAAAAGAAAAAAGTTAGGGGAAAATTATATTTCTGTTTATCTTAATTACATATTTAAAATCATGTTAAAGGGTTATTATACATTTCTCTGGATTTTTTTCAGGACATTTCCTTGTTTGTTTGATTTTTTTCTTTGTTTTACATTTTCGGCTTATCTTCTGGTACTCATTTCTTGTTAATTTCGGGGTCATCTCTCCTTTTGTTGCTCATTGCCTTCTTCCCTTTTGTGTTGACAGAAATAAAGCCAATATGCTCAGGATTCAAAGGGTTAATCAATTACTAATTTGGTCTATAAAATCTCAAAAACTGTTTTATCAGCATTTTCCCAAAGCTCAACATGATGTCCTTAATGCGTTGTTTGGTCCAGAACGTAAAGATATACAGCCTACTGACACAGAGGAGGAAAGAAACCAGAAAACACATCAAAGTCACGTTCTAGACTTTTGACTTGAATTAATACATTTTCTACTTTTTTGTGGGATATTTCTTGGCAAGTTGCTCATTATATTTTTCCCGTGTTCCTGAAAAAAAAAAAAAACTGAACCAATTTTCATCTGAATGTGGAACAAGAGAACTGATGTCAATCCAGGCGTTAAAGGGTTAATCACCACAGCTCTAAGCTGCTCTAAAAACAAGCTACAGTTCCTTTTGTCGAACAAGCCACTGTGACATTTTCATGATGGCTATGAGACTCAAATGAATTCAAACTGAGTTCAAAATAATCATCCGGTTTCAGATATCGTCTGTTAGTACTTAATCCACTGGACACATGATGGGCATTTTCTGAGGTTACAACAGAGCTGTGACAGCCCTCATACAAGCTCTACATGCTTTACAGCAAATATGATCATTTTAATAATTATACTTTTGATAGTTAACAATCAGCTGCATTCACCAACCAACTCACAGCTGCCTACGGCATTAATATTAGTATGATCTGTTAAATTTAACACGAAGTCGAGCACAATGACTTCTGGATAGCTAATATGGGCATCTTAATTTTAATTTAATTTAAAAATGACATGTAAAATGGCATTCCCACGCATACCGCTTCTTCACTCTACAAAGATTAAGACTCGTGTTGATGAAGGAAATTATAACTCCACATGGTCTTTGTATACCAAACATACATGACATCACAGCAGGCTGAGCCACAGGACATCCACTCAGTGTGGATCACTGGGCCGATGCTGGGGATAGCAAGCATGACACTGCCCCCTAGTGGCCTTTTCTGAATCACACATGCAACTACAGGAGGATCCCAAAGAGGGAGGAAGACCCAGCTTCGGGGCCAATGAAAACCAAACACTACAAATCTCTGAAAATCAGCAGGATAATTCAGGTGTACAGCTGTAAAATTGCTTATGTGTAAACTGACAAATGCAAATGTCATTTTGAATATGTGTTGCGTTCTAATGCTCTCACTCATTTTGGAAAAAAAATGAATGGTCTGAAATATGTTGAACATGTTCTGGATCCTTACTGTAAATTCTCGAGGCGAACTCTGTTTGTGTTTCCTTGTTCCTGACAGCAGGGCGCTAACCTCACCCTGCAGCCTCCGGGAAACCCTGATAAGACAGAAGTATTACCAAATCACTGAAAACATTGAGCAAAATGCCACATCTACGGAAGCCCTGAGAGGAAAGTGAGAAACATAAATTAGTGATTCATTTTCCAAGTTTGATTTCAAATGTATTCTCTCCTATGTTTATGACTTCAGAAAGACCAGGTGAAAAAAGGTTTTGCTTGGATAATATTTCTTAGTTCAATAAAAAAGAATTTCATCAGTGAAAGAGGTGGAAAAATGTTTTGGCTTTTTTTTTTTTTGGTTAGCCATAAACAATATTTTTTCAAACAATAGCTAGCAGGTCCCAAGCATGTCCCACTTATTTCAATTCAATTTTTCTAAAGACATTTTTAAGAGTGATTTGCTTTGCGAAAAGACGCGACTCATCTGCTCCTCTTTTATAAGATAAAATATCAACTTCTATCAATGTTTAATGTAAACATACACCGACTTGAGTCTTCACGTATAAATATGCACACCTAACTGGTGACTTGCCCAGTGTTTTCCAGACTTTCTTTAACTGTTCTTCATACTTTCACTTAAATCCTCAAAGGTACTCTAAGGATGTTAATCTGCGTATAGTCAGTCTCTCCTTAACCCTTTAATTTAAGTTTAATTTCTTTCAAAATCATGACAAATAAAGGCAGTGACCAACATGGCAAGAGATGTTTCACAAATTGCGAGAAATTAGTAAAAAGTGACAAAGAAAATAAACTTAAAATTAGTTTTAGAAAAGGGGTGGAGAATTTTAAGAAAATGTTTAAAAACTAGGGAAAAATGTCCAGAAAACTATATTCATGATCATTCATAATTATATATTTAAAAATATGTTACAAAAACATATATATGACTATATTTTATAATTTTCTGCAATTTTTTGAGGGGTCCTCTTCTTGTTTGTTTTTCTTTATTTTCGGGTAATTTCTTTAACTGTTCACTCATTTCTTTCTATTTTTTGGCCATGTCTTGTTAAGCTGCTCACTGCTTTCTTCACCTGTTTTTAAGAGAAATCAAACCAATTTGCTCAGGTTTAAGGGTTAATCGATATTCACTGGAAAACAGAGGACTCACAATAATCTAATAATTTGCAGAGACTCATAGCACTTTGATTCATTTGTGATGTATTTCAGCTTGTACATACCAACTTTTGGTCATTTGTACATTTTTTATCAATTTTGTATTGCTGCTTAGTCTTGAAATTTTGATCAATTGTACAATCTTTGTCTTTATCTTTTGTCTTTTTATGCATGATTGTAGGTATGGAATAGGGGAAGTATCTCCATAAGCCATTTTTGACTTTTAACCTCTCCTGCACAATGTTTAAACGTCTATCTCTACCATACACATGTATGTGCAAATAAAACGAAACTAAATGCTATTATTCTTATTTAGAAGATGGAGTGGCAGTGCGCTTCAGTGCCTTGTGGCCAAAATGAGTATTACAACAACAAACTCTTTTTTTCAATCTTTTTTTGCCAGAACTTTTTTTTCTGTTTTCACATTAAAAAAGAAAAAAAAATTTAACTTAGAAATATGATCCTGGCAAAACTTTTTTAAAGTCATAAACACTGAAGAAAGAAATTGATTATCAAGGATTTTTTTTCCCTCATTTGCCTCTCAGGGCAGATATACCTCTCCAACAAAACGGTGCATGCACAGAAACTGACATTTATCACAAACAAGGCAGAGTTAGTACCTGAGCTGACAAAGCATTTCACAATAAAACTTTCTGGAATGCCCTTAATGAAACTCCACACTTTCAGGAGACTGATGCTAACAAGTAAGTCGCTTCACCTGCACTGATGGAGGGTGTGTGGACATCACACTGTCAGATTAGCATCTTTTTCAAGGACAGTGAGTCAGACACAGGAGCACACACACATTACCCATGATGACAACTCTGATACTGAGCTGTTTGGAAATGTAAAATTAGCTCATTTGTACCCAGTACTTATACAAATGTCCTGTTAAGCCATTTAAAACCTGCAGCAACATGACTTTTCTTTTGCTGCTTTCACACACCTTTCACAAGTATTCAAATCTTTGAGCAAATTGGTGCAATTTCTTGCAAAAACATGAGTAAGACGGTAATAAGCAGCATGAGAAGAAATCTTCCACAAATTACAAGAAATTTCCCTAACTTTTCAAATGCTAGGGAAAATACCAAGGGAAAAAAAGTTAGGCGGAAAAAATAGATTTATCATAATTATAACTATAACTAAAAATACGTATAGAATTACAGAAGCATTTCTGAGAAATGTCCTAAAATCCTAAAAACCTCCTCAAGTCCTAGAAACCTTCTCAAATCCTAAAAACCTCTTTAAATCCTAAAAACCTCTTTAAATCCTAGAAACCTCCTAAAATCCAATAAATGTCCTAAAGGAACATTCTAAAATCCAAGAAACGTCATAATATCCTATAAATGTCCCAAAAAATCCTAGAAACATCCTGAAGTCCTGGGAACGTCCTAAAATCCAAATCAGCAAAATTGTAATCATCCTAAAATGATTACAGCATTTTTCCTATTCATTTCTTTTTTTTATTTTTCAGGTATTTTTCTTATACTTTGTAGTTATTTATTGCTAATTTGAGTTAAGTTGTTTCTTCTTCCATTGCTCACTGCTTTCTTCCCATGTTTTTGAAAGACAGCAAGCCTGTTTGCTCAGGTTTCAAAGGGTTAAATAAGGTTATACCATCTGTGAAAAACAAGCCCAAGTAGGGGGGAGATACACTTCAATGTTGGTTTGCAAAAAGACTGAAGATCAGAGGGCTTCCCTCAGACCCAATCTATTCTGCAATTTGAATTTAATAGAAGATGCTCATGAAAAAAATCCTTAATCACAAGATTGAGTTTGACTTTGAGAGTTATTGGATTCTGGACGTCTCCCCTTTCTTTATAAATCAAATAAAATAGAAAACAGATAAAAAGTAAGCATTGGAGGTTAATAAAGACTGGATGATAATCGTGACAGAAGAGCACTCCTAAAGGGTCAGCACTGACACTGGGCTGAAGCCAAATACTTTCCTCCAGTCCAACCCACTGACCAGGGCTCTTTGCATTTCATTCTCCACCTCTATTTCTAAACAGTTATGCAGCTCAACGGCTGCTGGTCACGTTCATATGATGTTGAGAAGCTATAAGAGCGGAATTAGTTTGCTAATGCTCGTGAGAGAAACACTCACAACAAACTAATGACTCAGAGCTTAGTAACCAGCCCATACGCACACGGGATTAAACATCTTTTCACTTATTCCACTCACAAGTCATTCCTCCTCTTTTGACTGATGTCTGAAGCTAACTTCACTGTTTTACTGTTATTAACCCTTTGAAAACTGGAGAAACATCTACTTTTTTGCGCCAATCTCAGACGCCTTTCATAAGTATTTAAACCCTAGAACCCTGAGCAAATTGGTGTGATTTCTTTCAAAAACATCGATAATAAGGGGATAAGCAACTTGGTAGGAAATAGTCGACAAATTGCAAGAAATTGGTAGATTTAGAAAATCAATTTTAAAAAGCTGGGGAAATCTGTCTAGGAAAACGATAGTAAGCTACAATAGTTATTATCATAATTACATTTTTAAAAGTATGTTACAGAATTATAAAGATTTTAAGCATTTAATTAATGCTTAAGATTAATTTTCAGGTAATTTTCTTACCCATGATGACAACTCTGATACTCAGCTGTTTGGAAATGTAAAATTAGCTCATTTGTACCCAGTACTTATACAAATGTCCTGTTAAGCCATTTAAAACCTGCAGCAACATGACTTTTCTTTTGCTGCTTTCACACACCTTTCACAAGTATTCAAACCTTTGAGCAAATTGGTGCAATTTCTTGCAAAAACATGAGTAAGAGGGTAATAAGCAGCATGAGAAGAAATCTTCCACAAATTACAAGAAATTTCCCTAACTTTTCAAATGCTAGGGAAAATACCAAGGGAAAAAAAGTTAGGCGGAAAAAATAGATTTATCATAATTATAACTCCATGTTTATACGTTATATAATACGTTAAAAAATTACAGAAGCATTTCTGAGAAATGTCCTAAAATCCTAAAAACCTCCTCAAGTCCTAGAAACCTTCTCAAATCCTAAAAACCTCTTTAAATCCTAGAAACCTCCTAAAATCCAATAAATGTCCTAAAGGAACATTCTAAAATCCAAGAAACGTTTTTTTAGTAATTTCTTGGTCATTTTATGAGTCATTTCTTCTTCTGTGACTTATTGCCCTTTTCCCATGTTTTTGCAAGTAAGCCTTGAGAAATTTGGTAGGACATATTCCACAAATTACAAGAACTAGTATATTTAGGAATTATTATTATTATTATTATTTTTTATTTTTTTTGAAGCAGAAGAAAAAAGAAAAAAGCTTGAAAAAAAACTAAACTACAGAATTATAATAATTTTTCAGCAATTTTTCAAGTCTTGTTTGTCCTGTCTTGTTTTTAACTTTCTTTTTCTTTTTTGTTTCAGTCTGGGGGTTGTTTTAACAAATTTAAAATGATGATTTCTTGTACTTTTTACTAATTTCTTGCTAATTTTGGTGTCATTTCTTCTCTCTTTGCTCATTGTCTTCTTCAAATGTTGATCCACTATCCGAGCATCAAAGCATGTTGGCTGGGCAGCTGCGCTATCAATACAATACTGCCACATAAAAATATTGTGAAAGTATGCTGTACCGATTTTTTCCCCTACCCTCCTATTTTTTTCAGAGAATGAGAAGACACTAAGAAATATGAAGAAAATCATAGCCTAAGGGTTTATTAAGCTGTTATAGATGGAGAAACTAAGCTGTGATACTCAATTTATAGCCCGTAGGTCAAATCTGGTCCGAAAGAGTGCCGACTGCCCCCCGATCATTTTCTAAATTCACATTAAAACTAAACTGATTCTCATTGGAAACAGTTTGTGACTCTGAGTATACATAAAAGGCTAGAGTGCATTACACAGCATCAAAATAGACCTTGTTTATCAAAAAGTGCCACCAGGGGATTCCCCACACCCCCTAGCTAACCCTTTGATATTCTTAATTCCTATAAAAATCTCCTAAAATCTTAGGGATGTCCTAAAATCCTAGAAATTTCATTAAATCAAAGAAATGTCCTAAAATCTTACAAACACTCTGAAATTCCAGAAATGTATTAAAATCCCAGAAACATCCTAAAATCCTAGCCATGTCCTAAAACCTAGAAACTTTTAAAATCTTAGCAAATGCTCTCAAACCCTAGAAATTTGCTGAGATCCTAGAAATGTCCTAAAATCCTAGAAACTTGCCAAAATTCAACGAATGTTCTAAAATCTGACAATTGTTCTAAAATCCTAGAAACATCCTAAAATCATAGAAGTGTGCTAGAATCCTAAAATCCTAGAAATGTGCTAAAAACCAACAAATGTCTTAAAATATTAGAAATGTCCTAAAATCCTACAAACATGCCAAAATCCTAGAAATGTGCTTAAGTCCTGGAAATGTCCTAAAATCCTAGAAACGGGCAAAAATCCAACGGATGCCCTACAATGTCATCAAATCTGACAAAAGTAGCTTGCCAAATCCTTAAAGACATCCAAAAATCCTAAAAATGTGCTATAATCCAGGAAATGTCCTAATATCCTAAAGACATCCTCAAATCCTTGACACATCCCAAAATCCTACAAGCGTCCCCTAAAATAGCATGTAGCCTATGTGGCTGCTGTGACTGGCCCCTGGCCTCCTGTCATTTTGCAAAAGTGGTCCCAAAGCAAAGCAACCTGTGTATCCCGGAGCTAAGGGGTTAATAAATGTGAATTGGACAGATGATTGCAAAAGTTACATGAAGTTGACTGACACTGAAAGTGGACTTCCCTTCACTGCAAACACAAGCAGGTGTTCAAATAAAGGAGTTGAGCAACTCCTCTTGCAAACGGCGAGCTGGACCTGAGTCTGTCTCAGTGAGCTAAAATGTTGTGGAACAGAGAACAGGAAGGCTCCTCACAATATTCTACATTTCACACTGGAATAGCTCCGATATCTACAAAATGCTGTTTTAGACACGCTTTAGCCAATTAATAAGGCGCAAGTGACACACAAACAACATGTTATTTACACTTTTGTTCGCACTAGAAAACATAGAAACAGCTGAAACCGACCACACGCTAGCAAACAAGAAAGCCAAAGTGCTGCTTTTGAGTGCAGAAGCTAAGTTTTAGTCTGGAAGCTGTTCTTGTGTCATTTCAGATGACGTTATCATCAGAGCTTCGGCCTGAACGTCATGTCAAATCACAGCAGCTTAGCTCTCACCTTAAACACCAAAGCTTCACTGAGAGAAGCCCAAACACTCACACACCGAGTGCCCCAAACTCTGCAGACTTAGCTCAGTTTAAGCACCAGAAGAGCCCGACGCCGCTTCGCTCTCTGCGGGCTAGCTAAGTTGATGTTAGCTGAGCGGCTGCTAGCCTCTGGCAGCTAACGCTCACCTCTCTGACCAAAACAGCTGGCTGCACACACTCTGCTCTCACACACAGCCGGGCTGCACGCTCACACGCACGCTCACCTGGTCTGAGAGGAACACACGCCGAGCTTAATCTAGGAGAAGAAAAGTATTCCCGGTGCTCCGGTTGAGTTGTTGCCGGATGCTGATGGATCCACTATCCGAGCATCAAAGCATGTTGGCCGGGCAGCTGCGCACTGAGGGCTGTTTGCTCTCCACTCAGCAGGAGGCTTCTGGGAACATGTAGGGAACTTAGAAGGGCGCTAGGAGGAAGCAATGTGCCGTAGCTTATTACCGCCTAGCTTTGTGGTGGTTAAGTATCTTTATATTATTCTAGCAGATTTTCCTCATATTTGTATTGCTATCATTCTGTACTTTTATTCTATATAAAACTATATTATTAATTCTAAACTATATTAACGATAAACATTGACTGAATGAATGCAATTTCTTTCAGAAACATGAGAAACGATGCGATGATCAACTTTGTAATAAATGTTTCATAAATTGTAAGACATGAGTAGATTTAGAAAATCATTTTGAAAAAGCTAGGGGAAAATGTTGAAACAAGAAAGGGTAGGGGTGGGGGGAACTATAGGCTATTTATAATAATCCTAATTACATATTTAAAATTATGTTACAAAATTATTATATTTCTTTAAGCACTTTTACCAGGTCATTTTCATGTTTGTTTGGTTTTTGGTTTCTTTTGTTTGGTTTTTTTTTGGGGGGGGTTTTTTGTTGTTTTTTGTTTTTGTCTTTTTACTTTTTAATATTTTTCTGGTAATTTTCATGTACTTTTTACTCATTTCTTGCCAAGTCTTGGGTCTTTTCTTCTTTCACCACTCATTGCCTTCTTCTTGTGTTTTTGGAAAAATAAAGAGAATTTTATTAGGTGTTTAAGGGTCTGAATAAGTTAGTAAAATGTAAAGAAAGGGATTGGCTACATTTGTGGCCAGGTGTGAATAAGCTTTAAAGGGGAACTATGCCATTTTCAAAATGCATACGTTATATGCTATTCAATAGTTTCCATGCTTTCTGCCATTTCTGCTGCCCTGCAACATCACACAAACATCACAGCTTGGCAACTTAGGTATCATCAAAATTTCCCAATTTCCCGCTTTCAATTACCACTTTCAAAGGCCATTCATGTGCGCGTAACTCGTAAATACAGCAAATACAGTATTTCAGAGGAGCATGTGAAGGCAGCAATAAATGCATAAACATGGTGGGCAAAAAATCTAAATCTCTTATTAATTCAGGTATTAGATATGATTTTTTTTTAAATCGCATTTTAAGTTTAATATGGTGTTAATGTCAAGTGCTGTCCATGTAGAGTTTTGACATAATAAGTCAGGCAAAGCTATACTTT
This sequence comes from Plectropomus leopardus, assembly GCF_026936395.1. NCBI lineage: Eukaryota > Metazoa > Chordata > Actinopteri > Perciformes > Serranidae > Plectropomus > Plectropomus leopardus. The sequence continues at coordinate 32,016,059 of NC_142191.1, read as the reverse complement.
GAAATACATATCTCTTCATATATATTTGGTAACCACAGTTCTAGCAGTCATGACAGGCTGTTTGCCACCTATAATACACAAGCAGAAGACTGAGAAAGAAAAAATAAGAAGAAAGAAGATGGAAGTCAAGAGAAATGGTTAATAGCAAAATAAAAGTACTCTAAGAAGTTACAAGTGATGAAGGCAGTTGAAGTTTCCTTCTGCTGTTGAAAAGTGCATTACATCATTACATCACAGAACATCAGGGTCCACTCATGAATACCTTTCCCTCTCACTGCTGTGTGATGCTTTGACTCAACTCTAATTAGATTTGCTCCAACAACTGATGCCCTGTTCAGATTGTGTTCCACAGCTGTGTCTGAATTATTATTCAACATTATCACAGAGATCATCATCTCAGATAACAAGAGTTTTTCTTATAACAGAGAGATGAATTTGACACAGGGATGTCTCATGCCATGTGGAGAAACAGTAAGTGTGATACAACAAGAACATTACAACCTTCATAAAGCATTTGGACAGTGCACTCTTAGAAATAAAAGTACTAACAAGAACCATATAGTGTTCTTTGGCTTGTTCCCATAGGACATTTTTTGGTTCCTAGTAGAACCTTTTATTAAGGTTCCAACACTAATCCTTTAAGAGGGATCTACCTAGAACCTAACAAAAAGGATAATACAAAGAACCATCAGTGAAAGTTTCCACCTAGAACCCCCTATGAGAGGCTCTGCAGAGAAACCTTCTATGGTTTAATCGTGGTTCCACCCACTCTCTCTATGGGCTCTATCCAGAACCTTTCCACCCTCTAAGGGTGCCAAAAAAAACCCACCTGGGAAGTTCTACCAATAATAAATTTATATTCCAATGGTTTAATTGAGAGTGCTCCCAGGAGGTTCTACCGAAAACCCTTTTATATTCCAAGATTTGATCTAGAACCCATTCAGGGGTAGTCTGAAAATAGTGCCACATTACCCATAGATCTCTCTCCCAAACACCATGGTTTTAGTTCTTAATGGAACTGTCAGTCTTAAAAAGAACCCTTTCTTCAAATAAAGGGTTCTTCAGAAGCAAATGGTTCTGGGTAGAACCTTAGCCTTTAAGGATGAACCCTTTTGGAACCTTTATTTCTAAGCGTGTATATGTGATAATACAGTTTACTTAAGCACATAATGTCTATAAAAAAAACATTCCCTTACCCATTGTGACAAAACACAGTGTAGCCCAGATGGAAGCCAGCTGGGAGAAGCACCGTGGCAGGTAGCAGTGGCACGGGACATGGATACCGCCCCGGAGCGCTCTACTGCGTGGATAAAACAGCGCCAGCATCTGTATTTCGAAACTGTTAATCACGCAAAGGTGGTCTGGGACAGTGCATTTAAACCCAAAGGCATGCTGGATGGTCACCTAAACATCAGAAGTATTCTGCCCAAAATAGACAAAACACAAAACCTGCTTGTGGACTCAAACCTGGAGTTCTTATGTCTTATTGAGAGCTGGCTAAACTTTGACATACCATCTAATAAACTCATAAACATTTCAGGATACACTTGTTTTAGGAAAGACAGAGTGACAGGGAGAGTCAATGCTGTCTTTATAGATTCAGTTTAGGAACTACCTGAAACCTTCAAACCCCCTGAGTTAAAACCAAACACACCTAACCAGAAATCTCCAAATTTATTTAACATTAAAGAGGTAAACACTGAAAAAGTTAGTAAAATCATGAGTAACCTTAGCAATTCTAAGTGCAAGGATATTCATAATCTAGATTGCAAACTGATAAAGAAGCATAGAACTAAACTACTTCAGCCAATAAAACATCTGATAAATATGTCAGTTAAAACAAAAACTTTCCCTGACAGCTGGAAAAAAAGCCATAATTAGTACAGTTTACAAATCTGGTGAGTCTGACCTGACATGCAACTACAGACCCATTGCCATTCTCCCTGCTGTATCTAAGATATTGGAAAAGTTGTGGTACAGCAACTCACATCTTGAGATAAACCACTTACTACATCAACAACAGTTCAGCTTCAGATCGAAATATTCCACTGAGGCTGCAAATTGGCCTTTTTTTGTACCTTATGATGGCAAATTTGTACTCTGTACAACACCAAGAAAGTGGAGTAAAAGTATAAAGTGACATAAATAGAAAACACTAAAGTAAAGTACAGGTGCTTCTAAATGACTTGAGCAAATGTGCTTAGTAACATTCCACCAATGATACAGACAGAGAGAACAGCTCACAATGCCAAGCACAAACTAACTCATTTATTCTGCAGGAATATTTTGGGCAGTAGTTGTCACATGGGGGCAGTATGATTACCACACTGTAGATTCTGCATAGCAGCATTCACACCTCATTTTTAAATGTCTTTCTGCTCTGTTCTAAGCAAAAGCTCTAATGTGTCTCATATAGCTGACTGTAAATAAGGCATGAAAAGCATCTTATATGAGCACTATGAGTCCATTATGCATTATTCATGCCTGTTAGGTCATAGACAACTGCTTTAACGGCATTAATATTCATTAGATTCTATTGTGCGATGCAAATGTTTGAAAAAGCATGGGACTACTTAACACCTCCACTGTGGCACATCAGGTCTGACTGTCTCCTTCAGAAGCACTGTGACTGTTGCAGAAGAGCATTTGCCCTGCTTGGATTTTCACAGCATGACCTCTGGATCAAAGTACCCATGAGACGAATACCTTTCACAGGGTTTTACGTGACACCAAGCATGTTCTCCTCCTGATCAGCTCTGAACATTCTTTCCAGAGTAAGCATTTCTTTGACTGGAACTCCAAATAACATCGTGTCACCAGCTTTTTCTGAAGAGAAAGACGGAATAATAACTGTAACAGCTCTGCAGAGGCAAAGCAGGTGCAGGCTCAAATGAAGCAGAAACAGCACAGTAAAAGAAAAAATAATAATGGTGAACTTAAATGGGCTGTGTTTTTTTTTCAGTGGAAATGTCTAATTAATGTGCATGCTAAGTTAGCCACCTGGATCCATTTCCTCTCCAGAATTAAGCCTCTTTAAATTTCTCCTCATTGCTGACCTTCTTCCTCCTAAAGCAGCTGAATAAACACATCGGCCGCCCGCATCTGAAACATTAAGCGCTAAAAATATGGAAATAGGTCTGCAAGTTTTGTTACTCAATCTTAGCCTTGTTGTAAGAATAAAATTTAAGGTGGTTCTGCTTTTGGAGATGATACTATCATTATTATTATTATTATCATTATTATTGTTATTATTATTATTATATTTGTAATTTTACTTTTTATTATGTATTAAGTATCATGTATTGATTATTGTAAGTATAAAAAAACAAAAAGGGTGTTCTGTTTTTGGAGATGATATAGTATAAAATTTAAGGTGGTCATGCTTTTAGAGATGATACTACAATTAGTAATAATAATAATAATAATTGTATCATTAATTAATTATTAATATCCAGGGCCAGATAAGGTCTAGTCTCAGATATCCTCTATGCACATGTTGGTAAGTGGTTGTTAATGTCTATGACTTCTTTTTACTGTTTCTTACAATTAGTAGGGGAGAGCGGGGTCAGTGAGGACAGTGTCTTCTTGGAAAGTTTGAAAGCACCTATGCTATTCACCATGCTCAGCTACACCCTCTTGAGTTTCAACCCCAAAGTGGAAATCTTTTTGCTAAACATTTGAAAAACATTCTAAATCCTAGAAATGTCCTGAAGAAATATCCTTAAATCCTAAAAACTTCCTAAAATCCTAAAAACGTGGTAAAATCTGAAAACATCCTGAAATCCTGCCATATTCTAAAATCCTCAAAATGTCCTAAAAAAACATCTTTAAATTGTAGATTTGTCCTAAAATTCCAGAAATGCCTGAAATCCTAGAGACGTCCTCAATCCCTAAAGATGTCCTGAAATTGGTAAAATTACCCCAAATCCTAGAATTGTCCTAAAATCTTTGAAATGTCCTAAAGTCCATGTCCTAAAATCCCATAAATGTCCTGAATTCCTAGACATGTCCTATATAAAATTCTAGAAATGTCCTAAAATCCTATAAATGTGCTAAAATCTGAAAAATGTCCCAAAATCCTAGAAACGTCCTGAAACCCTAAATGTTCTCAAGATATGTCCTAAAATCCTGGGAACATCCAAAAATCCTAGAAATGTCCTAAAAGCCTATATGTATGGGACTGCTGGGACTGTGGCCCCTGGTCTCCTGTAACTCTGCAAAAGCGGCCCCTAAGCAAAGCAAGTCGAGTATAGTGTGTTTTCACCAAAGCTACTCAGTTCTCCTCATCCGTTGGTTGATAACTAATCTTTTTCATTTCTAAGAACAAAATGGCCTGTACATTGTTTTAAAAATTAACATAACATTAATTTATTTTTCCCCCCGAACTATAGCTACATTTTTGTGAAATGTCTGTTGAGATTTAGAAATGTAACGCAGTTCCACATGTAATCAGTTACTTGTGTCTGCCAGCTGGTGGCTGCTGAGGCGGTGCCGGTGTCCGTGGAGGCAGCCCCGGAGCAGCAGCAGCTGGCCGGCTGAGAGAGCCGCCGCTGTGGTCACATTAAAAACTGCAGCGCCTTTTGTGACAACTGGAGATCAGTGAGCCATCAGCTCGTCCTCGCTCTCCTCTCAGGGAGTTGTAGTTTTTAGTGTCAAGAACGCCACCGCACGACAGAGGCCTTTGTGGGAGCAAAACTACAGTTCCCTCAGAGCTACTCGGAGGTGTTAGTTGTCAATATGGCTGTTGTCAGACAGACAAAGCAGAGAGGCAAATAATTCGCCTCTGATTAGAAATCCTTGGGAAGGGGTCGGATAGGGCACTGGAATCAGAGTGCATTACTGTTCAGCTGCGGGAAAAGGCACAGCGGGTCTTTGCTCAAGTTACAAAGTTAAATGGTTAAGCGGACGATTTGAAGCGAGGTAAGTCATGTTCTTAGCTCTCTCCAACACTCAAAGTGATGTTATTAATATCAAACGCTCGCTAGCAAGCGACAGCGGCTAACGTCAGCTAGTATCAGCGCTGGCATGGTTAGCATGTTATGCTAATCACTCCCGTGCTACCAAAATAGCGTATGTGAAGTTGTTAGCCGTGCTGTGTGATGCCTGAGGACTGCTGTCAGGAGACATTAAGCGGCAGCGCTGCTGGAAATGACTGAAATCGTTGCGGGTTAGCGGTTTTTTGAGTAGGCTAATGTAACATTTCAGTGGGCATTGTCCGTGTGCCACACAAACATTTGCTAACGTTAGCTTTTGGGCAAAGGGCGTGAGAGCTGGCATCGGCAGCTGTCCGCCCGCAGCGAGGAGCCGAGCGGCGGATCAGCGCTGTCCCCGCAGGCCCCGCAGACTGCAAAACAAACACATGGAGCAAAAAGACATACCACCAACTGCGCTCGGTGGTGGGACACTTTAGAAAAGTCTACTGCCAGAGAAAAGAGTCTGGTGCATCATGCATGCAAGCTGGTTTTAGGTAAGAAAGCTGCTGTTTTGTTTTGCGTGTTGCAAAACTGATTTTTCGGCTCTCTGCGAACATGTGATTTTTTTTTTTTGTTTTTAAATTTGAAGAGACTTGGAAGTGATTATCAGATTATTTAGGGATGTGCAGGAGAGGAAGTTTTGCTTGCCATGTGTCAAAGACAGGCCAATTTTAGTTTCTCTTCTCTTTTAATTAGAAGGTAGACGTAGGATCAGACACAAACTTTTTGATCTGTCTCTGGGTTACACACCTGTCTAGTCTGACCTACAGTAAACCACTGCAGGACATTGAATCTATGCTTCCCTGCAGAGGCTGAGTGTGGTTTAACCAGTAAACCATTTGAAACCTGAGCAAATTGACTTGATTTCTTTAAAAAGCATAAGAAGTAGGTTCTGAGCAATGAAAAAAATACCAGAAAATGACCTAAGACAAAATAGTAAAAATACCTAAAAAATAGTTTAAAATGAGAGATAAAGTAAAAACAACAAAGAAATTACCTAGAAAAAGTGCTCACAAATTATTATGATCCGGTTACATCATAAATAGAGTTTTTACCCAGCCACCCCATCCCTACCCCCCAGACATTTTCCCTAGCTGTTTAACATCATTTTCTAAATCTACTAATTTCTTGCAATATTTGAACTTTTATTACCAAGTTGGGTAAGGTTTATCCTTTGTTTTTAAAAGAAACCAGTGTAAGACAGTGATCAGGTGGAATCTGTGCTACTATTCGAAACCTGAGCAAATTGGCTAGATTAAAAAGAACAAGAAACAACAAGAAATAAAAAAACACATTACCTGGAAAAAATGCCTACAAATTATGATAATTCTGTTTCATCATAAATATTGTTGTTCTCTAACTTTTTTCTTTCATTTGTTTAGAGTTCAAAGGTTTCGATACGTGTGAACGGTGCTGAAAACAGAACAAGAAAAGTGAGGTTTCAAAGGGTTGAACCAGTTTGAGCTGAAGTGAAAACTTAACTTTGTTAATACTCCACCAGAATGGCTAATGATTTCAAATGCTTAGCTTTGTTAGAAACACAGATTGTGCATCTGTGAAAGAATTCAAAATCTATTACTTAAAAACTCGAGTCAACCTTTTGAAACCCAGAGCGACATCATTTTTTAAAGCAAATTGGTGTTATTTCTTTCAGAAACATGTGAAAAAAGGCAAAAAGGAACTTGGTAAAAATGTTCCCCAAATTGCAAGAACTTAGTGAATTTAGAGAATTATTTTATAAAAAAGCTGGGGCAAAATGTCTAGGGAAAAAAAAAGCTTCCCATTATGGTAATTACATGTTTAAAATGACGTGACAGAATTACAGAAATGTTTGTGAAGTCTGAGAATCATCCTGATATCCTAGAAACCTGCTCAAGTCCAAGAGACCTCCTAAAATCCTGGAAAGATGGTAACATCCAAGAAGCTTGTTAAAATCCCAGAAATGTCCAAAAATCTGAGCAATACCCTAAAACCCAAGAAATGTCCTGAAATCCCTGAATCATCCAAAAATCCTAAAAAACCTCCTAAAATTCAGGAAATTTCCTAAAATCCTTGAAATATCCTAAAATCCTTGAAATATCCTAAAATCCTAAAAACATCCTAAAATCCTAGAAATGTTTTAGAAAAATATTTCTTTTGAAAAAGTTAGGGAAAATTGTCTAGGGAAAAAAGCAAAAAGCGAGGGAATAAAATTATTCATAACGGTCATTATTACATATTTAATTTTTTTTTACATCATTGTATAATTTTTGAATTTACTTTTCCCATGTCTTGTTTTCCATATTTTGTTGTTGTTTTTTTTAAACTAATTATCAGGTAATCGATTGTCTTGTACCTTCTAATTTCTTGCTAGTCTTTGGGTCATTTCTTCCACCATGCTTATTGCCTTCTTTCCATGTTATTGTGCAGCTCGCCACTCCCGGGTGTGACATTGTTTTGCAGTGTAACTGTGCTTGACAATGATTTACAGCTTTAGTAGCCCTCCTCATGAATTCTTAATGATAACTCAAGAAACTAGTTACTGTTCTCCAGTGCTGCTGAGCTATCCTGTGGTACAGGAGTAATGTATTTCAGAGCCCACTCAAAGTGACTTTCCCCTGTATGTGTCTGAAATGTTGCCGCTTGTTCTTTCCCTTTTTAAAGCTCGGTGTTAAGGACCTCTAAAGGCTTATAACCACCGAGGTCACATCAGTTCCCCTCACAGTAACTTCAAAACGCCGCAGACACTCTCGAGTCATTTAGTTTTTCCCTCCTGTCCTCTGCGCAGCTTAGACTAACACAGATGTAGAAAAAAATGCCAGTGACCCCTTTTAAACCGTTTATCATATCAGCATAGGTCGGGCTGGCACCAAAGATGGAAAATCTGCCGCAGTCTGATTCCAGTTGCATTGATTTTGAGCACAGCAAATTGCTTATGAAAAACATAGAGCGTGGGTGGTGTGCAGAGCCGGGGATATATTGTAGCTCTTAAAGAATGGCAGTCAGAATGTTAAGATAGCATCAGCTGTCAAGGTGACTCTGGCACTCTGCGTGTGTTGCCTGCTGGTTCCCAAAAATAGCTGATTTTTATGCCCTGCCCCTCCCTCCCTTTTTCTTTCACACTCTATCTCTCGCTCTTGTCTTCCTTTTCTTATTTGCTGCCTCTTTATTTTCTTCTTGCAGCTTTTTCTCCTTTCCCACCCCTCTCTTCCTACTTTCCCCCTCTAACTCTCCTCCTCTACCTTTCTCTGCCTCACTCCTCCTTTCCAATCATTCTCATTTTTTCTCCCCATCTGCAACTGCGTTCCTTTTTTTTTCACTCTTTCCTACTTAATCCTCTCATTGCCTCCACCATCCCTTCATCTGTCTCATTCTGCCTGACTTTCCTCCCTGCGCCTCCTTCTCTCTTTCTCTTCTTGTTTCTCCCCACCTAGATCTTGAACATCCACTTGCTCGCCTTTCCTTAACTTCCCCCCCACATTTCCTCTTTCCTCTCCCCTCCTCTTCTGTCTCCTCTGTCTCACAACCTGTCTGTCTTGTCTCTTGTCCAGCAGCAGGATGTCTGAGTTCAGCGAGGAGCCGCGCTTCACTATTGAGCAGATAGATCTGCTGCAGCGGCTGCGACGCACCGGCATGAACAAGCAGGAGATCCTGCACGCGCTTGACACTCTGGACCGGCTGGACCGGGAGCACGGCGACAAGTTCGGCCGCCGCACCTCTTCCTCCTCCTCCTCCTCGTCCTGCTACGGAGTAGGCGGGGCAAACAGCTGCACCAACAACTCTGCCTCTAATACTACTACATCATTCAACAATAACAACACTGCCTCGGCAACCACCACCTCTTCCGTGACATGCAACGGCAACAACAGTGCCGAGGGCGGCACCGGCGATCATTCGGCGGCAGCCGCCTCTTCCACGACCTCCAAAATCTCCACTGCCACGCAGACGCAGTTTGGCAGCGGAGGGGGACTTTCGCCATCTCCTAGCAATAGCTACGACACCTCCCCGCCTCCAGGCCCACCGCCGCCTTCCGCCATCTTGCCCTCACCGGTCTCACTGGTTGCTCTGTCACAGAACGGTCGGGATAGTCTAGCTGCCACGCCCAACGGGAAGCTGTCTCCACCAAGATACCCAGTGAACAGTGCAGCCGCAGCACGAGCGTTTGGGTTTGAAGCTACAGATGAGGACCTGGATATCGACGACAAGGTGGAGGAGCTGATGAGGTCAGTAGTGACGGAGGTGAAGTGAGCCCTGAAACTTTGTTTGAGAAACTTTCCGTCAGGGCCGGGCGATATGGCCTATAAATAACAATAACAATATTTAGGCTACGTTGCGATGCACGATAGGAATCTTAATATTTTGAAATCCTACCCTAAATTACAGTAAAGTACTCAACAAAATAAACGATTTTATAATAAAGTTTAATGAAGTACTGTTATAATTAGGTTAAACAATGTACTGTCATAGCAAAGTTAAATGAAGTACTGTTATAATAAAGTTAAATAAAGTATTGTTATAGTAAAGTTAAAGTTCTGTTACAATAAGGTTTAATAAAGCACTGTTAGAATAAAGTTAAAGTGCTGTCAAATAAGGTTTCATAAAGTGCTGTAATAGTAATGTTAAATGAAATACAGTTACAATAAGGTAAAATAAAGTACTTTAATAGTTAAGTTAAATAAAATACAGTTACAATCAGGTAAAATAAAGTACTTTTAAAGTAAAGTTAAATAAAGCTCTATTACGGTAAGGTTAAATAAAGTACGGTTACAATAACATTAAGCACTGTTATTCTGTTAATGTATTGTTTTAATAAAGTTACATTTCTAAATATAATGCCGGGACAATTTATGCGTAATTTTCACAATATATTTATTTTATCCATCCCCAGTGGAATCAGCCACGATACTTTGAGTGTAATTGATATATTGCCCACCTCTACTTTACTGTAATGCATCCTTTAAAATTGTTCACCTTTAGGTAGGTGCCTTTTGAGCTGGACAGTATATAACACAGAGCACTGAGGTGATGCTATCAAGCACTATCACACGAGAGGCAGTGCTGTTGTACTGTATGTCATAACGACTGTGATTCGGTCGTAGGCATGACGCCGCAGCCCGATTGCCGAAGTTGATCAACAGTTCCACAAGCGCCAGTGATTAGTTAACGGTAATAAGTTAGCAGATTACGGTCTGTCTGTTTATTAAATTATTTTTTTGGGCATTGCCAACACAAATGACTGCTGGAACTGACACCTTTACTTAGCAACACAAATATCTTCCTGCACGCGAGCTCGCTACTTTGTGTAAAATAGAGCTACCTGTTATATGCAGACCAGCTGCTTAGTAACACAAACATTTATCTGTGAGTTTCAAGTGAAATAAAAGAGTTTTATCAGACAGTTCGTCACTCCAGCGTGTGTCCACTCACTGCCCATGATTTCCGTCACCTTTGAATTTTTTGAGGCATGCTACTGGTCGCAACAAATTTCCTACCCCCTCAAACAGTGATACAGTCTACAGTGACAGTTATTAATGTATGACGAATGAATGGTTCAGACCGCCTGCAAAGTAGAGTAATGCATGCAGAGTTATCAGTCCCAGTGATGTTGTACTGTATATCAGCCCTCATGAAATGCCTCTCAACCAATCAAATTGCTTGGTTGGAACCAGCTGTTGCGTAAGCTCACGTATCGTCTGTGATTGTAGTGGTCTTCTTATAGAGACATGCTGCAGTGTGTTGTATTAAGCTGCTTTGAATGGCTCTATTCACCGAGGTGTAAACTCAGTGGAATGCTGTTTCTCCACGAAGTGAGCAGTGAATGAGAGAAAGAGCACTTTCCCATCACACCTGCAGTACTGATGATCCTTTCACAGCATCTTCTTGTGTATACAGCACTCAAAAAAGCACTAAAGATGCTTCTAAAAGTAACCTTGAGGGCGATTATCCTTCTCTCTCACTGGTGGATTTTCATTTTCTCGGCATGTGTGACAGTGGCCACTTGATCGGAGTCAGGAGTTTGTCTTTATTGGAAGTAATATCTGTAACCATGAGGCAAGAAACGGGTTATTAAACGGCACTGACTGGAAACTTCACTGAAGGTGGATTGCTCAACTTGCTTTGCTTGGGGGCCACTTTTGTAAAACGTCAGGAGGCCAGGGGCCAGACACCATAGCCCAACACATGTTCCTAGCCTTCAAAGGTGTTTCTATGATTTCATGATGTGTTTAGGATGTTTCTCTGATTTTTAGGACCTCTCTAGGATTTTTGGATATTTATCGGATTGTTGGATGTTTCTGGGATTTTGGGATGTTTGCAGGATTTTAGGACATTAGGGGCTCAGGTTTGGGGATGCGAGGGATCCTCCACGTTTTTTGATTTACAGGCTCTATTTTGATGCTGTTTTATCCACTCTGGCACCTTATGGATTCTAAAAGTACAGAAATAATTCCCAGTTTGAATCACTTTATTTTTATTGTGAATTAGGAAATGGTTAACTACTGCGGGCCACAAATTGAGTATCACTGCTCTATTGTGTGCAGCTGCTGCTTGAAGTAGGCCTGGGCAATATATTGTTACTTACTGATATTGTGATATGAGGCTAGATATCAACATACATATTAGATATTGTTCTATCTTAAGTGTGGTCTTTTCCTGGTTTTAAAGGCTGCATTACAGTAAAGCAATGTCATTTTCTAAATTTGTTAGACTGTTCTAGTTCTAACTCTAGCTCTACAAAGTTTATTTCGTTTTGGAGCTTTTGATCACATCACATGATCATCAGGAGATGGCCCCATTTAAAACAGATTTTTTTTTTATGTTAAAAGGCCATTTTTTCCTCTCCTTCTCGTTCATTCGGGCAGAAGAGCTTCGGTTCAAAGAGAAACAGAGGTTGAGCATTGCTGAACTGGCTTTTTACACAATACTACAGGTGCAAAATATTAATTATTAAACCAAACTGTCTTAGTGAAAAAATGGAATAGTTTTGTTTTCCAGTTGTCTCTCTGTAATTTGACTACTTGATTAATCAGCTAATCATTTTAGCTTTACTTAACATAGAAGCTGAATGAAGCATTTACTGCTATTCACTTGTGAGTTTATTAACCATACGGATGAGTGATAAGCACTTGTTCATTGTTTGGATTGTATAGACAATACATAAGATAAATGACAACTTATATTGCCCAGTTGAACAAATCAAAAGAAGCAGACCAGCTGAAGCGTCCCCAGACATGTTCTTTTCAAGAATTCTGGCTACTCTGCCATTTTTGAAGCAGAGCAGGAACACATGTGCACTTGTGTTGCATACATAAGTCTTGTACAGCATGTACTACATAAAGATGCACATCCTGTGATGGCGTATCAAACTTACAGAGACAGGCATACAGGCTACTTGTTGAGATTATGCATCATTATGTGTTATTGAATAATAAGGGCAGTGTTCTGTGGCTAATGTTGTAAAAGCCTTCAGGGTTCAAGATGACATTATTTAAGGAGGTGGGAAGAGAAGCCTTTACAAACAGACACCTCTAGAAACATTACATAAAGTCACATACAGTAACATAAATCAATCAGTGCAACTGTTTTTTCAAACATGGGTAAATCTGCTAAAAATAGGCTATGAATTCCTTTCCCTTTGGCAGCAGAGCAGAGCTGTGTACACGTTTCTGCAGCAGATGAGTCTTTCTGCATGTGTGTGTGGGTTGTTTAGGTGTGTCCGTCTGACGTCACGGACAGTCCGGAGATCAGGTTAGCAAACAGTAGAAAGCAGCATGAAGGCACGTGAAAACTCATCGATGTTTGAGCGCTGCTTGGATGGTATTTAGTGGTGGTGGCTAATTGCATCTTGTTAATTAAGAAACTAAACGTGCCTGTTCACTGAGTTGTTACGCTTCTGTCAATACCGATCGGAGCTCGCGCCGATAAATACCTGTGACTACTGAGTCATTTGACCTGGGTGTGAATGCCGATTGTAACCTTTCACATTACATTAAAATGTCAGATGTCAGCGGATGTTGGGGGGTTTTAGCAGTTAGCAGTGATAAAAAAAGTAGCTATAGTAGGGGTGGAAATCATCCCCATGATACAATATTATCACAATACTTATATGTTTCTACAATATTGTGGCAGTTTTAAACATTTAAAGTATTTAAATGCAATATATTGCAATTTATTGATTTTTCAATTTTGTCTAATAAGATAACGTTGTCAGTGTGTTCATCAAACCTCAGTCTTTTATATTGCAATATTAATAATTGATATCACAGGTTCTGGCTGTGATAAATGGTGTCATTTATTTTATTTTATTTATTATTTTAATTAAAACATGTCTTCCAAGGGCCCCCGGGTTATTTTCATAAATAAAAAGAATTAACCTCCCCCCCAAAAAAAATCACCAAAATGTTTTCTTTAAAAATTGCCACAATTTTTAAAGAAAAAAGGCATATTTTCATCAAAAATTGGTGGTAAAAAAATAAATACAGCCATTTAAAGTTGCACGTCCCTCTCCTTTTTGCACCACCCCTCCCCTTTTCTAAATAATGAACTTATTCAAAAAAGCTTTTATATAGTAATGAAAAAGAAGTGATAAAGAGTATTGATGGTCATTTCAGAGAATGTTTTATCTTTAAATTGTACTCAAAGTCCTGGGAAAGTCCTGGAAATGTATGAGTAAAAATCTGTATGCACCTGCCTGTCATTGAAGTGTATCAAGATACAATCAACAATATCTAACATAAAATTTAATTCTGAGGCCGTACATGTTCTACAGCCCGTTACTAGTGCGGGTCAGTGTTGATAATGTATCCCAGTGAACGTGTAAGCCTCCTCCTGTCTTCTTCTCTGCTGTCTCCTGAGTGGTCCTCTGCTGCTGCCCTGTATGAACAGTCAGAATAAGAATAGACGTTTAGAGCTGCGGCTCTGCCCTCAGCACTGTACGAGCTGTCCCGTTGCTCATTCACGCTGCCTCTGCATTAAATTACATGTCCTGTTTAGACAGCCCCAAGAAGTTAAGTAGTGTTCAAAAGCCCTCGTCCTCTGCGCCTGTAGGACTCTCCAGCGTCTCGCTCGGCAGGGCTGCAGGGGCGTGACACGCCGCTTCAGCTTGTCAACAATCCCACGGTGCCCTTCTCATTTCTCTCTCTTCTAAGTGCACATTTCCGTCTCTGCAGGGGTTCGGCCTTTGAGTTGGCATCCAACAACACCCCCCCCCCTCCCTCCACCCTCCTCCACTTCCCACTCTTCCTCAGTCTTGTACAGCAGCTTGTGCTACATTGATTCGCCGGTGTCGATACAAGCAGCGTTTTTTGAGCTCTAATTTTAGCTGCGCTGCGAGAGGCTGCTGTGGAGGATATTGATGCTGGATGTCAAGAGTCGTGACGCATTTTCATTTCAGAAATATGCTAACAGAGCACTCAGGACTTTGATGCGCTCTCCATTTTCGACGGTGTGGGATACTGGCGGGGTTCAGAGGATGCTGTGATTGTACTGTGATTGCTGTTAAAGTTGGGGGGGGCGTGTGACAGTGCCCACTGTAAATGCAAAAGTCTGCATTATTAGTATGGATAAATGCAGCAGGCAGTTTACACATTGACAGGTGTTCATAGTCTGGAGCGGGATGAGGAATTAAGCCAAGACAGTCCTAAGCTTGTGGCTGCGTGGGTGTATGTATGTTATTGTGTATGTATAGGGGAGGGGACTGGGCTGAACGCCAGAAAGCAGGGTGGGTACACTGTGTGATGGCACGGCTCCATTCCTGCAAGTCTGTGCATGTTTTATTTTTTCCCCCGCTGAGGACTCAGGCAGTGCAAACATGCAAAATGTCTGCCAGATACATTTAGAAAATATAGATTATTCCATTGTGCCTCAGTTGATTTGAATATGCAGTCCTTATAGTGCTTTGTGTTCCTGTGAAATGCATTGATTATGTGCGAGCCATGAAAGAAAAGAACAGTGCATCAATAACGCTGTCAAAATGCACCTGAATGGAGCCTCATTATGGTCGTTTTCTGAGGTTTGATTGTGTGACATGTGAATCGGTTATTGTACAATACTCTAACCAACGCTCTGAGTCTGATGGAGAGAGGGAGGAGCAGTTTCAACACAGCGTACAACAGGAAGCTTTCAGGGTTCCCACAGTCATGGAAACCCTGGAAAAGTCACAATCACATTTTCCAGGCCTGAAAAAGTCATGGAACTAGTAAAAATCATCGAAAGTTTTGGGAAAATGTGTCGTGTGTCATGCATTGCACGACATTAATGTCACATAACAGTGAATTTATTTTCTGTAGCTGACAACGTAATGTGAGTTTAATATGCGTCGACAAGTGACGTTTTGTTTGTTTTTGTTTATCTGTCCATCACGTATGTTTGCCAACTATGCATGTCAAATCATTTTCAAGCACCTTTGGCTTAGTGTAAGGGCATACAACTTTAAAGAGCTGTATTTTGAATTTATTTATTTTTCTTTAAAAAATCTCTGGCGATTTTCAAAGGAAAAATATTGCATGTAAAAAGCAAGAAGACATGATTTCTTGAAACATTTGATTTTCTTTTTCTTCTCTTTTTGAATTTTACTGTATTCTTATAGTAAACTTAAACAGTCTTTGAGATTATTCTTGTCTTATTTTTTTTTAAGAAAACGGGTTCTGAAGGATGTTTTCTTTAAAAAGTTTGATTTTTTTTCTTTTCTACATCTTTACATCTTTTTTCCCTTTAAAAGTTTTGGTGGTTTTTTTAAATAGAAAAATAAAAAAATCGGGATATTATTTTTGTTTTTCTTTCTTCAGTTTTCAAAAGGTATATTTTTGAGTTTGAATCTTACATGTTTAAAAGAAAATGCTGGGCTGGTGGGGCAAGAAAAATAATTATTTTGGGTCCTTGAAAAGTCATAGAAAAGTTTTGAAATTTTGTCCATGACAGTGTGTGGGAACCCTGGATTTATCATTGCTGCAGGGGGAATAATAATACAGCAGCTGCAACACAGCTGAACATGTGTAAATCATGAAAAATGAAATGTGAAATTTTGGCCATACAGAAGTCATCCAGGCATTTTGTCTTCACTTCCTGTCTGTCTGACATCGAGGGGTTTGAGCTCAGCTTACTGAGTGTCGAAATAATGTGTGTGGAACTATGAAATGCTGTGTGATGTCTCTCTGCATGTTCCTTAAATGTGCTGCTGTTGGTGTATTCTTGCTGTGTTCTGACTGTGTGTGTGTGTGTGTGTGTGTGTGTGTGTGTGTGTGTGTGTGTGTGTGTGTGTGCGTGCAGGAGGGACAGCAGCATGGTGAAGGAGGAGATCAAGGCATTCCTGGGGAACAGGAGGATCTCTCAGGCAGTGGTGGCGCAAGTTACCGGTTAGTGGCAGGAGCGACACACTCAAACTTTGTGCTTCTTTGGAGGGCTTTTCTGTTGCAACATACTGTTATTTTACTACATCGTCTTGTTAGTAAATGTGCTTCTCTCCACTTGAAGTCTTGGCCCTACATGTTAAACTATACAAGGAAGACTAGAGGGGGGCTTCTTACACGGAAAAGTGAGAAAATGTCATCTATACATGCACATAAGGTTTGGGTTTAAACGGCTCCCTTCCTTTTTTCACTGTGGTGCTACTGACTTGTTTAGGAAACAGCATTATGACACTAGAATACAGTACAAATCTGTGAAGTTACTGTCACTGCGTTTACATAATGTTAGAAAATGCTGAATAATTGTGTTACTCTAACTAAAACTCGACTTTTAAAATACATGTTAACATGTCAAATTTCTCAAAGTCGGACAAACACACCCAGATAGATATGATATGTAGACACCTCAGCTAGACTTTATCTGGACTCCGCATTCTCTGTGTGCTCCTAGCTGCCGTGCCGGCCTCCCTCTGTGATTAGAGATAGGGACTGTTCGTTATTTATGAGGGAAAAGACAGGTCAGACATTTTTTTTAAATGCACTGAGGAGGAACTTGTGTTTTTAATTTTTGCTTAGCTGAGGAACATACAAAATTAAAATGTAGTATTTTGTATTTATTTTTAAATAACAAAGTCACACCCCAGCCAGCCCCCTCCTCTGATAAATAAAGTACAGTTCCACAACACCGACACAGAAGCGAAGCGATGTCCTGCTGTGGACGAGGCCGCAGCAAAACATACTTTAACCCCCTAGAAAAAAAAAATCTGTTTAAATGTTCACTATATGTGAATATTTTCTCCTCTTTACCTTCCACAACAGCTGAGCTACAACCTTAGCTCCACTAAACTGTGCATGGAAATGTGTTTAAGTCAAATCCAGTTCAAGACACAGATTTTGTGACATCACAGCGAGGAGCTTTGGAGGCCACACTAGTCATGAATGGACTTGTCGGTGAAGTAGGGGACATCTAATTCTAATAGTTAAACTGCTGAAATAAACTATGGACTGTGGGTTTTTCAGAGAGGGAGTAAAGTCAATGTGTTGTTTTGGGCTCCATACTAACTGTTTACACTGGTTACACTGGTGTCTCTAACTTTTTTCCATTTTGGTACAACAGCACATAATGTAAGTGCACCCAATTTTTTTTCTCTGTACGTTTTGACGCTGCAATAATGTTTTTTATTTGATGACATTGGTATTTTCTTAACCAGGGTTGTCCGGTCACCCAGAAGTCACAGTTGGGTGAAAGTTCAGTACAACGGGAAAAAAACCCCAGATGCATTAGGATATATTTGTTTTCAGATATTTCAAACAAACAGTAGTGCAAATGTCAGAGACTGACACAGTCCTCTTGCTGGGCAACTATGTAGCATTGGCCCACTAGCAACTTTTCTAAACTATTATCATTATAAAAATAAGGAACAGTTGTGTATTACACATCAGTATGATCACTGAACAATCACTTTTTCAAAAGAGAGCAGGTCTACAGACTATAAAACTGAAAAGCATCTCTTATGATATGAAAATGAAAATACAAACATAAAACAATAACACGTAAAAGGTGTGTATGAGGAGGAGGTTTTCAGTTAATCCCACCTTGGCTTTATGCCAATTTCCTGTTGTTTTTTGTTTAAATTCTGTTGTACTTTTGTGTCTAAAGGCTGCATGAAAGCAGCAGGGATAAGGAGTTGGATTAAAGCTTGTTTTTTCCGTGTTGCGTTGATTGGCATGGCATGGTAAAAATTTGTAAAAAAAACTAACTAAATAAAATAATTAAAAAAAAAAAAAATTTACTTTTAAAATTTTTTTAAAAGTGAAGAAAAAAAGACAAAGAGATAAATATATTTTCCCCAGCTTTTTTCTTTTTTTTTATTCCCAAGAAATTTTCCCCTAGCTTTTAAAAATAATTTTCTAAATTTACTCATTTCTTGCAATTTGTGTAAATTTTCTTACTAATGAAAGAAATGGCACCACTGTGCTCAGGGTCCAAAGGTTCAAATACTTGTGAAAAGTGTCTAAGAGCAGCAGAAGAAAAGGAATGTCGCTCCAGGTTTCAGGGCTGTAAGCATCCAGTAGAGAGGAGCTGGAGTGTCCAGCAGTATTTCTGTGGCCGCAGCTTGTGTGAGAGACAAGTGATAGGAGAAGAAATGAATTCAGAGCTCAGCAGAGAGAAAAGACTTCCCCCCCTTTAGTATTCCCTTCTGTCTCTCTTGAATTCTTCCAAGTGTTGTCGACAAAATGTGCCGGGGCCTGATGCAAAACACTGTGTTGTAATTCGATGTCTGGCTGCTTTCCAGGCATCAGCCAGAGCAGGATCTCCCATTGGCTACTGCAGCACGGCTCCGACCTGAGCGAGCAGAAGAAGAGGGCCTTCTACCGCTGGTACACGCTGGAGAAAACCACACCAGGTACACTGCTCACCTGTCCTTCACCTCCTGCACACACTCACTCCTCACTATGTGTGTGTGTGGGGGGGGGGGGTGGTTAGGTTTTTGTCTAGCTTATTGAAGAGCTTTGGTAAACATTGAGAGGAATAATGTAGCATACAGAGCAGTGATACTCAGCTTATGGCCCACAGGTCAAATCTGGTCCCCCATTGGGTGCTGGGTGGCTCCCCAAGCATTTTTTAATTCACAATAAAAATAAAGTGATTCACACTGGGAATTGCTTTTGTATGTATATTGCTTTTAGTATACATAAGGTGCATCAAAACAGAGCGTGTTTATCAAAAAAAGTGCCAGTGGAGGACACCCTCCAACAGACATCCTAGCAAGACCCCTAGTGTCCAAAAATCCTAGAAACGTCCTCAAACCCTTGAAATGTCTTGAAATCGGTGAAACGCCCTAAAATTCTAGAAATGTCCTTAAATAAGGAGTCGACCGATATTGTTTTTTCAGGGCTGATACCAATGCTGTTATTAGTAATTAATGAGCCCAAGAAACTATATTTGAAACCGATATGCATTTACAATAAAAATTAACATTTTTCTATCAATATTTAGAATATAACAAACTACAACACAAAACTTTGTTTAAATACCTTTAGCAAATGTTTAATCAAAAGTGAAACTTTTAACATCAAATGCAGAAAGTTCCCAGGACCTCTTTTTTCTTATAAAATAAACTGAAAATTTTTATTAAAAATAAATAAATAAAAAATAGTGGATGAAGTGGCCGGGGAGAGGGAAGTCTGGGCTTCCCTGCTTAGGCTGCTGCCCCCACAACCCCACCCCAGATAAGCGGAAGAAAATGAATGGATGGATGGATAGTTCCCTAAAGGTTTTTCAAAGTAAAAGTTCCTCCCATGCTGACACTTTCTTTGCACTTTTAAATTAATACATTTTATCTGCAATCATGAAAATAAAACACTGATAGAGATAATCTGCAAAATGCCAAATATCAGCCTCGATAATCAGCCTGGTAGATAATCTGTCGACCCCTCCCTAAAATCCTAGAAATGTCCTAAAATCCTAGAAATGTCCTAAAATCCTAGAAGCGTCCTAAAATCCTTGAAAGGTCCTAAAATCCTTAAAATATTCTAAAATTCTTGTAACATGTATGTGGCTGCTGTGACTGGCCCCTGGCCTCCTGTCATTTTTTCAGAAGTGGCCCCCAAGCTAATCAAGTTGAGTGTCCCCGCTCCAAACAGTACATGCAGCTCATTGGAATTGGCTCTCTAACAGTCAAGATAAAGAAAACTGAGCATTTTTTTAATCTTGTGCCTAACTTAGTAGTAGAACATAACATATCGGGTATGGAATTAATCTGAAAATACCTCAGTCCAAAGTGAGACCAGACCTTAAATGGATCTCAGTTTTTGAGCCTCGATGAAGGCCAAGATGTGTCCTGCAACAGATGGAGGGGCTTATTGTTTTTGAGGGGAGCCAATTTCTGGATAACTCACGCCAGTTAGCAGCCACTTAACAGGAGTGAGGCGCCAGCAGTCAATAATGGTATAAAAAAAGGTTTCTTTAGATCCTTGCGCATAGTGTCATAAATGTGCACACAAAATATGAGGCTGATTGGTCCAGTAGTTTGCGAGATTAGCTGCAAACAAAAAGTTACATATGACCAAACGCATGACCCCTTCCAGCTTTACACCTGGCTGAGATAATAACCACACTGTGAGCGTCTGAATCTGGCACAGACACACATTGCCAACTCTGTCATATTAGTCAATAAGAGTACAATAGAGAGCACTTTATTTTCCCTCTGAATAGTTGGCAAAGCTGTGGTTGAAGAAAAGTTTTATTGTTGGATGTAAAGATAGCAGAGTTTGCCTCACTAATCGCTGCAGGGTGCAGCTCTAAACAAAGGAAGCACAGCAGGATAACACTCTGCTGCCAGCAGTTTCTTGATAGACTGTTAATGAGATAAGTAGAGGTAGACAGCGTCCTGTGGAATATGTGCTGCAGTGAGATGTGTGTGTGTGTATATGATGCCTCAGTTCCATGTAATGTCTTATAGTGGAAGCTTCTTGAAGTATGATATGACTTGGGGGCTGGCAGAGACTGAGGTCTAACAGCAGCAGCTGGTAGGAGCTGAACTTTAGTTTATTGTCTTCAGTATTGAATTTAGCACTGTTTAGTTTGATTTAATATTAGCCTCAGTTTTTGAGTAAAACATTTATTAATTTTAGTCACATTTCAATCATTTTTCTTTGTGTTCATTTTAGCCATAGACTGTATATATCCATCAATCGGACTAAAGTAAAGCACTTCTCATACAAAAGAACTGTAGCACAAAGTGCTTCATACAATAAAAAATAAAACCAAAATCAACACCCCCCAAAAAACACATGCACGCGCACACACACACACACACACACACACACACACACACACACACACACACAAAAAAAAACTAAAGAAATTGAGCAAGAACTGAGAAAATGCTACCGTAAGTGAGGAAACACCAGAGGCAGAAACCAATGAACAGAAAGATAAACAAGTAAATAAATAAGTTAACAACAAATAGAACAGCAATAATAAAAATAAATAAATATATAAATAAAGAGATGAGTAAAATACGCAAGCAAGTAGCACAGGAAGGTATGAAGATATGGAAAATTAGATACTGCTCAGGCCTACTTGAGAGGAAGTCAAGATTACTTAACTTGAGAAATCATTTAAACAGTATATGTGTTAGTTCAGCTGTAGGGCCTAATTACTGATTATACTTGGCCTGGCTGTCCCCGTGTTCTTTTTTATTTTTTTTAGGATTTACCAGGTTAGTAAGTCTCACAGCAGTCAGGTAACACTTCCTCATTCTTGAGACTTAAATCCAACTCAAGGCTAGGTCTCGTGTCTTGAGTCTACTATTCTGAGAGTTTGTAAGCACCTCCTTCCAGCCTTTTTAAAACAGCTGTGAAAACTCACATGAAAGCTCACATGTGCCTGGATCAAAATGAACCTCAGTTTTGTTTTGATCAAAGAGTTTAAATGTTAATTTTTTGCTCTGCGGAAAAAGACACATAGTCAGAAGAGGGTTCCGTTGTCTTACATAAACTTATATTCACACTTAACTGCAAAAACAACCAGCCTCATGCTGGCTTCCGATCCCAACTGTGCATATGCGCATGCACGTTTCCGTGCACTGTGTCAACCTATAGCCAGGCAGCAGACATCCCACGCCTCGTCCTCTGCGGCATGTTCCTTGGTGGAGCCCTGCCAACACCGACAGCAGTGGAAACTGCTCTATGCTATTTATGGCCAGACTAAGGCTGGCCCTGCTCAGCCCAGCCCCACACACGCCTCCATCACTGCTGCAGAGGAAACTGATGCCCCATTCATGCTGGTCTGATAACCTGGACTGTCGCTGGGCGACCCAGTTAGGCCTTGTTCCCCATGTCAGTGTCAGCTGAGGTTATGATACTGACGGTGAGTCTCTGACCCCATAATGTATCCAAACTGTTAGCTCTGATGTGGCTGCATTAATGAGTTTAAGTGCAAATTAAACCTTTTGTGTTATCTTCTTTTCTGCTTGGGTCATGATTTGAGACGAAGTAGCACCGTCTTTGTCAGCACTATTCAGTGGAGTTTAAAAATCACAGTATATTGTGAGATTTGCAAAAGGCGACGTGCACTCTAACATACATTTTCATGAAGGGATGGAAATTTTAGGTGTGCCGTGCTCAGTTTGTCTGTCAAAACAGCCACTACACCCATTATTTCATTTCTTTAGACTTTTTCTAGACAGCTTCAATTAATGTTTCAGAGCCACAAACACACCTGCAGACCATATGTTCCCATGGCTGATTGTGGCTAGACTCTATCCGACAGACCTACAGTTATAACTTACCAGTAGGGTTGGGCCAGTGTGAACATTTTCAAACTGGTATGATATTTGGCCAAACATCAGACTTGACTAGTTTTTCAGCAGGTGTCCCACATGATTCAGTTGTCAGTCCAAAGAGGAACATAATGACACCATGTCTCAACAGAGAGCAAGTGTCTTAACTATCATATAGCGTCACATAACGCTGGAGCTCTCTATCCACACTGAATTGATTAAATATGCACCTCTGTTATTTCATGTAAACAAACCGTGTAGCTAACAGCTATGCACTCGAGATCAGACCAGAGATGTAAACACTTAAAAGATGGATGAGTTGCTTACTTGCTGTCTTCCTGTGTTTTTAAATCAGAAAGCACACATTTTATGTTGTGATATTTACTGTAAATTACATACAATACAGCCAACAATAAGTAACGTAGCTTAGTTTGTTTTTAGTTATGGTCATTTACCTCAGCAGAAACTTGCAGCTTCCAGGCAGTCTCCCTCCAGCCAGCTGAGCAGTAAAATATGGTTTTGTGTAAATAATTTCTCATTTAATCAGACGCTCCTCGTCCACTGCGGCACTTTCAAAGTGAGCATCAGATATAAATAGAAACAGCGTCTGACGAAAGTTCCGCGTAGTTCCTGCAGCCAGTAAGGACAGCTCTTTCGTGGATTTCAAATACAAAATGTTGCCATATTGTTTGAGAGAATAACTGCTGTCTCCTCTCCTCACCCAAAAAAGCAAACAAACATGGCGCTTGTTGCTCTCCCCCCTCCCCCTCTGCTAAAATTTGATCTCGGCTTGGCAGTAAATTACACATGACCAGTATGACACTAGTTGATACATTTTTAAGTTATATTGCTTATTACTAACGCAGTTTGTCTTGGATTTAGTGCTGTGACTTTGGCTGATTTTAGAATTGCTAGGACATGACATAATGACAAATGCTGGTTTAGCTGGTTTGCATAAATCAAACCAGTTTAGGTTTGAACACTGTACCAGAAGGGCAAATCCGAAAATCCGCCCAACTCCACTTACTTTGGTTCTGCTGCTTCCCCCCAGGTGCCACTCTAAACATGCGGCCAGCTCCGTTACCTCTGGAGGAAATGGAGTGGAGGCAAACCCCACCCCCCATCACCACTGCCCCCGGAACCTTCCGGCTGCGTCGAGGAAGTCGCTTCACATGGAGGAAAGAGTGCCTGGCTGTAATGGAAAGGTGAGCGGGGGCACGGAGGGAAAAAACAAACAGTATATTGAAGACGATAAATGGGAGTTTGTCTCATCACTCTCCTTTATTTCCACATGGGTTTCAAAAAATATTGCAACCTGTGCAAGAAAACAACCTGCGAATCCTGACACGCAGTCTTACTATTGTCTCGGCTGCACCACATTTATCGCAAACAGCAGGAAGTTTGTTGACATCGTCCTTGTGTAATGAAATTAATTTAATCAGTGTGACTCTTCTGCTATATATAGCTACTTCAACGACAACCAGTACCCAGATGAGGCCAAACGGGAGGAGATAGCAAACGCCTGCAATGCTGTTATCCAGAAGCCAGGTAAAGCACAGAAACCAGCCATGTGTGTACCACCTCGTAAGAATAACTCAGTGTTAATATTTTGCTACATTTAGTGGATAATAGCTTCATTTGCTGGAGACAAATATTCCTGTATGTTCTGTTAATATTGTGAATTTACCATGAAAATAGTCCCTGTTTATACAATCTTAATCACCCATGCATCTTTACATGGCATCTTTGTACATTTGATATGTAATAGTTCAACAGAAACTGTATCTGCAATACTTTAGCAAAATGCCAAAAATTCTCTCATTACAGTTTCTCAAATGTGAATATATGCCGGTGTACTTTTGTGTCCAGGGAATTTTGGAAAGACTTTTTTCTTGGATTTGATAGGGATTTTATAGACCAAACATCTGTATCACATCTGCTTCATGATCAGCCCTTATGCAATCAAATAAAGTTATTTCCATTCAGCAGATATTTAACCACCGTCAGTTATGAAATAGTGGTGTTTATAAAAGCACAAATAAAAGTGGAATTCACAGCTTGAGGGAGCAGATGGATAAAAAATCACAGCCCAAAACCAAATAAAAAAGATTAGAACTGACTGAAGAAGAAATAATTCAAACAAGACATTGTCACTGTTGTGCATTGAGTGATCAGATTGTCATGTTATTTGTTTCAGGGAAGAAGCTGTCTGATCTGGAGAGAGTCACCTCCCTGAAAGTTTACAACTGGTTCGCCAACCGTCGCAAAGAGATCAAGAGACGTGCTAACATTGGTAATGTAGCTTTGGAGAGGGACCATAATTGTTCCTTGAGACATTTGACTGCTGAGCACTGCACATTGGATTAGATCCATTGGTGTTAACAGGACTATTTGATATTTAATAACAGCAATTATACAGCTTTTCTCAGGCATTGAATAGCTCAGCATTAATTTACTCATTCCATCGCTATAATTGGGCAGGTTGATGCTTGTTGATCAGTCACCTGATATCTGTAATGACCTCTGGCAAAGTATTCCCACACCTGCTGTGGGATTTTAGAAGAAATCCCTCTTGCTGCCTGCATTAGCCTAACTGTCAGTTAGATTTTGAAAATAGAACCTCCATTACTTGCTAGTCAAAGGACTCAGTAGAGTTTCAAACATTTATCAATTAATTTATTTTTTTCCATATTTGTGTTTGGGTTACTACTGAAAACTGTTTGTCCATTACTTTCATCTTTTTGCCACTTGCCTTTAATACGTCTTAACATCTTATCCATTACTTTAAACTCAATTTCAACCATATTCAGACTCAAAGATTTTTCACCATTTTCCTTTAAGCTGCCTTAACTTTTTATGAATTCCTTTCAGCTACCAATGTCAACCATTTAGTTTAAGCTTACGGTTACGAATGTTCTTTTAGCCATCAATTTCAAACATTTGTCCATGACTTTTAGCTATTTTAATGATTTAGCCATTACTATAAGCTAACAATTACAACTATTTATCCATAAAGCTAACTATGTCAACCATTCATCCATTACTTTCAGTTAATTTTCTAAACTGTTTATCCGTGAAGCTGACAATATCAACCATATATCCATTACTTTAAGTAAATTCAGCTATTCCTATCATTCATCCATAAAATTAACAGTTTCAAGAATGTATGCATTACTTTAAGCTTACTGTTCCAACTGTTAACCATGACTTTAAGCTAATGTTTTCAACTGTTTATCCATAAAGCTATCTGTCAACCATTTATACATTACTTTGAGCTAATTACTGTTTATCCATAAAGCTAACAATTTAAAAAAAATATATCCATTACTTTAAGCTAATTATTCAAAGTATTGATCTCTATTGATCTATGTTTACCATTTAATCACTTCTATTAGCTAGTTATTTCAACTATTTATCTATAAAGCTTAAAAGGTCAACAATTTCTCCATGACTTTAAGCTAACTTTTCCAGCTGTTTATCCATTAAGCTAACTATGTCAACCATTTATCAACTACTTTAATCTCACTATTCCAACAATTTATCCATTAAGCTAACTATGTTAACCATTTATCCATCACTTTAAGCTAACTATTCCAACTATCCAACTGTTTATCCATGAAGCCAATATGTCAACAATTTATCCATTAATTGAAAGTATTCCAACTGTTTAGCCATTAGGCTAACCAGTCAGCCATTTATCCATCGCATTAAGCTAACTTTTCTAACTGTTTATCCATAAAGCTATGTTTACCATTTATCGACTACTTCTAGCTAATTATTTCTTATCTGATTATCTATTAAGCTAAGCTAAGCTAAGTATGTCAACCATTTTTGCATTACTTTAAGCTAACTATTCCAGCTGTTTCCATCAAGCTAACCAGTCCAACTGTTTATCCATTACTTTAAGCTACATCTATCTAACTGCTTGCACTTTTAGTATTCTATAGTAAGAAGTTTAAAATACACTCTAAATTCCAACATGTAGTTTTCAGTTGTTAAAGCTCAATCAATATGGCCTCTGTGGTCACATTATTAGGTACACATACAATCTTGTGCAGTTCAACACAAATGTGCTGCAATGAAGTGTGCTTTCGTGATACCTCCGTTTTTTGACACTAATGGAGGTGATTATTCATATTCAGAGATGTCGAGGTAGAATAAATGGCAGAGCTATAGAATTGCAGTAGATTTCATTGGTGTACCTAATAATTTGGCCACTGATTGTATATTTTAAAATCACATTATAATTTCTGTTTTTTCCAGATAAGTTCAGCTACTACACAGTCTTTCAATGTATCCCTGCTTTAGAGAATCACTGCTTTACAGTTTGTGATGAGGGACATTATCAGTGATTTATCATAAATCTAATAATCCATCCTCTTCCTCCAAGAAGCCACAATCCTGGAGAGTCATGGGATAGATGTCCAGAGTCCAGGGGGACACTCCAACAGTGACGACATCGATGGGAACGACTTCTCAGAGCAGGTAGAGAGTGATTAAGGTTCCCAAAAGACACATAAAGTCAGATTTATGTTCCAGACAGAACTGTAAACGACTGGTCCGATCAAAGAGAAACAAGTCTTTCCTATCCGTGGTGCAGCTTCTTGTTGTCATTTTGTATAGTACTGCGTCTAATTTTCATTTGTTAATTTCTGTTTTTTCCATTTTGTTTTTTTTTAAATCAACATCTTGCCAACCATTCACATTCATCCCTCCACATCCAAGGCTCACTCTTTTCTTGGACAGCACTCAGTATTCCTGTCATTAATCAGTGTATTTTACATGTCTTTTCATTCCAACTAAACAATGCATCAGTTGACCTAACCCTTTGAAACTAACGGGTGTGATTTTTTTTTTTTCATAAACATGGTGAAGAAGTCACGAGAAATGTTCCACAAATTGCAAGACATTAGTAGATTTAGAAAATCTTTTTTTTTTTTTCGACTTTATTCTTTTCTTTTTTCTTTTTTTAAACAAATTTTTAGGAGAAAATCTTGTAATTCCTTGCTAATTTTTGGATCATTTCATCTTTCCTGACTGCTTTTTCTTTTTATGTTAACGAATCAAGCCATTTTGCTCAGGTTTCAAAGGGTTAGCTAATTAGTTTCACTTTCTGTTGGTAAAGTTGTGTAAATACGCGAAATAAGCTGCTTGCTTGGAGTTAAAACCTATGGCCTTAATGCCACATTACTGTGCCGCTGAGACAAATTACAAGAACATTCGGACTGCTGTTTTCCTTCTGATGAACTTTGAGTCTACCCTTCTCCAAATATAGAAGGCACATAAAGTTCTTTATTTTTATGTAGAATTGTTGCTAAAAACTATTCCCCGAGGCACATTAATTAACAAAAGCTTGCTCTCTTCTCCTTTTTCCTGTTACCAATGGAAACTGAGCTGGAGCAATGGAAAGTAGCAAGGCTCTGTATTATTGCAGAAACCTACAATTGAAGATAGTGTTTCAGTTTAAGCCTTGGAGCTTTACTCTTGATTGCACAACATGCAAACGCTTCCTGTCAAGTCAAGGCTGCTCAAAGTGAAAAGAGCCAGTTGATCATTCCACAGTAATGAACACAGGGCGTATTCGATCTGTCAAGCAGTGTTGAAACTAGTGAAGTGTAAAAAAACAACAATTAATTCTGAATGTTGTGAGTAATTTCTCCAGTTAAACTTGATTTTCTTTTGTATTGAATGTAGAAATGCTTATTTTTTTATGTCCTCTAGGCGTGTGACCTGCCCTATTTTGACAAGAGACCTCTCAGCCGACCTTTTGGCCTTTACCGACTGGAGCCCACCTCGCCAACACAGGTACATCCACACGCATCCATGCCACTATGATTACCACAACACTGCCTATACATTTTGGGGAAAATGACATCTGGCTCCCCTAAACCTCACTCATATTTTCACAGTTTTTAACATTATGCCACACATTTGCATTCAGCAGTGAGCAGTTGTGTTTTAGCATATCTCGGTGGCTGTGGGTACAGGGTGCACAGCTCTCTCGTGCAGTCCAGAAAGAGGGGAAGGAAACCTCACAATCAAATCGCACAGAGTTTAAGAGCAGTCCCTTCAACACAATTATACCCTGATTGCATGTGTTTAAAGAGCTGTCAGAATACAGTAATCAGGTGGCACGTCACTTAAAAGTTGATTTGATGCCATTACTCACCCATTTTCTGGCTCTTTTGACCTCAAATTTTAACAAGCAGAATAATTTACTTTCACAAATTCAAACTCAGTCATAAAAAAACACACTGCAGCAGATATTGTAAGGCTGGTTTGCCATATTGATTTGCGTTACCTCACAGGATTATTATTTTTTCAAAACTGCCTATTTACAGGATAATGTATCGTTATTAGAATAAGGCTTGTGGGGTATATAATATTTCAGACTCTCCAGACTAATAAATACACAACAGACAGCAACAAAATGTAAAGAACCAGGTGTAAGAAAGTAACATTCTCACACCTGTTTTCTTTTAAAATTTCCATTAAAAAGAGAAATGAATCCTGAAACAATTAAAAAGAGCACAGGAACAGCCAGGCCAAGCCTATCCAGTACTTTGGCCCTAGAGCTGAACTAACACATATACTGTTTAGATGATTTATGTTTGTAAATGAAGTAATCTTACTTGACTCCCTCTCAAGTAGGCTTAGGCAGTTACTAGTTGTTCATACCTTTCTAATAAATACACAATAGAAACCCACAGAATGTTAAGAAAAGTCATATTCTCACATTTATGAGAAATACAGCTGTACACCTTTGAGCATAACTTTCTCTCAGTCACAGAAGACTGACATGGTTTAACTGTCTTGTTAACTCATCATAGAACACACAACATTTAAACTGAACCAAAACAAAATATAACTGTCTTGGTTACTCTTGTTAGTAATCTAGTTAGTTGGTCCACTGTTCCAACAATCACCAGGCCTGGTTTGTTCCAAATAAATCCTTAATTCACCAAGTTAGATGTGAAAAACATGGCGTTGGTCTCTCTCTGCCTGCTGGTCGCCTGCTGTTTACAGTCGTGTAACTTCTAGGTGTGACATCGTCTTTCAGCTCAGCTGCCTATTCCACCTGTACAGACCAGAGACTGAGCTCTGGTGGTGCGTGCTGTGCACTACATACAGTGAGTTGTATAGAAAGACGAGCACCTGTATTTATGATAGTATTGAAAACATACCTTTTAGATTTGTAAATAACCTGGTATATCATGATACTGCCCAAACCTTTAGATTAATGTACAGCATTACAATGTGCTTTCGTGGCCCTGAAGAATCATTTAAAACAGGATTTAAAGAGCAGTTGTTATTGCACTGAGATATACACACACATACACACACTACCTATCTATCTATATATCTATCTACCTATCTATATATTTTCATATATATTCACATTAGTAGTAGTAGATGATTGATGTCTGGTTCCTCTCTTTTTGTGTCAGGACGACAGCGCAGCGCACAGCGAGCACCAGGACCCCATCTCTCTGGCTGTGGAGATGGCTGCTGTCAACCACACCATACTGGCCCTGTCCAGAACCGGAGGGGTCCCCAACGACATCAAGACGGAGTCCCTGGAGGACGAATGAACTGCACAGGAAACAGGACGGAGGAAGAGAGGAACAACGGAGCAGAGAGAGGAAAGGGAAGGAGGAGAGAAACAGGGAGCTAACAAAAAAAAAAGAGACCAAAACAACGCTACTTAGTAAACCTTCAGAATCTGTCCATCAGCCAGCCCCCTGCCAGCTGCTCCTCCTCTCCAGGCCTCCCTCCTCCTCTCCCCTCGTCCTCCCTCACAGTCCATGTAAACAGTAATCACCCACCACCCCCGCTCCTCCCTTACCCATTTTATTGACACAGCTAGTGGAAACGGGTCACTACATGAAAATGTTCTACGGAAAGAAGAAAAGGGGGCAATCAAGGCCTCTAACCCCCAAATCTGTGGCCCTCAACTGGGATCTGTGTCTCTGGGGAACTCCCCTTTCTCTCTCCTCACAGGATACCTCTTCTTCCCCCTCTCCTCCTCCTTACTTCCCCTCTCCTCCAGCCTGGTTGTCTGAGCCGATCCTCAGTCTTTCTCACCTCAGCGTCAACCTCAGAAAAATAACGTGTACTGTATATATAATATATATATGGTTCTTATGGTTCTCAGTCACACTCTACCTACCTACCCTCAGAATGCACCCTCCTCATCGTGCACCTCATCTGAAGAGCCTCCAGCCTTTGTGCGGGTAGTGATGGATGTGTCCGTCTCCCCCCACTCCGTGGCATCGAGGCGCTCCGTAAGGATAATATCGGCGGACAGGAAGTGTCCCGTCACTGTCTCATATCCTCTGTAGTTGCCTCTCCTCAGCGGAGCGGCTTTTTTTGCTTTCCCACCTGCTGTTGGATGAAAACCTCGAGAAAGACGTAGCCTTAATTTCATACGGACAACTCCACCTTTTACTTTTTTGCAGCAGGTTTTCACGTTTTTTCCTCACGACAAGGAACGACCAGGAACTTTTTAGCGCGCTTAAAAAAAAATGCCAAACTCAATGTGAAGGTTTCTGTCCAACAGCAGCATCAGTTCTCTCACCTCCGTTTTTTAGCCACACGGCGACTGGATATACAATCATTTTTTGCCTCTAGCTTCCCAGTGACACTATTGTTAAGTACTCAAGGCTATGAGAATCAATTTAGGGTCAATGTGATAATCAAACTTAAGCTATCTAATAATAAGGGGAATCGTGCTTTGTTTTCAATGTCATCCATGCCAAAGGAAAAGATGCTAGGAGTTACAAGCTAAGAGGCGAAGCTAATCTTAAAGTGGCGTCCATCCAAAGCGATTTCTACTAACCAACTCCTTTGGTAGGTTGTTTGGCTCCTGAGCCAGCATGGCGCCGTGTGCGAGCTGGACACTACAGCAGGCCTGTGTCAGTGCAGATAGGTATTAGCAGCCACACGTATAATAACGGTAAAATACCCCGAAGCTATTTACTACTTGTTCTGTGACGCTGCCTCTTTATAATCGCCTAAAGAATGTGCTTTCACCAGATTTTTTTTTTTGAGATATCAGTGGTATCAGATGAATCCACACTGGAAATGGTTCAGAACTTTTCAGAACTGGGGCCATCTCTGTTTTTATTTCCTCTATATAGTCTCAAAGCTAAAAGCACCACTCTGAAGGGAATCAGAGACATTTTAAGTGGTGGTATTAGAAATAAATTTCCACTTTTATTCGCCCGGGGTGGAACTTCTCCAAAACCATCTCTGACCAGACATCATGGTGATGTCATAGGCAGGGATGAAGTGCCGCAGGGTTCCTTAAAGGTCTCTGGAGGCTCAGTCGTCATCAAGAAGTAGTGCTTTTTCAATCGGACATAGTACAGTTAGAGAGAAGTTACGTGATTGACTGCACTCATGTCTGTATTCTTAACTCATGAAACGTGGCGCAACAAAATTTTTCTTGTGCTGTTTTCAGATGCCTTTCACAAGTATTTAAACCTTTGAACCCAGAGCAAAATGACGTGATTATACAAAAAAACTGGGGAAAAAGGCATTGAGCATTTCGGTAAGAACTGTTCCATGAACTGCAAGAAATAAATGCATGTAGGATTTTTCTTTTTTTGAGCTAGGGATAATGTCAAAATTTCTAGAGAAAAAAACATATCTATAATTATCATTATTACATAATTAAAATTACGGTTACTCAATTGATCAAATTTGTATTTCTTTTTACAGTTTTTTTCTTTCATTTTATTATGTTACATTGAAAAAAATTTTTTTTGCTTATTTTTGGACCAATTTTCCTTTTAGTGCTTATTGCACTAATGTTTTTTTTTTTTTTTTAAAGAAATTAAGCTAATTTGCTTAGCTGTCAAAAATGAAGCTAAAACCAGGACGCGGTTAGCTTTGCTTAGCGCGAGAGTGGAAACAGCTAGCCTGGCTCTGTCCAAAGGTCAAAAGTCTGCCTCCTTAAACCTCTCAAGCTCATAAATGAACCCTTTACATTTCATTTTATCAAAGCCACGCTAAGAATTAAGTTTCAAAAACACAGGTTGTTTTACAGATGTTACATGCTGGAGCTAATTTTCGGCCAGGCTCAGTGACTTCCTGTGCGCACTTTTATACTTTTACACGGGCTATTGTGTTGTGAGAGAGCTTTTGAGGTCATGGTAGAAAGCTGTTTTCACTTTTGGACAGAGCTGGGCTGGCTGTTTTCACCTGCTCTCGCTCTCTGTGGGCTCAGACACACCGAGCCGACACCAAAGACCTATAGGCGATGATAACATGCTGAGTCAGCCGAAAAAAACCCGATAAGGGCCAAAACTAGGGCTGTACCCGACTCGTAATTCTGCCAGTGGAATCAGATTTGGTTTTTCAGTATGAACATTCGAAGATTCTTTGTTTCCATATAAAGTTTTGAAGTTTGAACGGGCTCAGAGTGACAGTGATTTAAGTTATATAGCAAACAAGCTAACGGCGCTAACGACAGATTGCAAACGCGCAACTACATTTTTTGGAGACATTAGATGACAAACAAAAGCCAGGGACTGTATTGAATTAAGTTAAGTACACTGCACAGCACATTGACAAACAAAAAAACACAGCACGACTTGAAACAATCTCATTTGACTGTCTCTGACTGATGACTTAAATCTCCGACTTTCAAGTGGCAGTCAAGCCTAAACCAACCATAAACAAAGGTGTCAGACGCACAGATGCGGCCTGGTGTGTCAGGGCCCTTATGCTAAGCTAAGCTAACTCTCTCTTCCGTGTAGCTTCATATTAAGCGTACAGACATAAGAGTGCTGTCCATGTCATCTAACTTTAAGAAGGGAAAAAAGCAAATATATTTCTTGAAAAGTCAAATTAAAGTGTTATTTTCACTGTGATATACGACACGGCTCGACTCAGCTGGACTCTTTTGGTTTTTCCATTAGCGAAAGTTGTGGATAATACTCTGCAGACCACTGATTGGTCAGAGAGAATGGTCACTAGCGCGACACGGGACGTCCTACACAAACCCACCATTTTTAGGTAGCCCAGCTCTGTCAGCAGAACAGCCTGCTGTTCTGCAGATGTTCTGCCGTTTAGCTGCTGATAAAAGAACGCAGAGCCAAGCTGTTTCAAAAACATGGGTAAAAGGTAATGAGCACTTCGGTAAGAAACATTTAGAAATTGCAAGAATTTATTATATTTAGATTTTTTTTTTTTAAAGCTATGGTTTTT
Source organism: Plectropomus leopardus (assembly GCF_026936395.1). Taxonomy (NCBI): domain Eukaryota; kingdom Metazoa; phylum Chordata; class Actinopteri; order Perciformes; family Serranidae; genus Plectropomus; species Plectropomus leopardus. The sequence continues at coordinate 31,982,201 of NC_142191.1, read as the reverse complement.
GATATACTTTTTTGTGACTGTTGTTTTTGTTGTTGTTTGTTAAAGGATAATTCTTGAAAATAATAAAGACATAATTAAAAGAAGAAAAAAGCGAGGGAAGAATTTCCAAAGAACGCAAAAAATTTAAATTCTAATCATTTTAAGCAGTTCAGGTCCCCCTTTTGTATGTTTTTTCTGTGTACTTTTTTCTCATTTCTGGGTCATTCCTTTTTAAGTTGCTCATTTTTTTTGTCCCATGTTTTTGAAACAAAGTCAATTTGCTCAAGTTTCAAAGGGTTGAGATGATGTCATAGTAGTATGAAGTGGAGCCACCATGGCGACCAGCCTACATTAATGGGTACTACGTGCAGTGGAAATGAAATAGAGAAAAGTTTAAAAAAGTGTAGAGAGGAACCGTATCCTGACGTAGAAATGAGGCATCAGTGATGGTTTTGGAGAACTACGGAAATATTCCTGGAAGCAGGATTAAACCAAACAGTTAGCCAGGAACTCTCATGTCATTCCTTATGTTTTAAAAAGTCAAATATGAGCATGAATGATGTTTGAAATCATGTTGAATGTGGATCCTGCTTGTGGAATAGCTCCCAGCCCCAGGCTCTAATCTAGTAAAGCTCTATTTAAATCTGTGTGTGTATGAAGCTGCAGATCCAGTCGCGCCGTACTGGGAGCTGCGTTTCAAAAAGAAAGGGTTGAAAGATAAAAACAATATGTATTTATACTCATTTTTTATGGTAATGTACAAAAAAAATAATGACATATGTTTTGAAACGAAAACATGCTTTTATTGTTAAATTAATCATGCTTTTAATTTCTCCTCACTTGCTTTTCTATCATCATTTAACCTGTTTTATTTTGTGTCGTCCCTGATTTGACTGAACAGCAGTCTCCCCCTGTTCCTGTCTGAGGCAGTAAGCTATTTTGTGAAAGATGACAACCGATGCACCTTATTTTAAATAAGAATCGCTGTTAAAGTGTGACCTCCCCTCCCCTGAGCCCGCCTGTGAAATGGCAAACATCCAGCAGAGTGGTATGGGGCCGCTGTGAAGAAACATTTCAGTACAGCTGCTTCACACACACCGTATCATGTTTGATCACAGCCCCAGTGTGTGCTGGTGTCTCCTTAAAATAATGCCACACCAAACTCCCCAGAAAAGATTTCAATGCTGACCGAGTCCTTTAAGATCTTACAATCAAAGATCTAAAGCGTTTCATATGGAGGCAGATTGTGTCTATATAATCTGTGCGAAAAGTGAATTTGTTTTCTGTAGCTGATGATGACACAGAGCTCTAATATGCATCAATGTGTGACTTTTTTTATTTCTTTAGATTTTTTTTTTAGTATTTTTTATGGAAAACTTTTGGGAAAAGTTTTGGGCTTTTTTATTTTTATTTTTTTTTTATTTTTTTTTTTTTTAGAAAACATGTCTCAAAGGCATGTTTTTGTTTTAACAAAGTTAGATGATTTTCTTTTTATATTGATATTTTTTTCTTTTTTCAATTTCCAATTTCTTTTTTTTTTCTTTCCTTAAAATTTTAAAAGGCGTGTTTTCCTTAAAAATACCCCAAATGACACTGCTTATCATAGCCATGAATTGTAAAAACAGACATCGTTGGATTTTCACATTTCCAACGATCTTCACATCATTGTAGGATGCTGAAATTATGTTTGAATCCTGGATTTGAATATTTTTGAAAAAAAGGCTGAGCAAGTGGGGCAACAAAATAATCTGTTTGGGTTCTTGAAAGGTCATGGAAAGGTTTTGAAATTTTGTCTGTGAAAATGTTTTGGAAAGCCTAAAATCCAAAAAAAACTCACAAAAAGACCATCTGGAACTACAAAAATTGCACAAATTAAAAAACATTCTTGAACACATTAATTTAATTAACAGATAAATAAAAATCGTAAATATATCCCCAACATTTACAGCTCTCGAACAGATATTTGTGAATCCAGCTTGTTTGTATCAATTTTATGGTAGTCAATTTGCATTTTACACATGTCTATTTTTCTTAATTTACGTGTTTAATTTTTAGAATTTGTGTATTTTCAGATGTTTCCAACCTGAAAAAAAGTGAGTTTACAAATCTTTTTTTTGTATTTGTGAATCTTTTTTTTTTTTTACTGATTACACATTCATGCATGGATCGCTGTTTTCCCCGTACAAATAATATTGACACAAATCTGTCTCCATAGAAACACAAACTAATTTTTAGAACTGATTTGCACTAATCACTTGTATATGCAGATAATTTGTTGGTAAAACTGCAAAGTGTTTCTTGGATTTGAGGGATTTTTTCTGTGGAGTTTGGTGCGACGTTCGGTCCCCGATCAAAGAATATTGTATGTTTGAAATGTGCATGGAAGGGAAAGAGTGCATTTAGAGATTATTCTCTCACTGTAAGACACTTTGAAATGAATTGCCTTAGTGTTCAAGAGATGCCATGGCCCAATTAGCAAGTACAAGTTTCAATCCAGCAGTATTTTCTGTTAGCGACGAAGCTCGACAGAAATGTTTATGGGATGGAAAGAGAACCCTCAGGTGCTCACAGAGATTCTGTATGTTCCAGGAGAAAACTGGAAACAGATCGATCTTTGGGACACGCTGAAATGTGAAATCCTCCACCCAGTGTCCAGTGCGTGCTCCAGTGGTAGTGCTTACTCTGAAGGGGTGTCCTCTCGTGGTGTGTCAGGGTCAACATGTCTACATGTCCGTCTGTGTCCCCAGTGAAAACACCATCCACTTCATCCCAGTATAGCTCCGAAAAAGAGGACTGAATGCTGTTGTATCAATCTCAAATCTAGTTATGTTCAAAATTACTGTATTGCCCATTTCAGAATTTAGTGCCTTTTTTGGACAGTAGACTGTTCTGTAATTAAGATGTAGTATATATACATTTTTTTGTACAGTTTCTTTGTTCATTTTTTTAACTTGTGTTTATTTTAGTATGATATATATATAATGTACAAGAGAATAAAGCTATATCAATGACACCTTTTGTGGGTTTACTGTCGTGTTGTTAGGCCTCTGTGCCAGCGATGGCAGCTGCAGGAGATATTATTTTAGGTTTCCAGATTGCACATACGTTCCTCTGTCCCCTCAGCCGTTAGAGAATTTGGCGTACAAAATACCATTAAAAATTCATAGTATACTATGTCTTTCAAAAAATCATGAAAAAGTCATAATGTAGCATGTCATTCACGATATCATATAGATGTGTCGTCATAGTATAGTATATTGTTCAAAAAATCAAAAGAACATCATATCGTATATCGCTCAAAATATAAAAGGGTTATAGTATAGTATGTTGTAAAAAATACTATAAAAACATCATAGTAAGGTAGGTTGTTAAAAATATCATTAAAACATTGCAGTATACTATGTCGCTTAATAGTGTCATAGTGGAATATGTTGCTCAAAAAATCATTAAAAAAGGCAAAATATAGTTTGTCCTTCAAGGAATCATGAAAATATTGTCATATTGTAATATATCGCTCATTATGAAATGCCATTAAACTTAAAAATGATATAGTATGCCGTTCAAAAATCATTAAAAAAGTCTTGCTTTGGTATGGCCCTAAAAAAAAGAGGTTAAAAACCTCATAGTATAGTATGTCACTCAAAATATAGAAAAAAGTAATACTGTAGTATTTTGCTCAAAATATCATAAATGTCATAGTATTTTGCTCAAAATTTCAGGAAAAGTTTATAATATAGTATATTGTTCAACATATCATAAAATAATCATATTATAATATTTTGCTAAAATATGAAAACATAGGATAGTATGTCACTCAAAAATAACATGAACATTTTATAGTTTACAATATTGCTCGTAATATCGTAAAAACATCATACCGTAGTATGCCCCTCAAAATATCATAAAAACCTCATAGTATCGTGTTTCACTCAAAATGTTGCAGATTATGCACATTTTTGAGCGACATACTATAGTATGAAGTTTTCATGACTTTTTGAGAGACATACTAAAGTATTACGTTTTTATGACTTTTCTATGAGTGTCATGCTATATTATGATGCTTTTATGATATTTTGAGCAACATACTTTATTATGACGTTTTTATGTTTTTTTGAGCAACATACCATATTAAATTTGTATTGTTTTTTTGAGCGACAAACAAGTATGACGTTTTTATGGTTTTTTGAGCGACATACTTTATCATGACATTTTTATGTTTTTTTGAGCGACATACTATAGTATGACCTTTTTATGACATATAAGCAACATACTTTACTATGACAATGTCATAGTAAAGTATGTCACTCAAAAATCATCTCTCAAAATATATACATTTTTATATATACTTTTTTTTGAGCGACATACTATACTATGATGTTTTTGTTAAATTTTGAGAGACATACTTTATTGTGAGTTTTTTTGTGATTTTCTGACAACATTCTATAGTAGGACGTTTTTATGATTATTTAAAAACAATATTCTACTCTATGTCTTTTTTATATTTTGAGTGTTACAAATTTGGCACAAACATCCAGTTTGACTCAAGTATGATCTGATGAATTTTTGTTGGTCAAAAGTACCTCTGACCTCACATTTGGTCAACGTGACATCTCAAGAGCACCTTCAAAGAAATCTGCAAATTTAGCACAAATGTTTAGATTGATTCAAGGATGAGATTTTGGTAGTTGTAGGTTAAGGTCATGGTGACCTTGTCCATGTCATTCTTGTGAATGTGATATCTTAACTACAACCCTGAGGTAATTTCTGCAAACTTGGCTCAAACAGTAAACAACAACAATAAACTGATTAGATTTCTGTGGTCAAAGGTCACCTTGACCTCACAAAACATGTTTTTGGCTAAAAAATTGAAGTGAGGTGTCTGCACAGAGCTCAAAAGATACTGAAAGACAGCAGCCACCCCGCCACAGTCTGTTCACCCTGCTGCTTTCTGAAAAAAGATACTTAAGTATCTGCTGCAGAACCACCAGACTACAGAGCAGCTTCTCTCAGACTCCTCAACTCCTCCTTCAACTCCAAAGATGGAGCAGGATTTAGCATCAACATAAAATTTAATTTCTTCATAAACCACGTTTAGGAAAAAAAGGAAAATAAATCTACCTTGTACCTTGAAATGTCTAATAAATACATATCCAAAAAAAGTCAAAGGTTGACTTTACTGACAGAAAAATGTTCAGCAAAAAACACTTTTATGGCTCTTAACAGCATAATGATTGATAACACATCAAATGAGCAGAATGACATTTATTTATTTATTAACAATATAAAAAGTTGATTTTGCGTCTCATTATCAATACATGTCTCCATCTTAAAATAAATATGCATTGAGGCATAGTATAAAATATCTTATTTACCTGACAAAAATTAATACTACAGTACATGTGCTCCAACCAACAAAATCCCCAAAGATTCCCATTCACACAGTATAATTTAAAAGTTCCCCAAAATGTGCCACACATCATCTCTATTTAAAATGAAGTTCCTTCCAATCAATCTTGACACACATGCTTGAAGTTGATTAATAAATGTTGAAAATTTTTCAGTAGAATTTGTCTGAAAAAAAAGAGTGCAAGTTCTTCCTTTTAACAGTAGAAACACACATTCAAGAGCTCTAATAAGCTCCGGTTCTCAGCAGCACAGAATTTAGTGGAACATCACTAAGGCACATCTGTCGAATAATAGTCAGAATATTTCAAGGCAAAAATTTAAAATAAACCATTGCAGGAAAAAAAATTGCAATACTTGGACATCTATTGAAACATGCAGCTGCATTACACAGTCTGAACAGCAGATATCTGAGCTCATGAAGGTGTTTGATCTTTGGAGTCTCGCTGTGTTGTACAGCGAACTTTAGATACTACTAACATTTAACTCTACAAGTAAATACACTCTTGCAAGTGGCAGAACACTGAAAGGAAAATGTGCTGATTTTGAGACAGTCCTTTGATTATGATATTAATCCATTACAGACTACAACATCTACTATTTTAAAATTGATAGGGTAAGGGTAATTTGGATTTATATACCAAAAATAATTCACATTTTCTGTTAAAATTATATTGTCTTTGTAGTTTGATTACTGACTACATTAAGTAGGATGCAGTTGCGGGGCAGGGAGGTGCTGTGGATCAAGAGGTTGCACGACTGGGTTACTGGGTGTGTCTTAGCTCTCCTCTAAGCCCTGCCCATTTTTGACTTTTTTTCACATTCCAGGGAGGAGGCACTTGCACCAAAAGCGGGGGGCATTTAGTTACTCTTTAATGGATGAGGGTTGAGAGGGTTCCCTCTCCAAACAATCGAGTGTGAACTCAACCATGTGTCGCCCAAACTTACAGTAAAGGATCACGTACAGTGGAGGCTGGAGTCCATCTGCCCTAACACAACACTGTATTGCCACTCTTTTTGAAAGCTTACCCTTTAATCACATCAACCAGCTGCTGCATAAAGGTGTCCACAAATAAGTCGATACCGAGCCTCTCAAGTGTTCCACGACTTGCGGTTCTCTCCTCTGCTGCGGCCCATTGATGCCCCACCACCTTCACCTTTGGCAAGAGCGGTAAGGGCTGCCAGGTTGGGACTGGATCCAGACAGGTTGGCACTGCGACGCTTCTGCTGTTGGCGCCGGCGCTTGTTGCCGCCCCGGCTCACCCTGTCTGGCCTCACCAGCAAGCCGTAACCAGGGTTACAGTGGAAGTAGTGCTTCCCACCCACTGAACCGTCGTTCTTTCCTGGAGAAACACAAAGGAAAGTTTGGATGAGATTTTGAGTGGTGACAGAACTTAGTATAATGAATGTGTGGCCCCAAACCCTTATCTAATACACAATAAAAATGAAGTGATTCACACTGGGAATTGTTTTTGTACTTTCAGTATGCATAAGGTGCATAAAACAGCTTCAGAATAGACCTTGTTCCAAAAGGAAAGTTCTGAAATCCAGGAAATGTCCTAAAATACTAGAAATATGCTAAAATCCTTGGTATGCTCTGAATTCCAAGAAACATCCTAAAATCCTAGAATGTCCCAAAATAACAGAAAAGTCCAACAGTCCAACAGAAATGTGCTAAAACCCTGAAAATGTCCTAAATTCCTAGAAATGTGCTAAAATCATAGAAATATGCTAAAATCATAGAAATATGCTAAAATCATAGAAATGTCCTAAAAATCCAAGTGAATACTAAAATCTGAGAAACATCTTTACTTCTTAGAAATGTCCTAAAATCCTCGAAACATGTATTGGCCTGCTGTGACTGGCCCCTGGCCTCCTGTCATTTTGCAAAAGTGGCCCTCAAGCAAAGCGAGTTGAGAATATTGTACAGAGCACTGCTCGACTCACCAGCTGGTACCTCCAGTTCCACTCCCACCCAGGTACCCTCTGCAAAGTCTGTGGGTCCGATATAACGGACGGTGCCGCTCTTATTGTTCCCCACAGTCACAAACTCCCCCTCCTTCAACCAATCAGGCAGAACTGCAGTTGCGTCTCCGTCCTCGGAGTCGGAGATAATTTCCAGGCTCTCCATAGGCACAGTGAGGTTCAGTCCTTTCCCGAGACTGCTGGCCCGATCCACCTGCGCAGGCTTATCCTCCTCGCTCACAATAGGCTGAAAGGACTTGAGGTCTGAAGACTTCACCCTCTGGATCTTGAAGGGGTTTGCACCAGTGGAACTAGGTTTGAAAGGCTCAACAGTGGACAGAGATGGGGTGGGGGCTGAGGGGGTTTTTTGGGAAGCTTCCTGTTGGACTTCATCTGTGGTTGAAGATGAAGTCAGGATTGAGGTCCCACTTGTGTCTGAGGCCTCAGAAGTGGCTTGCTCTCCGGATGAAGCCGGAGGAACCAAATCTCCAGATGGAGCAGGAGTTGGAGCCAAAACTTCAGACATGTCTGGGGCCGGGCTTGGAGCTGGATCTTGAGCACTGTCGAAGGTTGTTTGGTCTTGTTTTGGCTGCTGTGTCTGTAGGATGACTGTCTCAGATTGACTTTGACCTTCTTGTGCAGGTTGTGTTTGGCAGTGGAGTGACAGTTCAGTTTCTGTCTTGTCTGTGGCAGTAAGCTCCAGTTCTTCTGTCAGATGGGATTCTGGTTTTAAGTGGTCTGTTTGTGAAAACTCTGTCTGTTTGGGTTCTTTCTCTTGTACTAAAAATACACCTGTAAGCGTCTCCGAACTATCGGATGGTTCTGATTCGATATGTGCAGTTGCTGAGTCTTGCATGTGTCTTTTCTGGCAGAGTAAGTCTGATTCTGCGACTGAACCAGGCTCTTCTTGCTCCTCCAACTGGACTGATGGGGACTGATTTGGTTCTTGGTGACTCAGGTTTGAATCTGATAGAGTGTGGTCTGGGTTGGACTGCGGTGAGTCAGTCCTCTCTTCAGCTGCCTTATCGTCCAATACCAACAATGACTCCCGAGGCCCTGATTGGTCCACAACAAAAGGCTCAGGGGCAGTATCAGATTGTGTCACTTTTTTGTCCTCCTCCTCTTCGTCTGGCACCGCCTCGAAGCCGTCTGCTCTGTTTCCGGATGACGGAGGCAGGTCCCAGCTCAGGGTGTAGACGTCTGACAGTGTTGCTGTAGATATGCTGGTTGACATGTATCCGCTGGAGTCTTCGCTCAGTGGGCTGGGGGTGGAGTCTTCTGTGTCTGGGATGATTGGCGGGGGGAGGGGCACTGATCTGGGGCTCTCTGATTGGAGGTCTGGAGGAATGATTTCGTCAATGGGAACCTAAGAGGGAAACAATATCGATGAAGGTATTTGAGCCTAAAAATGCAGCAAAAGACTGTGTGATGAATCCTACCCAAAAACCGACCCTGAACATTCTTCATTGTGTAGATTCTGTCATGAGGAAGACCTGTTGCATTTGTTTTTCTCCTGCCTACATGTTGCAGAGTTGTGCACTGATATCCCAGGTTGATTTCTTTTTAATTTACGCCTTTAACAATGAAATTGTGGGTCTTGGATGAAAACTATCCTCACATAAAAAACAACAATTATTCTGCTGGGTAAAATATTTATATCTAATAATAACACTGTCATATATACTTCAGTTATTTTAATGCCCTAGCACTATCAAATTAATGATTTGAACTACTGAAGTGATCCTGCTATTTTTAATTTTGTTTTTTTTTCTTTTAAAAATGTATTCCTTATTCTCCTTTTTGTGTGAACATATATTTAGTGTATTTATTTGTTTTTAATCCTTTAAAATCATTCTCAGATAATTTTCTAATTTCCAATTTGTTTAGGTTTCAGAGGATCAATGCACACAATGGCCACACCCACCAAGATAGTGAAGGACACACCATATCTCAAAACCAGTTTTTGTCCCTTGCAGTCCTGCCACATACAGACACACACAGAACTCACCGGCTGCTGCTGTTTGCTGATGCCTTCTTCAACGCTGGCTGACTGCACCATGATGCGAGGCAAACTCTGCAACAGGAGGGGAATGTAAGAGATGTTCAGTTAATGGCATTTTAAAAGAAAACAATCTTCAATCTGTAAATTAGCGCTTAGGGCTTGTCAAGCAGATTTCAAGATGTAATCACAAGCAAGTTGTTGCCATTTCAGTGTGGTTCCACCTGGACATTAGATATTAATATAAGCTTGTAGTTTTCCAAAGCGGCTCATTATACAGTGGGCATGAAGCGGTGATTAGCTGCTGTGAGGGAACTATGAAGCTCAGGCTTCGGCATGACGGGGAGACATAAACGGAGCCTGTGGGGAAAAAGTTAATCTAGCATTGTAGAGAGATGACAGATACTGTAGGCTGAACATCATGCCATACTGCTTCCTCTGGCAGCCTCGCAGAATACTAAACCAGGAGAACAAACTAGGCCAGTTGGCCATCTGTCATTATTTATTAAGACTCACAGACACGATATTATTGCTTAAAATCAGTTTAGCACATCAATATATTAGAAAAGAGAAATATTTCATTTATTGAGGTGATCAACAGCCAGGATGTTGACATGAGATGCAGAAAGTGCAATCCAAATATTTGTTCATCAGATCACTCAGACAGATAATCAGGATAAACTAGTAAAACAATCAGCATAATTGCATCGTAATTATAATTGCACCCAGAATCATTTATCTCTTTTCACCATTCTAATTCCCTCTTTGACACTCGATATGATCCGTCAGCTGATTCAATTTTGAGTGTGATTGGCTTCTCTATATTTTCTCTAGTTTTTCAAGAGGGTCTTATCCTTGAGATGTTTTAAGATGCTGAGTAAATCAGGACAATTGTTTCACAGTGTGCTTAACAGACACAGTCACAGGATATTAATCAGGATGATTGTCTGACTCTCGTGCACTCCTGACATCACACTCTGAGGGAATTAACACTTCTTCAGACTCTGGTGAAAATGAAGCGGTTACATTCTGGTGTCTATGCTTTTGCTCTGAGCAGAACGACAACCTATGTGTACAATATGTCTACGATCAGAGAGCAGGTCAAACACATCTATCCTGTCCCTCTCTGGCTCTGGACAGAAAAACTGCAAGACAACACTACACATCAGTGGCATGAGAGCACACAGATGCACACTATGTTTTCATTTCAAAGAGAAACTAGAATTACACCCAAAATTAGTGCCAGTTATTCAGCATCTGACCAAATGTCTCCCCTTCTGATCCTAAGATATGACGTTGATTAATGGCCAGAAAAGTATTTTTGAACATTATATTGTCATTGTGAAGTGGACCTTTGGGATGTAAAAAGTCATTACTTCATCATTCCTATTAGACATTTGTGTACATTTCTGTTAAAATTGGAAATTTGACAACCAAACTCAAATCAGCTGATCCTTGACTCAAAGGGGACTTTTGTGCCAAATATGAAGAAATCCCTTCAATCTGTTCTTGAGATATCACGTCTATTAGAATGAGACGGACGTAAGGTCGCAATGACCTTGACCATACACCTCCAAAATCGAATTAATTAATTAGTCCAAGTTTATGTTTGTGTCAAATCTGAGGATAGCCACCGAGGCTTTTTTGAGTTGTTGTGTTTAAGACGATGAGATGGGTGCAAGGTCACAGTGATATTGACCGATGACCACCAAAAGCTAATCAGTTCATCCTGGACTCCAAGTGGACATTTGTGCCAAATTTGAAAAGAAAAAAAATGTCCTCAAGGTATTCTTGAGATCACGTTCACAAGAATTTGACATATAAAGTCACAGTGACCCTGAGCTTTGACCACCAAAATCCAATCAATAAATCATTCAGTCCAATTGAACATTTGTGCTAAATCTGAGGACAGTCCCTTAAGACCTTCTTGAGATATGGTGTTCATGAGAATAAGACAGATGCAGGGTCACAGTGAGATTGACCTATGACAGGGGTCGGCAACCTTTACTATCAAAAGAGCCATTTCTGGCCCAAAACAAAAAAAAAAAATCTGTCTGGAGCCGCAGGTAACACAACACATATAGTCAAACTAGCCTAGTTAGTATTTGCTAAGTTTCAGCCTTTTATTTCTTGTTGACCATTTTAAACATCTGTGGCAGGCATGGTGGGAGTGACGCACTAATTAGTGTGATAGCTTCAAACAATGCACCACAGAGGCCTGACGTGCCTCCATTCCAGCCGAACACCAGAGCACAAGATTTCCATGATTAGCTCCCCTCTGCAGCTCGATGTGCTAATCAGCTGAATTAGATGCTGTAGTGGTGAGCTGCCGTGAAAAGCTGCAGATTCCCGGGTCTCCATGGCACATGATTGGAGATCAGTGGCTGTGGAGATGGCGGAGGGGCGGGAGCGATGCGTCAGGGCGACAAGGTTCACCTGCTCCTAATTAACCCTCCTCTACACCCAGTGTGCTCCTGTCCCAGCAGGGGCTGTTTGTGGAGCTTCTGCTCTGATCACAAACATTATACAGCACGTCAGTCAACAACGAAGACGCAAACTACACTTGTACTCAGTGTGCTCATAATTTCAGTGGTAACCAGGTACTCAGGATACCTGCTTGTGATTCAGCCAACATCTTGACATTAGAGCCTGAAGAATTTCGGTTTGAAGTTCACTGAAGCAGTTTATCTGTTCTTCTGGGTAGCTTCTAGGAGGCTTGGTCGTTACCATGGTAATGGACATCCAAACCAGTATATGCAAGGTGATGTCAACAAAAGCATGTGTGGTAGGATGACAAGGCATGGTCCCTATGTCACGATGGTCAGGTTTAGGCAAAAGAGGCACATGTTAAGGTGTAGAAAACACACACACACACACACACACACACACACACAGGAAACAAACTCTGGACTTCCGCACGAAATTATGTTATTATGTTATCAAAAAAGTATCAATTTGGTTTGCTTTAAAAAAGGTTGTCAATATTTCATTGGATGTGGTAAATGCACGTCGATGCTTTGCTGTTTCCTCTATCTGCTGTGTGACATTAAATTCGGTCAGTTTTAAAAATCGATATTACCAATTATTTTGAGATTTCAAACTACAGTGTCAGAAAAAAGGATTGACAATATACTGTTTCCAGTGTCTGAGCATTTTTAAGTCTTTTGAAAGATTGACCTAAGACATTTAGTACCAGTTAAGGCCTTATTTATAGATAAATAAATTTAAAGCCTTTTAAGACTTTTTAAAGATCAACAGGAACCCTGGATTAGACTGACATAGTTCTGAATTGGGTTGAGCCCTAAAACTGGTGAATAGACTGTATATAAGACACCACCCCGATGAACGCAACATGAAGAGGTTTGGTGAATATATTAATGTGTACTTCAGAAGAGTTCTGCCTCAAAACCTTCACAATGTGATATGAGGTGACACAAAAGCACACCTCTTTATTCTTTGTTTATGATGAAATATATCAGCTTTTTTTTTTTTTTTTGCAAACTTCTGAAAACCGCTCACCTTGAGCACTGGTGCATCATCACACTTTTATCTGTTTATTATTTGTGTTTCCATCTACATAAGCTCTGTTTCCATGGCAACAGAAGAAAAGGGGACTAGCTGGTGATGAGTGGGGGGTGGGTGGGGGGATATTTAGATTCAGGCTGCGGTGATGCACATAAACTTTAAATCCCTGATAAGACAGAAAGCGGAATACAAGCTTAAATCCAGAGCGCTGTGAGCGGGCTGAATGAGTGTACCTGCTGATGGACAGCTGTCTGCTCTCTGCTATCTTCCTTCCCACCAGGAAGCAGTGACTTCAGCAGCTTGGGTACGGCCTTCACTGGAGAGAGATAAGACGCAGCAAAGCCTGAATGCATTGAAGGAGGAAAGAGAAGAAGAAGAGGAGGTTGCAGGAGCAGGGATGGAGAAAACAAGGACAGGAGGAAGAGGGACAGCAAGGAACAATTAAGTTTTTTTTTAAGGCAGGGAGGAGGGAAACTGAGATTTATTGGCAAAGAAGAAAACAAGTGCCAAATTAAGATTCAGAGCAAAAGGACAGATATAGTTTTCCACCGGCTAGAGACAAAACAGAGCTGATGACATCAAAGGCAGCAAAAAAAGGGAGAGATAATTCAAAGCCACAGAAGGAATCCATTAGGAGATAAAGGTTTTATCAATCGTACCTGTCTCTGGGTTCAGGTTCTGGGATATGGAGCTGGGCAGTGTGCGTCTGGATGGGGGAGGCACAAAAGAAAGGTCCTGGTGGCTCTCCCAGCCCTGCACACACACAAGAAGATGATACACATGTGCCTTAAAGAAGCATCTTGCTAATCTGTGACTGTTAGCAGCATCTATTGGGGGCAGCCAGAACTGCATCAACACTGTCCTATAAAGCACTTATTTCAACCATGTATCCATTACTTTTAGCAATCTATTAAAAGAATCATATGTATCTACATTAAGCAAAAAATTTAAAATGGCTCTGCTCAAAATTTTAGGTCCCTTTATTACCGTTCTACCCTCTTTGGATTTAACCAAACACAGGAATGCAACTCTTCCTGCCCTACCAATCTTTCAGTATGTTGTCATACGTGTTCATGTCTCCTTGTGTGCACTTTGTATGGGTACATGCATATATGTGTGTCTGTACATGTATGCATGGATGTGTGTGAAGACTTCATAATTATATAAATGACAAAAAAATGAAGAGCCATACAGGAGGAGGTGGGGGGTTGATGCTGTACAGCTTCTTGTTTTCCTGTCTCAACTCTGATCATTTCTGATCCGTTCGTTAGTTTATACAGTACATATATGTTAGTGCCTCCAAATGTCCCTAAAGTTAGTATTTTTGTTTTGTTTTGGCCTGTTTTCTTATGTTTTTGGCATCATGTTTGGTTACTTTTTGGGCTGATGAGACGAACAGAGTTATTCTTGTTAAAAGACTAAAACTGCACCAATATGGCAATATTTTGGATTTGCAGCCAGCGAAAGAGTTGTCCTTACTGACTGAAGGTGCTGTTGTGAGCTAAACTTTCATTGGACTGCATTTCTATGTATATCTGGTGCTTGCTTTGAAAGCACCGCAGTGGACGAGGAGAGACTGATTCAGGAGGTTGAAATGAATTATTTAGTCATCCTTATTTCACTACAAAAATTCAAACACTGTGTCAGCTTGCTGGAGGGAGATTGCTGTGAAGCTGAAAGTTTCCTTTAAGGCAAATGAGCATCACTAAACACAAGCCTGGCTAAGGTTACTTGGTGGTTGTGATCTTATGTGTAATTTTCACATAATATTACAATATAAAACATGTGTCTTCTGATAGTAGGCTACTCAACTAACTTTTAAGTGTTCACATCTCTGGTCTGATCCCCAGCGCACAGCTGATAGCTATGTGGTTTGTTTATATGAAGTGTAGATTTACAGGTGTAGATTTCATGAATTCAGTGTGGCTAGAGAGCTATGGCGTTATGCGATACTATGTGAAAGTTAGACACTCGTTTTCTGCTGGGACGCGATGTCATTATTTTCCACTTAGGACTGACTGCTGAATCATGTAGAACACCTGGTAAAATCCAGTAAACTTGTTTAGTCTGGTGTACGGCTCAAAATCAAACCGGTTTGAAAATGTTCACACTGGCCCAGCCCTAATATTTATCTGCGGAGATGCTGCAATCTATACAAAATGCTGAAAAATAGTTAGTGCATCATTTATGGAGGCTGACTCCACTCTGTCTACATTATGGAGACAATCTTACAAATTATGAATAGAAAACAACAAAAACCCAAAATTCATATGAATAATAGAGCTGAAAGACGCGATACATAAATGGTTAGAGATGAGAGGATTAGTAGACAGGATTTATGTTTCTCACCTTGAAGTCATTGAGTCTATGAGTGGAGGAGTAGAGGTCCAGACTGCTGGCTGACAGCTGGTTAACAGGTTAGAGAGTTAGAGCCAGGGTGGAAGGGAGACAGGTTAATACCAAGGAGACATGAATGGACAAAACATGAACCCCAGAAAATAAAAAGCCAAATATAATCCAGTTTTGCGGTTAGCAGGAGTAAAAAAGTTGTGAGCACACACCGCTTCAGTGTAGTTAGAAAATGCAGAGTTAAGTTCCTGTTAGTGATGTAAGAAGACGTAAAACAACACAACCTGGCAATGTTCCATTAAACAAACAAATGACTAAAGATGGTGATCCTAGATGAGGATGGGGACAGGATCTATAGCTTGAGCCACTTCCTGATGTGGTCATAACCAGGGGCTATGACCACTACTTTAGTAAAAGTACTAATACCACACTGGAAAAATACTCTGCTACAAGTAAAAGTCCTGCATTGAAGATTTTTTTTCAGTCAAAGTAAGTGAGTATATTCAGAAGAAAAGTACTTAATGTATTAAAAGTATCCAAACAAAGCACCCTGAAAACTCAAAATTGTAAAGAAGCACCCTAAATCTCAAAGTTGTTAGATAAATTGAAAAAAAAACCCCACACAACACCAAGAAAAAATAATAGAAAATAATAATAGAACAGAATAATAATAGAAAACAATAGCAACCCCCCGACACATACAGAAAGAAACAGAAATAAATAATAATGATAATTAAAAAACACCTACATCAGTTCAAATAATTAAAAAAATGTTTATCAAAATAGTTGGTGATTAATTTTCTGTCTGATTAATCAAACAGTCACAGAAGCTGTACTTGTATAAATTTGGTCATTTAATTTATAACACACTGTATTTTATAAACCCCTTTTAAGTTTTTTATGCAAAAATCTTAATCTGTAAAGAAACTGAAGGATTCAGATAAATGTGATGAAGTAAAAAGTACAATATTTCCTTCTGAAATAAGGTGGAGTATAGGTTTTAAGTGACATGAAGTACAAGTACCTTAAATTTGCACTAAAGTACAGTACTTGAGTAAATGTTCTTATATTACACATGTTACATTTCACCACAAAGTGATGAATGTTTAGGTCATTATAGGAAAAAAAAGTCAAAGATGAACTCTCTTACCCGGTTAATGTTTGGAGAGCTCAGGCAGCGCCTGGTAGCTTTCCCTCTGACGGCCAGCTGTTCCCTCACAGCCACCTCCTACACACACACACACACACACACACACACACACACACACACACACACACACACACACACACACACACATTTTGTAAGCATTAAAGTGTCATTTATGGAAACACTATCGTTCTGTTTGAAAGCTTTGTTTTATGTGGATTAATTAGATGCATTTGTTTCTGTTTTTGGCGGATTCCAATTCTGGCTCGGGATGACATTTTCTAAAAATTGCATATAGAGCGAAAAAGACAATGAGGATTTAATGGGCTCATGCCTCAGAGGAATATCAGTCAGAGGAACGCTGTTAAATGAGAGACTGGTCAGAAATTCTGAGTGAAGAAAAAGATACTGAATACCAAGTGATTTCATGTTGGCGCTTCACATCAAATCTACAAAGACCAGAATCACAGCTCAGGTGTTGATGAAGTATGCCTGCTGACCTGTCGGAGTCTGTCCAGAGTGAGGATGTTCTCCACAGCCAGGACGCTGCGCAGGTATTTCTCTATGGCCGCCTCGCTGTCAGCTGACTGTTCGTCCTCGGCGCTTGCAGCCAGCCTGGCCAACATCTCCCTGTCCTCTGGACCGTGGATGTCCTGTGGGAGCAGGGAGACACGTTGTGAGGGGCAAAGTACAACTTAACACCAGCTCCTTTATCACCCTGCTGGGGTTTCATTTATTTACAGCAGGGATAGTTCACTTGCTTTGCTTGGGGGCCACATTCGCAAAATGACAAGAGGCCAGGGGCCAGCCCCATACATGTTTCTAGAATTTTAGGACGTTGTTTCTATGATTTCAGGACATTTGTAAGATTTAGGCCATTTCTAGGACTTTGGGATGTTTTCATGAAATCAGGACATTTCTTAGATTTTAGGACGTTTCTAGGATTATAGGATGTTTCTAGGATTTTAGGACATTAGGGGCTTAGGTAGGACTGATCAGGAAGGCAGAGTCTGTTGTTGGCTCTAAGCTTGTCTCCCTGGAGGAGGTGGCTGAGGACAGAACGCTGGCAAAACTGCTGGCAATAACGGACAATGTCACCCATCCCCTCCATAAGACACTGGACAAGCTGAAGAGTAGCTTCAGCAACAGACTCCTCCAACCCCGCTGTCTGAGGGAGCGATACAGGAAATCATTCCTGCCTGCTGCCATCAGACTGTTCAACACATCCACCTCTGTCAGACCTGTGGTCACTGTCACTGAACTGGACTAAACTCCGTCACTCCACATCCAAACAGTAGACTGCAGTATGTGTGTATGCATATCATGTATATATATGTACAAATATATAACATCGGATCGTCCCCTGCATTGTATTATAAATATTACATTATACATCATTATATATATAAATATATATATATATATATATATATATATATATATATATATATATATATATCATTATTATTATTCTATCATTATTTTTATATTATATTATACATAGCATCGGTTATCAGACATAAAAATGTCAAGTGCTAATGTCATGATGCTGATACTATTATTAATATTAATATTATGGACATTATTACTACTATTATTACTATTATTACTACTATTATTAATACTATTACTACTATTATGTGTGCGATGTCTTCAAACTGATGTTATTACCATTATTAGCATTATATGTACACCTCTACATATTCCCCTTATTCTGCTGTCATCATTACCATGCTCATGTGTATCCTTACCATCATCAGATTGCACCTTACCACTGCATTTGCACTACCTCAGTATTGTTTTGCACTACCTCAGTATTGTTTTGCACTACCTCAGTATTCTATTTATTCTATTTTTATATATTTATGTCTATTTTTATCTTCTATTATTCTTCTTATTTTCCTATGTATGTCTCTGTATGTCTTACGTGCCAAGCTGGTGTGACAACTAAATTTCCCTCCGGGGATCAATAAAGTCGTCTAAGTCTAAGTCTGTTGGCAGGTGCAGGGGATTTGGCACTTTTTTTTGATAAACAAGCTCTATTTTGATGCTGCTTTATGCACTCAATTTCATGTAAATCACATTATTTTGTCATTCATTTCATTTTTATTGTGAATTAGAAAATGGCACGGAGTCCTGGGGTTGAGTATCACTAACATTCTTCACAAAATGATGATGTTCAGCACAAAGGTTTTATTACAGGCTAGACTTATTCAGAAAGCACAGACCATAGAACGTAGCCAATCAGCATTAAGTATTCAACAATGCAGTGTAAAAACACCTACATTCATAAAACATGCTAGTGTGGTTGGGTTGTACCACAGGCACTTCTGTGGCAACATCCACTCTGTCTGATCCTTTGCATCTCTTTGCATGTTACAGTTCCGTGGATGCACAATTAACACATCCTGCTTTTGGGAGGTGGTGGTCAATTTCTAGAACTAGATTTACTGCAAACCAGTCAAGTTGCAGTTACAGCTACATTTACATTTGTGAAATTTTGTCCTAATTTCCGAGTTCTTGAGTTAGCGCAAAAACATGTTTTCTGAGGTCACATTGATGTTTTAGCATCAAATTCTAATCAGATCATTCTTGAGTCCAGGTGGACATTTGTGCTACATTTGAAACAATTCCCTCAATTCCCTTCTTGAGGTATCTTGTTTCCAAGAATCAGATGGACCAGGTCAGAGTGACCTTGACATTTGACCTCCAAAATCTAATTAATTCAGTGGACATTTGTGCCACATTTGAGCAAATTGGTGATTTTGTGTTGATGAGAATGAGACTGATGTGAGGTCACAGTGACTTTTGACCACTAAAATCTAGTTCATCATTGAGTCCAACTGGATGTTTTGCCAAATCTGAAGAAACTCCGTCAAGGTGTTCTACAGATATTGTGTTTATGTGAATTAGATGGATGCAAGGTCACTGGGACCCTTGAACATCTAAATCATATCAGTTTCTCCTTGAATCCAAGAGGATGTTTGGGCAAAAAAATCTTCAAAGTGTTTTTGAGATATCTTGTTTCAATAATGACATGGACCAAGTCACAGTCACCCTTGACCACCAAAATTGAGTTAGTTTATCATTGAGTCCAAGTGGATGTTTGTGCCAAATTTGAAGAGATTCCCTCAAGGTGTCCTTGAGATATCGCGTTAAAACTGAGTAGCAGGTGGCACCCTGCACGGTTGCCTCTGCCACCAGTGTGTGAATGGGTGAATGTGACTCCTAGTGTGAAAGTGATTTGAGTGGTCGAACGACTTGTAAAGTGCTACACAAGTGTAGGTTCATTTTTTGCTGTCAGATAACTTTGTGGTCTGGTACTTACTCCTGGGATGTTAGAAACGATTTCAAAGGTGACTCCGCAGCCAGGGATGGTGCTGCGCTGAGACATCCTCTTCAGCAGGCTCTGAGCAAAACCCTGCAGCACAAACACAAAACCACATTTTCTAAAATGAACAAGTCTCTGTATTAGTGGACATGTGGTATCACTTCTCCAGATGACATGGCCCTGGCCTCCAGCACCACTATAAGGATCCTGGGAGTAATATTCAATCAAGATTTGTCTTTTTTCTTTCATACAAAACAAACTTCAAGAACTGCACTTTTACCTGTGTAATATTGCAAACATTAGGCATATCCTGTCGTAAAAAGATGCAGGAAAATTAGTCTACTCATTTGCTAACTCTAGCCTGGATAATTGTAATTCCTTATCATCAGGTTGGTCTGACAAGACTATAATACTCGAATGCTGCGGAACGTGTATTAATGGAAACCAAGAAAACGAGATCATATTAGCTTCTCTGCACTGGCTCCCTGTGTAATCCAGAACTGAATTTCAAATACTTCTCACTTACAAATCTCAGGCCAGGCTCCATCTTATCTTTCAGAGCTAATAGTTCCCTATTATCCTACTAGAGCACTGCACTCTGAAAATGCAGGATTACCTGTGGTTCCTTAGGTCTCCAAAAGTAGAAAGGGAGTCAGAGCCTTAAACTATCTTGCTCCTTTTCTGTGGAACCATCTTCCAGTTTCGGTACAGGAGGCAGACACCAACTCCATTTTTAAGAGTAGACTTAAAACTTTCATCTTTGGTAAAGCTTATTATTAGGGCTGGCTCAGGCTCACCTTGAACCAGCCCCTAGTTAGGCTGACATAGGCCTAGTCTGCCAGGGGACTTCCTGTGATACACTGAGCTCCTCTCTTCTTTTCTCTCTCTCTTCATTTGCAAACATCCATGTCTTATTACTGCACATCACTAACTTGGCTGCTTCTCCGGAGCGTTTGTGCTCCCTTGTGTTGTAAGTTTCTCAGACCATGGCTGCACCTGGATCGTGGGTCGTGGTTGCACTAATGCCGTGGTCCTGCCTGATGCAGACTACTACTGCTATTATTATCATCATACTTTCACTATTATTACTAGGGATGAGTATCGTTAGGACTTTATCAATACCGATACCAGTACTGCTTATTGGTACTTATCAATACTCTGATCAATACTATTATAAGTTGGTACCAAAACTAAACACATGACATGTAAAGCTGTGAAAAAATCAAGTTATTTTGTTTTTTTGGGTGAGTTTTTTCCACAGCCGCTGTGAATGTCCAGGACAGAGGGATGTCGCTTAGTGTAAAGCCCTCTGAGGCAAATTGTGATTTGTGATATCTGGCTTTATGAAATTAACAGAATAGAATTGAACTGAAGTGAAATGAAAGCAAACATGACACTGTATCAGCTTACTCATACCTGTCGTGCTTAGTTCACCTACCTGTCTCCCGGTGACATTGACGCAAATGCGTTTCCTAAGTACCAGCTGCATGTGTGCGGGGTGGCTCAGCTGAACCACTGTGCTAACAGTCAGGTAGACCCTCTGGTCAGCTGACGTCACGCGGCTAAGCTGGGGGCACTCGTGGACTGTGGAGTCCCAGGAGGCCTCCACCTTCACCTGGACCACATTAAAAAGCAAAGAAAAAATGTAAAGAAAAAATCCCTCCATGTGTTATCTAAGTGGAGCATTTGGAATTTGCAAAAGAAAACGAGAGAACATAAAAGAGGTAAACTTACAAAATCCACACTCTGAATATCAATCATCACCTTACCTCTGGATCGTAGTTTTTAACAATATGAAGGTCAAAGAAGTCATCGTCGTCCTCCCCGCCGAGCAGCGCGTCCAGCCCCCCGGCCAGCGGGGCTGAGAGACTGGACTGGAAATCATCCGCTGCACGAGCAAAAAAGACAGAAAAGGAAAGAGGGCTCAACTGTTATTAAGACAGCAGAGGATTCTGCCAAAATACAAGCACAAAACACGGTGTGCAACAACATACCACTGAGATCCAGGAAGAGGACAGGAATGTGTGTTTCCATTCCAGGGACTGGAACCCTGCAGAGAAACAGCAGCGTCAGCACAGTGACTAAAAAGCTGTCTTCAAGGATTTGTTGATGAGATGGGTGGGACACAGTGGTAGTTTGAGATACAACATGAGAAAATCTAGCTTTTCTTTAACCTCCAAACATTTCTGAACAGGGCTCAACACATAAGAGCGCGAGAGGTTAGACTTTAAATCTCTCATAATTGAGTGACTGATTGAACAAAAAATGAAAGTCATCCTCAACAGCTTCAACATCACACAAAACACACATATGTTGCTCTTCAGGAATACCTTTATACCTACCGACTTCTATCGCCAGAGGCAAGGTACCAGATTTTAACTGAGCACACAGGGACCTCTGTCCCCTCCTTAAGTTTTTGTAACTCAGAAAAAGAAAATATTGCAGAAATGTCTCTGGACCAAGGGTAACTGTGTGCTCGATCCCACTTAAACATCATTTTGGTCAGCCTTTCATGAGTCCCCATCTACAACACACTTTGCAGTGTACTTACGTACTCTGAGCAGCATTACTTTCTGGGGAATCTCTAAAACCCCATACTCCAGCAGCATAAAATAAAACCGAACCAATCACTGCCTCATAAAGCTTGGTGAATGTTGAAAAACCAAGGTCAGGACACACTTTCACTTAATTCATGACATACCCTAATGCTCTCCCTGCTGACTCTGCCGGTGCCTTCCTTCCCTCTGAAAAACTCATATTTTTACTTCAAATAAAACCAAGGTACGAGTTAGTATACTTCAGAAGTGTCGATCCAAACTGAAAAACATGGCTGCTTTGTTGCACATGATTATTTCTGAAGTGTATAATTTGTGTTGTTTCACTGTTAATAGCAAGACGCCATTTACAGCACCATGACCTTAAAATATTCAACATACCTACATACATAATTAATCGCTTTCTCAGCAACTAACAAAATATCATCAGCATATAATAAAATATTTAAATTCAACAATTAAATAATATAACTGCGCAAATTAATGGTTGACAGCTAATTATTAGCAAATTCAGGAAAGACTTCATGAAGCTGCCAAACTCAGTTCAGCAAAGGTATAAAAGAGATATTAATGATGAGGTAGCATTTCATTATTTGGATTATGATCAGCTAACAAAATTGAGATGGGAAAACAACTTAGTTGATGTGGATGCGAAGGGCAGAAGCTGATTAGAAGGCGTTTACAGTCCTTTTAAGTAGGGTCTCCAGAAAATCACTGTTTTTTTTAGGGATAGTCCCCGTTTTTGGTGGCCTGTCCTCAGAAAGGTCAGAAATATTAGAACTACACACCAGCATTGATGAGTTTCATCACACTACAGTCAGATCACGCAGTTTATAGCTCAAAAAACAAGTGTGAAAAAACCTCTTTAAAGTATCTTAAATGTAGATTGCATGGGGTGGCCCCTCTAAGAGCACCATATATATATATATATATATATATATATATATATATATATATATATATATATATATATATATATATATATATATATATATATATATATATATATATATATATATATTTATATATATATTTATATATATATTTTTTTTTATCGTATATACTGTGTGTAGTTGCATTTTAATGATAGGACCGGTCAAAGTGGAGAACTATTTTTTTTGTTTATATTCTTTTTGGCACTTTGATCCTGATCCATACATCTTATCTTCGAAGTCTTTATGAAAGTTTTACCTTGAAAGTCACTTTAGCTGACATGTTTTACTGTGGTGGAGTAAAAAGTATATTAGAAACATATCAAATAGCATAAACAGAAATAAAGTACAAGTATCTTTGCAGTTTAAATATATTTAATCACCACTGCAGAGATTTTTTAAAGGGAAGTTCCAATGTGTAAAACTGTAAAATAAATGTTAAAATAAACACAATAAAAAGTATACTGTGACTAAAAATGTTTCCTTCACGCACACACTCACACACACACACACACACACACACACACCTCTCCACAGGTGCTCCAGGGATGCCACTGCCAGCTGACGGCACCAGGACAGCGTTGCGCTCTTCGGTAAGCGTCAGGCGACACTCCAGCAGCTGGGACTCCCTCTCTACATCGTCCTCTGACTTATCTACAGGAACACGCTCGTGCACACACACACACACACACACACACACACACACACACACACACACACACACACACACACACACACACACACACACACACACACACACACGGACACACGGACACGCGCATATTAGGAAAGACCTCAGAAACACAATTCATGTGCAAAAAAATCTAATTTCAAACAATGACTTGGTCCCACTCTGGTTTGTAGGACACTGTGAGAACCTGCAGCTCTGAGCAATCTAAACCAGGAAAAGCTTCCAGCGACTGTAAGTGAAGGAGTCACTGTTCCTCTGCAGAAGTCAGTAACTCGACATGTATGATCACTGTCAGTTAAACCCTAATCAATCTGTCATCACTGAGTAACCTCGACACTTCAGCCGTGCTGCTGAATAAGAAGCATCAGAGAGAGGCTATATTTGCTTCACTTTATATCAATGCTGACTTAAACTGTGCATCACTGCCACCCGGCTCTGACAAATGAATGAAGAAAAGTAGCACTTGTGCTGTAAAATTATACAGTGGCAAACACATTTTAACACAGTGAATATGAGGAGAGAAAATTAAGCACCAGTTGATCTTTCAGAGCTGAATGACACTGTGGG
The DNA here is from genome assembly GCF_026936395.1 of Plectropomus leopardus. Classification (NCBI taxonomy): domain Eukaryota; kingdom Metazoa; phylum Chordata; class Actinopteri; order Perciformes; family Serranidae; genus Plectropomus; species Plectropomus leopardus. Next base: position 31,957,758 of record NC_142191.1, on the reverse strand, counting down.
AGGAAATGACACGTTCCCATAAAAAGTCGATTCTGACAAGAAAATAGATGAGTGGAAATATTGCCGCCATCAATCATTTGTGTCCATATCAGAGCTGCGTTAAGAAAAGGCTCTTTGATTTTTTTTTTTTTAGGCTGCCTGTGTTTCAGGGTTTATACACATTTTCTACCAGATTTGCAGGACTTTTCCATGACTCTGAGGCAAATTTTAAAGACCATACATTCTCTGAAACCACCATCCATGCTCATTATCAAATTTTTCTGTTACTATTTAATAGCTCTTTAAAATATATATTCTTTCTAAAGAATAATGAAATTAGAACAGGGTTAGAACTGAATATTAAAAAATAACTTAGGGAATCTTTGTTATTTATAAGAGGGGGGTGGGGCTGGTTTTGTCTTTTGAGGGAGGGCATGCCTTCAAAGGCATGTTTTCTTTAAAAAAACTTGGGCCAGTTTTTTTCTTGTTGTCTTTTCTTCTTTTTTCTCATGATTTAGGTTGCCTGGTGGCTCAGTATATAGAGGCTTTGTCCTCACTGCAGCAGCCACAGATTCGAGTCCGGCCTCAGCCCTTTGCTGCATGTCTCCCCTCTCTCTCTGCCCTTTTCACTCTCACACTGTCCTGTCAATTAAAGGCAATAAAAGCCCCAAAAAATATCTTAAAAAAAAGTGTTTTTTTTCCTTATTTTTCTTTATAATTTTTGGCTAATTTTTAAATGAAAAATATTGGAGAGGTTTTTTTCCCCCATGTATTTTTTTTGCATCTTTCTTAAAAGAACAGGTTGTAAATGAATTGTTTTTTTTCTTTTTGTTCTTGTCATGCCTCTCAAATTGTCTTTCAGCGTTAACAACAAAATTCACACTATTTATCAAAGTCAGAAACTTAAAAATACATCATGTGTTATTACTAAGTTTTGTGACATGAAATCCCATGACTTTTTCAGAACTTTGGGAGTATATTTAGGACAGGAAATCCATGACTTTTGCAAGTTTTTCATGACCGTACGATCCCCGGCATCCCACGGATATACCTGGTTTGCAAACTATCTTCTGAAGCTGCTGGTCCAGATATTCCTGTCTCTGTGTGAGTGTGACCAGCCACTGTTCCCTCATCCTCTCCAGGTCCACCTCCTACACACACACACACACACACACACACACACACACACACACACACACACACACACACACACACACACACACACACACACACACACACACACATCAGCTGTACAGAAGCGTTAAAAATACTCTGTTCGCCTAAGAGAAACACTCACAGAGTTAAGCTATAAGACTTACAGGCCATAATAAAGACCCATCATGCATCTTGCTTTTTTAGAACCGATGTACTTACTTGGTAGCTGTCCATTTCTTCATCTCCACCCTGAAATTGCAATTGAAAGGAAAACAGTTTTCAAAAAGTAGATAAAAATGGAGCTAATAAAGTCAGAATGGGAGATCATTCATTCTCTCATGTGCAAATTCAGCATGAAAACCAAATATCCAGGTCAATTTATTTCCAGAAAATCCCTCCTCCAACATATTTTTCCATTATAATAGCTGGTTATATTTCTGGCTCACCCATTGTGATTCGCTGCCTTTGGAGAGACGCATCTGTTGGACCTTGACGTCTCCGATGGACACATTGAGGATGGAGGCGACGATGAGGGGCATGGTGCCTGAATCTGGGACCGATCGCACCTCCACCTTGACCCGACGGGACTGACCCTGCAGGGACACATTGACATGGCAGGACATATTCACATCTTTGACTTCAATCCTGATCATGAAGCCAGACACAAAGCAACCAGTAGGTGCATCAGTTCACTGAGCAGCAGCTTCTTAAAACGCAGAAAAAGAAAAAGGAGCCGGAAAACTGCAAAATATAACTGTCTGACTAGAGGTCGACCGATATTTGTTTTTCAGGGCTGATACTGATACCGATTATCAGAAGTTAATGAGAGCGATAACCGATATTTGCATCAATATGCATTTATAACAGAAATGAAAATCTTTGTGTCAATGTTTGGAATTTGGAATATATCAAACTCCAACACAAAACTTTCTTTGAATGCCTTTAGCCAATGTTCAAATCAAAACTGAAACTTTAAACATCATCATATACAGAAAGTTTTTTTTTTTATAAAGTTAAGTGAAAATATAAATTTAAAAAATGAATAAATAAAAATAGCTCCCTGAGGTTTTACAAAGTACATGATCCTCCCATGCTGACACTTTCTCTGCACCTTTTAATAACTTACCTTCATCAGCAATCATTAAAATACAAAATGCCAATTATCTGGCCCGATAATCCGCCAGGCTGATAATCTGTCAGCCCCTAATTATGACCTAACTTGATTCATCATATTGCACATATTTGCGAACGTTGGGGGGGATGGGAGGGGGGCAAACTGGTTTGAAGATGTGGCAATGACTGTTAATAATTTTATAGCTGCAATTTTGCACAGCTTTGAGATTTTTCTTTATTAGGTGGGATGGGATATGGGGATAATAATGTTGTAAATGTTTATGACCTGATGTTTTGTATTTTATTTAATTAAATTCTGTCATATATTTTTTTTATTAGTTCTACCTTCATTGCATCACATCAGTATAAGAATAAGTTACAAATGATCTCCACGTCTACAAACACAGATGCATGCTACCTGTCGCAGCTGGAACACGCCTCCTGTGCGCACGTCTTTAGCAGGAAGAACCTCGACAGCTGTGAACTCTCCCGCCTCGTTCAGCTCCATCAGCTGCACCCACAGCTCCAGGCGACGTGTCACCTCGCTCCACCTGCACACACAGCACCCCAAAACACACTTAAGGCTTAGCAAATTTTCGTAGATATTGATATTTTTGTGAATAGGGATATCGGTCAGTTTATTAGAGGCTGAAACAGGTGCAAACTCATGTTAAAAAAAATTGTGCAAATTGGTTTTATTTCTTTCAAAAACACGGGAATAAGACAATGAGCAACAAGAGATGAGATGATCCAAAAATTTGCAAGAAATTAGTGAAAAGTACAAAGTAATTATGATCATTAGAAAATATAGGCTTTCCCGAGCTTTCTTTTCTTTTATTATTTTGTAGCGGACCTCTGTCTTTTCTGTCTTTCTCTTTCTTTTTAGCTAAATTTCAAGTCATTTTCTTGTAACTGTTTGAATTGTTGATTGCCTTTATGCCCCCGTTTTTGAGAGAAATCAAAGGTTTTGAGAGTGTTTAAAGGTTTACATGTTTTTGAGAGTCTGAATGCAGCACAAGAAAACTCATGTCATCCAGGATTCAAGTGAGTTTGCGCAATGACTTTTTAAAATTTTTTTTGCAGAGTGCGGATTAGACTAATGCAGTTCACATAATCCAGTTAAATTAATCCAATTTTTTGGAATGCTTGAGGATCCACTCATAACTAAAAGTGTCTGTCAACCAAGAGAGACAATAAAAACAAACAAAGTGGTCAAAGTTGTCATATTGAAATTTAAGGTGTAGTGTTTTTACCTCATGCATTGAGTAACATTACAGGTTATCGTTCCACCTTAAAAGTTACCAGCCTTAAAAGTTTTTTTAAAAAATTGTATTTACACTTATTGGGTCGGCACAGTGGCGTCGTGGTTACCACTGATGCCTTACAACAGGTCCCTGGTTCAAAACCCAGTTGGAACGGGGTTCGGTCTGTAGGCGGGGGCCCTTCTGTGTGGAGTTTGCATGTTCTCCCGTGTCTGCGTGGGTTCTCTCCGGGGTCTCCGGCTTCCTCCCACAGTCCAAAGACATGCAGCTCAGGTTGATTGGTGACTCTAAATTGTCCTTAGGTGTGACTGTGAGCCTGTATGGTTGTTTGTCTATATGTGTGTCGGCCCTGCGATAGTCTGGCGAACTGTCCAGGGTGTACCCCGCCTTCTGCCCAATGACAGCTGGGATTGGCTCCAGCCCCCCCGCAGCCCTTACGAGGACAAGCGGTTACAGAAAATGACTGACTGACTGACTGACTGACTGACTTACAATTATGTCTTTTGTATTCAATTATTTTTATTTGTTCATTTATTTATTATTTTTTCTTGGTCTCCAGCTGCTGCTAAAGGCTGCGAAACAGCCTTTCATTTTATAGTTACAGTTTACTTACGGATGATAAACTTGTGTATGAACAGTGGTTAAAGCAGCTACAGCTCAGCCCTGAGCCCCCAGTCTGCTCACCAGTCAGCAGACTGCAGTGTTTCTTCCACCTTTTAGTACCTCATCTGAGTGCTCGGTACTCCAACAGAGGGGGGACCAAAAATGGGGACAGTTCCGAAGGTAGCAAAAATATACCATCCACAACTATTTACAGTGGAAACACAAAAAATGTGTATTGAACTGAACTGAGTTGAACCGACTTGCTGGTGGAAACGCAGCTTTAGTGCAAAATGTGCTGCACATCCATATTTATAATGTCTTACAAACTAACTGACAAAATATTTCAATATAGAGTACACATTACTTTCAAGCCCTATACCAGATAAACAGAGGTACCGTAAAACTTCATTTAACAGCAAAATAGGGCTAATAGGGCTATTACTTGCTTAAATCATTGAACTCAGCAGGCTTTTATTTAGGACAGATGTCTATATGGGATGGGCTTTTATTTCCATTTACACAAAACTGTTACTCAGCTAAGATGGGAAATTAAATCTAATTTTCTTTGAAAATTACCTGAAAATTGAAGAAAAAAAAGAGAAATGCTAAAAATAAATAAATAAATAAAATAAATAAAAATAAGAAAAGGGTGAGAAATGACCTAAAAAAACTTTTAAACAAAAACTTTTAAAAAAAAATATTGATTCTGTAAAAAATTTTTTAATATATAATTATGCTCATTACAAATATCATTAACTGGACATTTTTCCCTAGCTTTCTTGAAAATAGTCTTTTAAATCTCTTTTTTTTTAAAATCTTTCTTGTTTGCTATGCTGGTAATACTGTCTTTGGTGCTCATGGTGTCACTAAAATGAATTGAATGATTGAATTGGGTGTGTGTGTGTGTGTCACTGCACCTCTCTCTGAGGGTCCTGGTCTTGGCTTGGATCACTCCCAGGTCCCACAGAGCCAGATTCCTGCGGTGGTTGGCTTGCTTGTGGCCGTACACTTCGATGGCCACCGCCCCCTCCGCCAAAAACTCCACAAAGTCCTCCGACACTGGCACAGAGAACTCCTAAAAAGTTACAAAAACATGAAAGGAATTTACATCTACTCATTTTGACAACCATCTGGCCACCGTGGTTTCATCATTTATTTTACTCGATTTTTTCATCACTTAAATGTGACCAAACAAAAATGTGACCAATGTGGACAAATGTGACAAGTGGAGAACACAACATACAGATATCGAGACTAAACTATTTCAGACATACTTTCACTCTACTGATAGAGGGAAGGTTGGGGACCGATTTGGTCATGTGTTTGTTTGACCCTTTAACATCTGCATCAACATCACTTTTCTTGTGCTGCGTTCAGACGCCTTTCATGAGCAGTCATAACTATAAAACCTCAGAAAATTGGTTTCAGCAATTTTTTCAAAAATTGTAAAAGTGACAAAATATGACCTGAAATATTAGCTGGGGGCAATTATTCAGTTTTATCAAAAAATAGGGAAAAATGTCCAGAAAGCTAAATTTATAATTGTTATAATTGGACAGACGGACGGATGGATGGATGGATGGATAGATCATCTTCTTTTCCATCCTTTTTAATATTTTTTTTTTTTTGGGGGGGGGTTGTTCTTTTTACGTATTTCTTGCCAATTTTAAAACACTTTCTTCCCATATTTTTTAAAAGAAATCAAGGCTCAGGTTTCAAAGGGTTAAGAGGGTAAATAATTGTTAGTGATACTGAGTGTGTGTGTGTGTGTGTGTGTGTGTGTGTGTGTGTGTGCGCGCGCACCTTGGCGCTGTCGAACACCACGGTGCACTGAGGGTCTCTGGAGGTGGAGGACGAGTTGGACGGCTCCATCTCTGGAGCGACAAACACCGACTCCTCCTGTCCCCAGAAGTGGTACTGACAGAAGACAAAGTTGGACAGGTGGCGAGGCAGCCCATTGGCATGGAGGACTCTCACCTGAGAGAGAGAGGAGAGGACGAAAAGCGCTCACATACACACAAAACCACAAACAAACACTGTCAATGATTCTGTTTCTGATGGTGTGAATCTCACAGCTCAGGGAGATTTAGATGAACTTCACTGGATGTTCAGGTTCATTTCGAAACGTGTTGGTTCATTCAGTTTGCCTCTTTTTTAAAGTCAAGAACTATTTTTTATGCGTAGTGACAAATGCCTCAGGTCACAGTGGAAGGATTCATAGCAAAAATCTCCTGACTTTTATCCCATCAGGAGACAAGCGGAGGCAACAGACAAAAAACCCTGTGCAAATGAGGTGCGATTTCTTTCAAAAACAAGGGTAAGAAATGTTTTAAATTTCTTTTTTTTAAAAAACACTTATTATCAGGTAATTTCCCTGTACTGCACATTTAATTTTTTTGTGCTGTTTTTTTCTTTCGTTGCTCATCGCCTTCCTCTCATGTTTTTAAAAGAAAAAAAGCCAATTTGCTAAGGTTTCAAAGGGTTAAACTGCTGATTACTGAAGTTTCTGAAGGGCAGTGGTGGAGAAAGTATTCAGATCTGTTACTTGAGTGAAAGTACTTATACAACACTGCGGGAATACTCTGTTAAAAGTTACAGCCCTGCTTTATAAAGAAAAGTAAGTAAAATAAGTCTAATCAGGAAAATGCACTCAGAGTATGACAAGTAAAATAACACAATTATTTTTTTTAAAGCAAAAACAAAAACCCCAAATTAAAAAAAATTAAAAGAAGAAAAAAAATGTTTATTAACTTAAATGTTTGTAACATATTAAAAATAATTGCCAAAGTACCCATTTCAGAAACATTTAAAAAAAGACCCCCCAATTTAAAACTATTAAAAAAAAAAAAAAGAAGGGTTAAGATAAATATTTAAGGTTGATTTACTGCCTGATCACGTTGCATTGTATAATACTTTTCCAATAATGCAAAAAAGTATTAAATTATTTTATTTTTTACACTGAATTAAATATTGGTACCGTGATTACATTATTGGGTTTCATTGCATTTTTTAATCAAGTTAACTGCAACATTTATTTGATTTTCAGGCGTAACTAGATTTGGATGAAGTCGTTACATTGTTGGGTGCTGTGAGGCGTGTTGATGAAGCGTGTGCACGTTCTCACCACACAGTCCAGTCTGCGCTCCTGCAGCTCTCCATCTGTGATGCTCTGCTCACTGTCACACTGCCCGGGACCCTCCTCCTCTGAACCCTCTGTGCCCCGCCACACCTCCACATGCAGCCGACCTGCCACCTACACACACACGCACACACACACAGAGCAGAACAATATCATTTCTGTAAGTCACTATGTCACTGTGTCTTTTATTCCCAAGAACTTAAAGTTAAAGTCCAGATGAAACGGCTTTTGGAGAGTATCTAGCGTCAGTGTTGTGATATATTTCAAAGTGAAACAGGATAGGCAGGCAAGACATTTCCACGCTGGCATACGCCTGCAGTGCACCGAGTAAGCCGAGTCTGCACACCATTTGACAGGTATCAGGCAGATACGCTGGATCCCCCCCTAAATTTTTAGCGGCAAGAGCAGTGTGAACATCACCACGACCACATGTCCACTACAAACACACAAACAAGTCAAACTTGGTCTTATTTTCAACCACTGATTTTACATTTTTCTGTGTTGTATTTTTTTTGCTTTTCTACCATTTTTCCTGTGTTGTTTATTATATTTTTTTCTTTTGTGTTGTGTTTTACATTTTTTTTCCTGCTTGTACAGCACTTTGTAACGTTGGTTTTGATAAGTGCTTTATAAATAAACTTTATTATTATTATAAGTCAAGAGACTGATAAAACAGCAAACTGTTGAATGTTGCTCTGGTTTGAATAAAATCACATTTTATTTCCCCCCGTACATCAGCAGTGTTGCTTTTTTTTATGTCTGACAGTTATGTGGTAACTGCTGCTGGCTGACAGATTTTACTCCATTCCAATAGCTCGTGTTGAGCGGTGCACCGGCGCGCTGAAATGGAGACAGCAGTATCTGTCACTCAGAGTCAAACACCGTGTGGATAACCTGCAGGTGTCACAGATACCACTTTCCTTACAGTGAATAAATCCTGGCCTGTAAAAACAGTATTATGGGATACAAAGACACACTGGCGTAGCATACTGTCCCTTGCTTCCTTCCTTGCTAAACTGTTCATGTGTGTTACCATCACAGTTTAAGAGCTCCAGTGCTCCCAGTGGACTCCTACCTCTCCTTTCTGGTTGATGATGGGCACTGCGTACTGCAGTTTGACATCGTGGAACAGGCAGGCCAGGAAGACGTTGGCCACACCAATCAGACTGTGGTTCTCCTGCTCGTCGAAGAACGGGTCGGCACGTTTGAAATAGGAGCGCATCACCTGCATCAGAGAGAGAGAATAAGTCTCTGGTTTGACCTCCTGAACTCCTCCGGCTTTGTGCAAATGTTAACCTGGATGGTTGCAAAATGATCCATCAATATTTTTGGGTGTACAGCTCCTTGATGCATTTTCTTTCAAAAACAAAGCTTGGAAAATATGTCTAGGATAAAAGATAAAAAGTTGGCGAAAAAAAAAGAAAAAAGGTAGGGAAAAACATCTAAGGTAAAAGATAAATTTAGTGAAAAATGTTTTGGGAAAAAAGTAAAAAGGTAGGGAAAAGTGTCAAAGGAAAAAAAAACATAAAAAATTGGGAAATTGTCTAAGGAAAACAGAAAAAATAGGGAAAAATGTCAAGGGAAAAAAAAAGTTATGGAAATGTGTCCAGGGAAAAAATACAAGCAAGGGAAAAAGTCATGGAAAAAAAGATAAAAAGTTAATGAACAATGTCTAGGGTAAAAAATACAAAGTCAGCAAAAAATGTCAAGGGAAAAAAAGATAAAAAGTTAACAAAAAATGTTTAAGTTAAAAAAAAGGAAAAAGCTAAGAAAAATGCAAAGGGACAAAAGAAAAAAGTTAGTGAAAAATGTTTAGGGAAACAAAAAGAAAAAAGAAAAATGTCTAGGGAAAAAGCTAGAGAAATAATCATCATCATTAATAATTGCATGTTACAAAATTATTATAATTCGGATAGGTCATTTCCTTGTTTTTTTTTTTTAACTTTCTTCTTTTTTTGCTAGTTTTCAGGTAATTTTCTTGTACTTTTCACTAATTTCTTGCAAATTTTTGGGGTCATTATTTGTTTTGTGTTGCTCATTGTAATCTTATAATGTTTTGACAGAAATCAAGCCAATTAATCAGGAATGCAAAATGGCACAAATGGAGGGACAGATTCATTCTGACAGAACTCTACACATACAAAAGTGAACAACTCACTTATGTTTTACAAATTACACTGATTAATTTATAGTATATATATATCACACACACACACACACACACACACACACACACATATATACAGTATATAATTAAGTTTTAGTCTGTGCGTCAAACATGCTCTTCACTTACAGCGTTGTCTTCATCAAAATCCTTCCACTCCTGGTAGAGCTCCCTCATGTCCACCAGCCTGTTCTCCATCTTCTCCAGAGCCCAAATCTGCTTCCCTTTACCTTTACGGCGAACCTGGATCGCCGGCTCACTCAATACTGCATCACGCTACGGAGAGCGGGAGAGAAGAGACAGAGTTTAATCATGTTGGCCTGAAGATTCAAGCAGAACGACAGTTTATTTTGCATATCATATCAGTCATATCACAGCCACCCATTGTCTAAACTAGGGATACTCAACTTGCTTTGCTTGGGGGCCAGCAGGTTTGGATGGCATGTTATCTTAAAGAAAAATGTGTCCTTTTCTTGTCTTTTTTTTTTTTGTTGATTTTCAAAGAAAACATGTTTTTTTGTAAAAATCAGCAAGATTTACAGAACTTATAACATTTAGTTACTGTAAAAACAGAAATTATTGTTGGATTTTCAAATTTCCAATGGTTATGAACACATCATGGGTTATTACACATTCAGTGACTTTTCATGTTAGTTATCTAATTTATTACAACAACACACAATGTTAAAATGTCAAAAAATGTTAGCCATCAGGCTAATTTTCAACGGATGTAAAATGATGAACACTTTGCAACAGCAGCAGGACACCATAAAGACAGCAGCAGCTACAACAAACAGGAACTCCCGAGACAGAGCAAAAGCCATGTGAAGCAACAAGGAGCAGCAGAACGACCGTACAAAACAATAGCACAGCAACAATATCTAGCATTTTAGCACAGCAGACAGACGCAGAGATAAAAAAAGACTTATAACGTAGATCCTTAATAAAATATTAAACGATGTAAAACGTTATTGACAATTCCATGAATTTTCCATTTTTTTTTTATGACCGTACAAACCCTGAACATGAGATTTTAAACTTGCTTCTCACAAGTACCTCAACTTTTAAGAACAATTTGTCAATCAAAGAGAATGTTAGGTACTCTAAACTGTTATTGGGCTGCTCTGCTGAATAACTTTAAATTTTGCTTTTGCTTTCTTTCTTATTTTGACACACACCAGGGTTGGACATCAGCACCAGCCATCAGTCAAATGCTGGTAAAATATGCAAGTGGCTGCTGGATTTGCTTCATTTGACAGTCATAAAAACAATGGTAATCTATTGAGTGGCTGGTAGACTTTGGGATTTGCTGGCTATAGTGGCAGAACATGGAATTTCCAACCCTGACACCCACACAACCACAAACCCCCCGACACACACACTCCCTACCTTCCTGTTGGCATCGAGGTTGGCGGCAGGGATCTGCAGGGTGACCAGGTACTCTGTCCTCTTGCTGAGCTCCTCGGCTATGAAGCCCGCCTCCTGTGCCAGCAGGTTGGCCCGAACTATCTGCTCCCTGAGGCGCCGCAGGCTGCGAGTCATCATCGCTTCTCTGAACCACAAACACAAGTTTTACATCTTTGGAGTCTTTTGTCTCCTTAAAAGACCAACAGGGGTCAGTAAAGGTGTGGTCCCGTTGGGTCTCACCTGTCCTCGCTCCAGCGCCGCATGCGTTTGTGGGAGCTGGGTGATGTCACAGCGGCGGTGGCGGCAGCAGCACTGGGCGGCAGGCCCGACGGGTCCAGCAGGTGGGAGGGTTTCTCAGGAGTGAGCCGGCGGCGGAGCTGCTGCAGCTCCTGTTCATACATCTGCCTCTGCCGCTCCAGGGCGCAGCGCTTCTCCTCCTCATGCTGCCTCTCCAGGGTCTGTAACACCGACTGCAAAGGGTCTGAGCAGCAGCAGCAGGAGGAGGAGGAGGAGGAGCATGAGGATAGATGGAAAGAGGAAGAGGAGAGTGAGGAGGAGTGAGTGTGAAGAAGTTTCTAACTTCTTATTCTTTCTTATCAAGTCAGGGTTCCTTCAGTTTAAGGCAAGTGAAATTAAGACTTTTTAAGACCTCCTCAATGCCACTCGGAATTAATTTATGACTAATTTTACAATACCCAAAACAGAAAAAAAAGAAAAAAGAAAAAAAATGAACCAACACAAAGTATTAATATTTAAGGAGAATCTTGGTCAAATATTTATATTTAGATTTTGCACTTGAATATGAAAGAATAAATAAATAAAATCCTAATTTCCACATTTTAGCAAGATTAAGACATTTGAAAGATTAATCTGAGACATTTTAATACAGTCTAAGGCCTTATTTTTAGATGAATAGATTCAATGTAAGACTTTTTAAGTGAATATTAGCATCTAGAAGAAGTGCTTATGCTGAAATCAAAATCCTGTCATTGTTTAGTCAACCTCAATCAGTTGGAATAGCTTCACAGTCTGACTCACTGCTGGTCCAAAAATTCAATATTTACCTCATTATCTCTGTTTGGCAGCAGAAATATAGATTATCGGGTAAATATTGAGCCTATGTTCCCTCAGTGGAATCATTTGGAGCTAAATATTTGGATTCTACTGCACACAAGCTGTTTGGAGGAACTTGGTGGACATCCTGTGCTTCTGATAAAGCTGCAGAAAGTGGACGAGTTCACTGAAAAACCTGGAGCGACATCACTCTTTTTCTGCTGCGCCTTTTTCAAGTATTTTAACATTTGAACACGGAGCGAATTGCTGCAATTTCTCTAAAGAACATTAAAAAAAATAATAATGAGCAACTTAGTAATAAATATTTTTAAACTTTCTTCTTCTTCTCCTTGGTCCTCTTGGTTTGTTTTTATTCTTTAAATTTTAAGTTTATTTATTAATTAATTAATTTTTTAAACTTTTTACTAATTTCTTGCAAATCTTTAAACATCTTCTTCCCATGTTTTTGAATGCAATCAAACTGATCTGCTCAGGTTTCAAAGGGTTTTTTTTTCTTCTATAAAGCACAAAAGAAGCTAGAGAAATGAAAAATAAAAGCATTTTGTCCAGGTCATTTACCTATTGCTGTTGTTTTTTTTAAACTTTCTTCTATTTTCTTTTCAATTTTCAGGTAATTCTTTTGTAATTTTGACTAATTTCCTACTACTTTTTAATTGCCTTTTTCCGATGTTTCTGAAAGAGATCAAGCTAATTTGCTCAGGTTTCAAAGGGTTAACAGTAAAATGACGAGTAATGCACTGTCACTATTCACCGCTGCTGACACTCATACACTCTGAGGAAGTTCCTGACTGAACCACACCAGCATGTATTTTACGATGCCGTGTAAATAAACATGTTGTGAAATCCTCTTGTGTCATTCTGACTCACCGTTGTTGCCCATGCCTTTCATCATGACCTCGGCCTGAGCAAACTCGTAGCCGAAGCTCAGCTCGCTCGACACGTCGCTGGACGCGTCAAAGTCCACCTCCAGCTGGTCGGTGCTCAAGCACGTCTTCATCACAGCGCCGCCCTCCTCATCCTCAGCTCCTGCGTGGACCATGTGCCTGGGCAGGTTGATCCTGTGTGTGTGTGTGTGCATGAGCAGGGGGTGGTGGTGTTAGGTTGGATGTGAGAAAATGAGAGACAGAAAGAGGAAGTGTGATGTGGTGAAAAAAAAGGAAGAGACACGATGAAGGGTTTGTGATCACGTGGAAATAAATGTCAACTACACACGTTAGGAATCAAACGTCATGCAGACGCAACTTCAGAGTGGACGCTGTGGGTGAAACACACCTGAAGAAGTGGTTGTTTCCCCACAGGATTCTGTCTCCGTGATGCAGCTGCACCGGACTGGTGACCACAGCACCGTTCACGCATGTTCTACAGGGGGACAAGACGGATCTGAGATGAGAGGAGATCATACTGGAAGTATAACCGGTTAGAATTACCGCCATGTGGTTGTGTGTCTGTTTCACGGTCACTGTGCGATCACTCAAACACGGGTAGCAGATTTCAGGTTAAACACATACCTAGCATTGCGGTGAGGACTGAGCACCACGCCGTTGTTCTCGGTGATGTCGATGACGCAGTGCTCAGCCTGAATGGCCATCCCACACAGCTGGATGTCCTGGGAGTTAGCTGAGCCCACACGCGTGTGCTCCTGGACACGGGACACAGAAGAGACAGCGTCACAAAATCACTCCCGCCTGGATTCCGCACACTGTTTTTGTGTATGTCGCGGACATGCCTGATTAATGTGTTGTATTCCTTCTTTTGATATTAAATTTGAAATCCAAAATCAGAAAATTAAAAAACAATTTGTTATTTTATTTTTTGTTTATGAATCGGACACTTAAAAAACGTTTGTTTATTCGTACTTTAGATTTTATGCTCAGGTCAAAAAAATTAAATAAAATTTAAAAAAAGGGCCACAGACTGGTCCCTGTATCAGCTGTTCATTCAATTATTCAATTTCTTCTGGAAAACCAAAAAAACTAAAAATGACTTGTTTTTCTCAAAACACCAAATACTGAAAAAAGACATTTGTTTTCTCATTTTCTGGGGAAAGTCAAATAAACAAGGAAACAAAAACAAAATAAGTCAAATTAACATTGTTCTTCATTTTAATTGAATCAATCTTATTTACCATGTAAATCATGGTACCATGTGTCATTCTGCTGCGACTCCACTCCTGTACATGTACAGTAAGCAGCACTGGACTGTGTGTGTGTGTGTGTGTGTGTGTGTGTGCGTGCGCGTGCGCGTGCGCGTGCACACTGTACCTTCAGGTAGTAGACCAGCAGCTCGTTGAGGGCGGGGTCAGCATTAAGGTTGACCAGAAAACACTTGTCATCCACCACTCTGATTCCTGATGACTGCAGAGAAATGCCCAAATTCTCCAGCTGCCTCTGACGCTCCTGCAGAGAACACATTACAAAACATTATTCTATACTGACAGAAACACTACCTGAATCTGGATGTTGCTCTTTGATAAATGAACAAAGTCATCCAGTCATGTTATTTCCATCTGAGGAACAACACTAAAATACAAACTATTCTGAGTTTTACTGACCCCCAAACCCTCATTCATACTTTTATTTCATCAAGACTGGATCACTGCAATGGTCTTTAACAGGTGTAAAGCAGAGGTCAATTCATTGATCCCAAATTGTGCAAAATGCAGCAGCAAGACGTCCAACTAAAATTAATGACAGGGAACACATTACTCCTATTTCAATGAATTTACACTGGCTGTCCATTTGTTTTAGGACAGATTTCAAGATTTTACTAATTATTTTTAAAGCCCTTCATGGCCACATGCCAGAATATAAATCAAAACTGCTGTCTCCATACCAACCAGCCCGCAACCTGAGATCCTAAGACAGGAACTTGCTGGCTGTTCCCACCTCAGGCTTAAAGACTGAAGGCAACCTAGCATTTGCAGTCAGGGCTCCTCAGTTGCAGAATGACCTGCCTGAGAAACTCTGGCTTGCAACATCACTTCCTTATTTTAAAGCACATTTGAAGACTTATTTTCATCAAAAGGCATTCCTGTAATTTCTCTATAAAGGATGATTAACATTATTATTTTATTGTAGCTTACTCCTGACACTACATTTAAGCCTTGCACTGTATCTCCACATACTACCCACATTGGTAGTAACATATATTTAAATAGCAACCAGTGACAACAAAAAATACCCTCAAACTAAAAAAAAGAGGGAAAAACCTCAAACAAGCACAGCACATCTGGAACAGCAGCCATAGTCATGACACTGAATACAAAGCCACTCTTAAAGTATATAAATAAATATGTGTATATACATATAAAATAAGCCAAAAAAAGAGATGTACACAGCAAGCTATTAACATCTCCGACACATCATATTATTATTTTCCCTGAAGGTGTTTAATTACAGGGTTCCATATCTTATTAAACACGTCTCCCCGTCTTCATTATAAAATCTCAGTCTCTCCAGATGTGTTACCCATCTCCCTCAGCCACAAGTCATACCTCGGTAATGTCTGCTAACCAAATTATTTTGATACAAAGCTGGTTAAAAAATAGGCGACGTATCCCTTTAATTACTAAATGAAGGGAATGTGAAAGTGAAAGAAAAAAAAAGCTGAGCTGAAACAGCCTCCATGCTGATTAAAAACTCAGTGGACAACTTGCGTTAAACTTAAATCAAGTCAAAATGGTTGAACAGAAAATAAATCAACTGGCATGACTCACATTTTAATTTGATCTCATCAGTTTGATTAAATGTTGCGCTTATATGAGTGCAAGAAATCGACAGAAATGTTAATGAAGTTGAGGTTGAGCATAACAAGAATACGATTTTTAACTACTGATCTCCACAAGGGCAAACTGTGTGTGTGTGTGTGTGTGTGTGTGTGTGTGTGTGTATGTGTGTGTGTGTTACCTGTGCTATAGCTTCAGTCTTCCTGAGTTTCTCCTCCCAGGTGACGGTCATTTCTTGGATCAGTTTCTCAGACTCCTCCAGCCTGTCCTTCAGCTCAGGGGCCTTCATAGACTGACAGAGACACACGCTGCGTTACTCTCTTCACATACCCGTCTTCATGAACGTTATTCATTCAGTATTAACCCTCAGGGACTGTTTGGTGCATTTTACGCACTTTTTATTTATTTATTTATTTTTTATAATTGTTGCTGTGTTCATGCATGTGGTATAAATTTTGGCAAGACTGTGTATTTTTGTTTAATCAGTGAATTTCCAGCTCAGCTCCTACAATAAGTCCAGAATACACTGTGGAAACCAAATTGTTACATTAAGACTGTTAAGGTCAAAAAATGCTCCATTCAAACTGCCATGTTTGATCCCACAGCCATCAAAAAGCATAAAAACATGCACTGTATTATTTCTGGGTGTCATTCTGGGCTTTTGCCAATTTTACTATTTTCCACCACTTTGCATGTAGAATATTGAAAATAATTATTTTTTTGTGATTTTTTATCTAAAAACACAGTGGCATCATGACAAAAACCTGGCATTTAAAAGGTAAAAATTCTGACAATTAATGAATATTTGATATTTATGATTAGGACTGATGTTGGTTAAAAAATAATTCAATGAAAATAGAAAATAATAATAACATATAACACTTTTTAAAGCTTGATTTTAAAAAGCACATTTTGTGCACAGAGCAATATGAGTGTTCATAATATTAAAACGGGTCCTGAGGGTTAAACATACAGAATACTAATGCAGGCTGGCACTGTGTACCTCCGCCTCTGTGAGCTGCTCCTTCAGTTTCTCCACTTCCTCTCGGAGCTCTCTGATGATCCTAGCGTTGGGGTCTTCATTGACCACAGCGTGGTTGATGATGCTCTTGGCCCTGTCGGCATAGCGCAGGGTGGACAGTGTCTCGTCATAGTTGTCTGCAGCCGGGCTGATGGTGGCGACCATGGCTGTGCGGCTGTTCCCTCCCAGGCTATCCTGCAGATATTAAAAAGAAACCCAAACCTCTAAGTGTCAGACTGAAAAAAGAAAGAAAGGCGACTGTTTTGGTGCAGAAAAAGAATGACTAAATGTGTGAAAAGCGTATGATTTATGAGCCTGCTGTGTTTGGAGGGGATCAGGCCTCATGCATGTTTTAAAAAAAAACATTTAACACAATTACAATTCTACAAGGAGCTGAATTAAAGACTAATTTAAAAACCCCAAATTAAAGACTCAGAACTGGCAAAGAGAGCCTTTTCCAACTGAGCAGCGCTAATGAAAACAACCAGCAGAGCCTTGAAACTCAATGGGCAGCATAACAAAAAGCACACCAGAAAATTAATTGCTGTACTTAGACCCTTTAAAGTCTAGTATCTTTAGATTTTGTATGCCTCCGTGCACCAGCTAACTTTGTCTGACAGTTTACATCCTTGTCTGTGAAAATGGATGCATCACACGCATCTTACCCCCGGCAGCACAGAAGATCTCTACAATCAGCAGTTACAAGATTAGTGTAACCAGTTGAGTATCTGACCAAATGTCTCCCCTTCTGTTCCTGAGAAATGACGCTGAGTAATGGCCAGAAATCTTTTTGGAGAAGATTATGATGTCACAGCTGACCTTGACCTTTTGGATGTAACATGTCACAACTTCATCATTATATCCTGATAGATGTTTGTGTGAAATCTGAGCGCATAAGTTCTTGAGTTATTGCCAAAAACATGTTTTATGTGGTCACCGCGAACTTTACAATTGACATTTAACCCTGTGATTCTAATAAGTTTATTCTTGAGTCCAACTGGATGTTTGTGCCAAATTAGAACAAATCCCCTCAAGTTGTTCTTTAGATATCACTTTCGCAAGAATAAGATGAATACAAGGTCACCGTGACTTTGACCTTTGACCATTAAAATGAAATGTATTCCTCCTTGAGTGCATGTGAATGTTTGTGACAAATTTGAAAAAAGTAACCCCAAGATGTTCTTGAGATAACGCTTTCACAAGAATGAAATAAATGCAAGGTTACTGTGAATTTGACCTTTCACCTCCAAATGTAATCAGTTCATCTTTGAATTGTTGCCTAGTATGAAAGAAATCCATCAAGGTGTTCTTGAGATATTTCTCAATAATGAGACAGACAAGGTTACAATGACCTTGACCTTTGACCACCAAAATCTATCCTTTAGTCAAAGTGTACGTTTGTGTTGAATTTGAAGAAATTCCCTCAAGGTGTTCTTGAGATATTGCTTCTACAAGAATGAGATGAATACAATGTGACTGTAACCTTGATCTTTGCCCTCCAAAATGTAATGCCTTATTCTTGATCCCACTCAAATGTTGCTTGATTTGAAGAAAATTGCTCAAGGTGTTCTTAAAATATCGCATTCACAAGTGTCAAGGTCTCACTGACCTTGATCTTTGAAAACCAAAATCTAATCACTTCATTCTTGAGTCCAGGTGAACGTCTGCGTCGAATTTGCAGAAATTCCCTCAAAGTCTTCAAGAGATGTTGTATTTACAAGACTAAAACAGATGAGGTGACAGTGACCTTGACCTTTCACCTATGACCACCAAAATCTAATCAGTTCACCCTTAAGTCCAAGTGAATGTTTCGGAATGTGTGGATGTACATATACACGGACGGACAACCCGAAAGCGTAATCCCTCCAGCCTCGGCCATCTCTGGCACAGGGGCATAAAAACCCCAAATTAAAGACTCAAAGCTGGCAAAGAGATTATTTTCAAACTAAGCAACACTAATGAAAACAACCAGCTGGGCCTTGAAACTTAATGGGCAACAAGACAGAAAGCACACCAGAAAATTAATTGCTGTGCTCAGACACTTTAAAGTCTAATATTTTTAGATTGTAAAAATGAATTTTTTGTGTTAACCCCCTGTTGAGTATTAAAATGAATATGAAGTGCGAAAGGAACTAAAGTGTTTGAAATGGAATTAACAAGGTGTAATGTTTTTTTCTCGGAGTACCTTGAGCAGCCAGGTGAGCACGGAGTCTCTGTAGGGAACAAACTTGCTTTTGTTCTTCCCCGCTCCCTGGTCGGCCAAAGCAGAGATAACTAACCCCAGAGTACTGAGGGACCTGGAGGGACAGACACAGAGACAGAGGAGGACAGGGGGAGTCAAGAAGAGAGGTAAGAACAGAGAACAGAGAGGAACAAAAAAGACCAAACCCCATCAAGATAATCTTGGCCAAAAAAAGGGTGAAAGATTTCAGTCAAGCTTACAGGGTTGCAGTATAAATATGTGAAATACTTGTTACATTGTGGCAGTACTAAATAAGGGAAATAGCCTCCTGTCAAGCAAAAAGACAAACCAATAAGATCAGCATGCTTCCAAAAAGACCAAAATCAAAAGTGAGTGTACGCAGACAGAAAACAAACATAATTCCAGCCAGCAATCTCCTCTGAGGAATACAGCTCGGCCACTTAATTTAGTTTTTGGAAGAGCAGTTTTCGCAGTCTTTAGTGTCGAGCCACGTATCTATTTTCTGTTGACTCACTTATTGATGTTGCTGCCTTCTTTCAGACGCTCCCCCGCTGCTCCGGTCTTCGCTGCCCGCTCACTGCCGGCCAGATCCACCAGACTCAGCTTGCTCACCTTCTCTCCGCTCGTCTGAAGCCGACACAACACAGACGGACGTGATGTTAAGACTTTATTTCTAAAATGCCTTCATTTTTACCAGTCAGTGCAGAGAGAAACTTCATTAAGCCTTTGAAACCTAAGCAAACTGGTTCAAATACTTTCGGAAAACATGGAAAAAAAGGCAACGAGCAACTTGGTAAGAAACGTCTTGCAAATTGCAAGAGATTAGAAAAAGCTGACAAGAAAATGAACCTAAAATTAGATTAAAGAGATTTTTAAAAAAGAGAGAGACGAGAGAAATAATTAGAAAATAAATACTTAATTATAATAATATATTTAAAGTTGATTACATTTACATTTTTAGCACTCTTTTCAAGCCAGTTCCTTTTTTTTGTTTGTTTTATTTATTTTTTAACCAGTTTTCTTTTCTTTGTGTGCTAATTTTTGTATAACTTTGTACTGATTCCTTACTAATTTTGGGGTAATTTCTTGTGACGTTGCTTATTGCCTTCCTTTAGCCAGTTTGCTCAGGTTTCAAGGGGTTAAATTAGCTGTTTAGAACAAATAATAACAAGCAACATATAATCTTATTATAAAGGTATATTGATAATGTAGGTTGTCAGAGGAGAATAGATGCAAAATGTTTTTTTTAAAAAAAGTAAAAGTATTGTTATAATCCTGTAGGGTGTCAATAGTTGATACTGAGTGTGTGTGTGTGTGTGTGTGTGTGTGTGTGTGTGTGTGTGTGAGGTCGTCTCACCTCAGACTTGAGGTCCATGAGTGTGTGTGTGAGGATGATGTTGAACACAGCGTGGGACCTGCTGCTCTCTTCGTTCATATTTGTAGCCGCCACTGTGCGAGATTTATTTCCCTCTGACATCAGAGACTCGATGTCCTGTCAGAGACACAAACACACCCGCGCTTTATGAAATGACTCGTTTCCCTTGGCAACGCAGTGTCAGGAAAGCAAAAGAAAATGAGGGCAGAAATTAGCTCATAAGGTACCTTGTAGCAGGCCACAGCCAGGCGGGACAGACCATCCACGTAAGGCCCCAAAACTTTGTGCTCTCTCACTCTCAGAGCTTGTCGGTTTCTGCAGAGAAGAGACGGATATTAATCCTGTGTTTGTCTTTAATCCTGTTCTGTCTCATCCAACTGCAAACCTGAGGAATTAAACTGGACAGCTGTCTTTCTCCACTCCTAAATAAACTGTTAAAGAAACAACCAGCCTTAAGACACTGGCGTCATTACGCCTGGGCGTCCGAGGCTTCAGCATCACTTGCTGTTTAATGTCAAATATATGAATAGTCCTACGGGACTGTTCTTTATTTATAAGAGAAGTGGGGTGGCTGCTTTTCTTACCCTTCCCAAAGCTACAAATATTTTTCCTTGAGCCTGAGTGCCTTGTGGAAAATGCATGAAGTGATGATGTGAAAATCCAACAATAATTTCTGTTTTTACAGTTTCTGGCTATAATACATGGAGTAATATTGAAGATTCTTTATTTTGGCGAGCTCGTGAGTTTGGAAGGCATGTTTTCAATTTAAAGGGGGGAAAAAAACAGCAGCTTTTGTTAAAATCACCAAAAATTTTCAAAGAAGAAAAAAATCACAAAAAGATTCAAATAAAAAAATGCCCCAAAAAGTTTTAAAGGAGAAAATAAATACATTTTTAAGATAAAAAGAAATTGCTGTTTCACAATGCCATCAAATGCAAGGTTTCTCTAAAAAAAAAAACCCTACTCTCTCATAAATAGCAAACTAAAAATGATAAAATGCCCTGGATCTAATAATCTGTCATTCTGTCCATACTTGTACTTGACTAAATGTACTTAGTTTGATTCTGCCACTTAAAAAAAATACCTCAGTCAACTTTGAACTTTACTCAATATATTTTTCATGATAGCATTTCTCAAGTATTATGTTTATACTCAGTACTACTAATACGTTTAACATCGGAATTCATAATTTGAGTTTAAAAAAATGTTTTCAGGGTAAATAAGGTGCCAGAGTGCATAAAAAAGCAATAAAATAGCGTTTATCTATCCAAAAGGATGATTACCCTAGACCCCCCCTTCAGAGGTCCAGGCTGAGCCCCCAGTGTCCTCAAATCCTAAAATGAATCCACTCCTGGATAAAAATTCACAGCCATTGAATGTCAGACTGAAATATGAAGGCTCATATGACTGCAGGTTCACCATTTTAAGTTTCACGGCATAGAATCCCAAATCTTTGGTATTTTCTTTAAGACTGCAGGGTCATGCAAATGAAATACGCACTGCCTCTGACTCCCTGTTTCAAAGTCATCCAGCACAAACAGCTCCTCACCCTTTGGGGTCAAGCAGGTCTCGGACCTTCTCGTTGTAAATCTCCATGTAGGAGACCTCCACGGTGAAGCTCTCTCCCTCCTGGGCCTCCTGCACAGTCCTGCTGAACAGGGAGCTGCAGAGCCGCGGGATCAGACCGGGCTGCTCCACTGAGCCCATCATGGTGTACGACTTCCCAGAGCCTGCAGACACACAGCTAAAGGTTACTCATCCTAATGTGAAGCTGAAAAAGACCCAAAGCAGCGTTACAGAGGGAAGAGGAAGGAAGGTGAAAATAAAGTCAGATTCAGTTGAACTGGTTAGAAAAGTCCCTACAACAGTGTTACTCAACTTACGGCTTGCAGGCCAAATCTCGCCCTCGATAAGGTGCCAGGTGGCCCCCCAACCATTTTTTAATTCACAATAAAAATAAAGTGATTCACTCTGGGAATTGTTTTTGTAGTTTTAGTAAAAATAAGGTGTCAGAGTGTATAAAACAGCATCAAAATAGAGCTTGTTTATTAAAAAAAGTGGCAGTGGAGGATCCCCCACACCCCCAACAAAGGTCCTAGCAAAGACCCCAATGTCCCAAAATCCTAGAAACGTCCTAAAATCCTTAAAAAGTCCTAAATCCTTAAAAAGTCCTAAAATCCTAGAAATGTCCTAAAATCCTTAAAAAGTCCTAAAATCCTTAAAAAGTCCTAAAATCCTAGAAATATCCTAAAATTCTAGAATCGTCTTTAAGTCTTAAAAATGTCCTAAAATGTGACAAACATCCTAAAATCCTAGAAACATGTATGGGGCTGCTGCCATGGGCCCCTGGTCCCCTGTCCATTTGCAAAAGTGGCCCCAAAGTGAAGCAGGTTGCAAATCACTGCAGTACAATGACTAGAGCCTCTTAAACTGCTCACATTGGTCCCATTAACAATAAAGTGTGACACTTTTTTTTTTTAAATTACATAACTTAGAAAAATGGTCTTTATGTTTAGGTTTTGAGACATGACAGATTTCAGTGATTTGGAGCTGTGGAGGCAAGTGAGAGATAAAAAAAAATGCTCAATTGTAGAGTAAATTACTGCAGATCTGCAGAGTACTGCTAATGATTCTGGGGGAAAAAAAAGCTGTATGCATGACTCTGAATAAACAGATGTACCACAGCACCTCTTAAGCTTTCATGCAAATTCAATATGGATGAACAAGCACTCCAGGATGAGATGGAATATATGTGTCTGACAGACAGATTCTGGTGAGTCCGCACCGCAGAATGAGACACCCTTGAATAAAACACTCATTGAACAGCTTGTTGAGACAGTCTGAGAATGTGATGACATTCAGATTTGCAGCCTCCTGGTGAACGGCACAGCGATTTGTTAGCGAGCAAAGGTGACCCAAACTGAAGTCGTAAAATGATCGCAGAAGCTCCGATAAAGTTTATGGATAACAGACAGGAGATACTTGTGCTCAGAGAGCCACGTCTAACAGCACGAATCAACAGCGTGCATTTACTCTTACATGACGGCAAAGAGGGAAATCATTAGAATGTAATTGTTTCTATCAGCTACAGCTCAGGTGGTGGAGGAACTCCAACATTGACTGAACTGTCCCTTAACAAGACACTGAACCCCAAATTGCTTCTGATGTGTGTTCTTGTACATGCTACATAGTGAGGACCAAAAAAAGTAGTTTTGGGAAGTGAGGACATTTTGACTGGTCCTCACTTCTTAGTAGAAGTACAAGGAACTGGGAAGTGTGTGTGTGGGTGTCTGGGAAGTGTGTGTGTGTGTGTGTGTCTGTGTGTGTGTCTATTTGCTGATTGCTGACATTTTCTCAAGTTTCTTCACAGAGTTTTTGCCACTTTTTAAAAAAGAAATACAGCCAATTTTATAATAATATTATTTAATATTAATAATATTAATTTTACCAAGGGCCCAGAGTTGAGATGTTTGCAGGTGTGAATGTTACCTGTCTGTCCGTAAGCGAAGATGCATGCGTTGTAGCCCATGAAGGCGTTGTCCAGCAGACTCTCCCCAAGGCACTGGAACACTACATCCTGACCTGCACACACATCAAACAGCACACGCTGCAACATGGGCTAGACTTTATTTTTACAAATTAACCCTTCAAACATATGCTAATTGGCTCGATTTCATCAAAACATGGAGAGATGCAATTAGCACTGAAAGAAAAAATTTGCAAGAAATTTGGAAAAAAAGAAAAAAGAAAATTACCTGAAAATTAGTTAAAATAAAAAAATAAATAAAGAAAAAAATAAATAAGAAAACTGCCAACAACAGCTTTTCGCCTTTTTTTCCCCAAAGATATATTTTCCCTTGTTTTAAAAAAATAAACATCTACTTGTTTTTTGCAATTTGTGGAACAATTCTTACAACTGCCTTTTCTTTTTCAAAGAAATGGCAACTATTTGAACAGGGTTCACAGGTTTTAATACTTGTAAAAGGTGTCAGAAAGAAGCACAAAAAAATCATGCCAAGTTTTGAAAGGGTTATCTTTTGGAACAAAGCAGAGTGGAGGAGGGGCTGAAAAAACATTTTCTTCATATTAAGACATGACTTGCTGTTTTCTCTCTGTCTCTACACAAGACTCACAGCCCAGAAAAGACATGCTGGGCATTTTGTTCACATTCAATACATCTGACATAAGCTGCTGAATTATCAATAGCCCCCACATTGTTAGGAAACCCCCTGGCAATGAGTTTGTTCCACCCCTTTTTAACACACAGCACCGCAGAGCTCATCTAGAGGTAAACAAAGTGGAACTCTTATCCCGAACTTCTCAACAGTCCCTTTCTGCCACTCCACAAATAGTTCAGAATATCAGGAAACATTCTGTCAGGAGATAAGTTTTAGAAATGAGTCATGGAGCCGTGAAGTTACACAGGAGCTAAAAACAGAATGAAGTTCATAACCCAGAGTCTCTGAGGGGATAAACCGACCTGCAAACTTGTCTTTGTCATTCTCTTCCATTGACCAGAAGCAGTGGTCGTAGGCGAAAACCTGAAGAACACACACAAGCATGGAATCACATTTTTAACAACTAATGCATGAATGAGCATTCAGTTTCCAAAAGTTTTAAATGATAAGATAACAGTCACAGAGAGAATTTGTGCATTGCAAAAAAAAAACTGATATTGTATTAACTTAATATAAAGCCCAGTGGAAACCTCTTGCAGTGTTAACATCTGTCCTGGACAAATTCATCACAATAAGATGACAATTTTTATCAGCAATAAAACTGACAGCTTCGCTACGAGGGGCCTGCTCAAGGGGGCGTTATCAACTTAGAGATGGATCGATTTCTGGTTTTGCCAGTCTGGTTTGGTATATGAGCTTAAACCGGTTTGGTTTTAGGCAAACTGTCAATTTTAAAAGCAGCCAAAGTCATGAAAAAAATAAAAAAGTTCAATTTTTTTAACATGTGTTGTATGAAGCGTGCTACTTGAATACTGTAAGCTAATTATTTAATCCTTTGAAACCTGGATCTGCATCAGTTTTCTTGTGCCTCTATCGGACACCTTTAAGAAGCATTTCAATCTTTGAAACCAGAGAAAAATGATTTGATTTCTTTCCAAAAGACTGTGGTAAACAAGCAATAAATCACTTAACAAAAAATGCAGGGCTAGTTGCAATAAATTAGGAGAAGATGATGAGAAACTGACCCTGAAAACTATCTTTAAAAAAAAAGGGGGGGGGGGGTAACTAGAAAGTTACCAAATAAAAAAGGAAAAATGTCCACAGGATCTAATAATTATAATTATGTTTTTATAGAAAAAAAAACAAGTGTATTTTTTGTTTTTCTTGTTTCTTTTCTTTGTCATTTCAATTTTATTTTCTTTCCTTTTTTTGTTGCTTATTTTCAGGTAATTTAAAGTATTTTTTATTGGTATAATTGTGTCTGTCCAAAGCTTGTTGATCAAAATAAGCAGGTTGATCAATGAAACTCTGATCACTATAAGCAATTTCCACTGTATACCGTAATTGAGAGATGAATTTTAATACTCACCTTTGGCTGATTTCTGAGGACGACAGAGATAAGAAATAAAAATATCAGTTAAAATGTGGTGTTAAAATAAACATGAACATGTCAATCAACCTAAAACTATTTCAAATCTAAAATCATTCACATTTTTCATTCTCTTGATAACACCATCAACACTGAAAAAAATGAATTAATTTGACATTTTGGTTTTTAAAAGAGGCATTATTCAAAATTAAAAACAAAGTAGCATTTGCAGGGAAAGCAAACCAGAGCCTTTGAAGCCTTTAAAATATTAAATTAAAGCCAGCTAAGTCCAGCCACCCAGGTCGGCCTATGACCAAAAACATCTGATCACTTCATCCATGAGTTGACGAGGATATTTGTGCAAAATTTGAGGACATTTGCTCAAGACATTCCTAAGATATCGTGTTCATGAGAATGAGATGAAGACAAGGTCACAGTGACCTCGACCTTTTACCTTTAAAATCGAATCAGTTCCTCATTTAGTTCAAGTGGTCGTTTGTGCCAAATTTAAAGAAATGTTTTCACAATGTATTCTTGAACTATTGTGTTCATGAACGAGATGGTTGTTTGGATAACCCGAAAAGGTACTGGCTCAGACCACGGATATCACTCAGTACATTTACATGTTGGAAAAAGTCACATTTTTGTGTTAGTCTGATTAAAACTGGACTTTTAAAATACATGCAAACATGTTAGTCTGACTGAAATTGTGCTAAATTGAATTCCTCAAAGTCAGGCTAAAACACTTAGATTATGCGGTTGTGGTCGATTTACTCTTTTTACGTAAATGCGTTAAAAGGACCTGAACTGGCCTAGGTGTTCTGCGCATGCTCCATAGTCCCCGCACCGGGCTTTGAGCCAGGAGTCTAATGGCATAAATCCATAGAAGAAAGCCAGGAAAAAAACAGAAGAAGAAGAAAAAGAAGGGAGGAAAACAAAACAAGACCAAGGTAAAAAGTAAAGCATAGATAACATACTAAATGTACAGCGCTTAAATGTTATCCATGTTGTCACCATTCAACATGCAACCCGTTTACCTCTTGTTAACTTGTTTGGTTTGGGACGTAACAGGTCAACAGGAAGAAGGTCTTATAGCACCTAACTGAAATAGGGTATATTTCCACCTGCCGTGGAGGAGTCAAACATAACTCTGTCAGTAAATAAATTCTCCCACAGTGCTTGTGTACTGGGACGAGGACAGTAGTCCAATTAAATGGCCAAATTGAGCTATGACTGTAACTCCACTTAACTGTGCATGTAAATGTATTGTCTGGCATAGAGGTAAAAATGAATAAAGTTAACGCCTGGCTTGAAGTGTGCAGAAAAATGTGTTCTTAGCTGCATGGAAGCATTAACCAACAGTCCTAATATGATGTGTTTTCCATAGATACAAACTCCCGTACGTCTCCCTGGATGAGCACTGACTCATTTAAATAAATGCTAGGTCAATGCTGTGACCTGTTGTGTCTTCACAGATACTTGACGTTCACTAACTGTTCTGTGGCAGTTCAGAGAAGTACAGCAAACAACAGCAGAGCAGAAACAGCAGAGCAAGCAAATACTGAAAATCTGACAAAACCCAGGGTCAAAGTCAGCGGAGTAGGAAGGGACGGTTTCCAGAATAAAAGGTCAAAGGTGTTTTAATCGGAGCAAAGCTTAAAACTCTGTTAAGGTGACTAATCCTCTTTGGCTCATTGTGAATCAAGTGGAGAACGTGACAAGGCTCTAAGAACATTTGAGCCTTCCAGCGTCCCTGAGACACAGGCCGAGCCACGATCTCTCCATTCTGACCAGAGCACTTTCAAACACACTCACTGCATTTTCAGTTCATCCCAGCACAGCCAACAACAGCATCCCATGCATCAGTCAGCAAGCACATCACCACATTCCAGCAGGCAAACGTCAAATTTAATTATCAGACATGTTCTAAGCTCCAGGGCCATGATGCTGTCTGCCAGCAATGTGGCATTCATGCACCAGTCATACCGTGTCCGTAAAAATCTGATTCTGTTAAATTTTAAGTGTATGAAACAGTGACAATTAATATGTCTACAATAACGACGGATTACATGACCATCTGTATGTGGAAAGGATCCTTTTTGGCGATTGACCTAAAGAAAATCCTCTGCAGTTTCCCTCTGCTCTATGACGCCGTTTGGCATCTTTAACCACATTGTTTTGGTTTTCAGGCCCACCACTTTCCTGTTTTGGTTCATCCAAACCACTCTTAATTAGGGCTGTCCTGAATACCATTTTCTGGGATCCGGAGCTTTGCCATTAATCAACAGCAAATAATTGGAGCCTCTGTTGGCGCGGGGGGATGACAGAAACTGTGCCGACACCTTAGGCCCAAGAGCTTCACCGTCAGGTGAGTGAGGGAGAGATCTTGCACTTCACTGCTTCACTGTATGGTGAGAAGAGACCGTGTGCTTCACGGATGAGAGAGGTGAGAGACAGATGGCATCCCGACCACCCAACAGCTTCCACGCCTCAGGTGAGAGAGAGACACCATGCGCCACGCAGCTTCAGTGTTAGGTGAGAGAGAGCCTGGTGTGCCTCTGACTGCTTGACAGCTTTGTGACAAACTATATTTTGTAAAGTTAAAAAAAACTCCCACAGTTATAAGTATAACAATCAGTTCAATGTTCTAAATTAGTCTGTTAAATCTTGTTGTGAAATGGTAAGTGTCCTCGTGGAAGACATTGAAATTCCATTTGGGGGGGGGCTGTGGGAGGGGGTTCCAAAGCTGCTCACATGGACACCGAAATGGCTCGACTCAGTCAATAAACCCATAAATAACTTCAGCTGAAATGATCATTCCTGTCACTGTGTATATGACAGGCGCAGCGGCAGGATCACAAACACTGAAATGGCATTCGTCCTCTGCAAAAAGAAAAAAAAAGAATTTCCGAATGCC
This sequence comes from Plectropomus leopardus, assembly GCF_026936395.1. NCBI lineage: Eukaryota > Metazoa > Chordata > Actinopteri > Perciformes > Serranidae > Plectropomus > Plectropomus leopardus. The sequence goes on along the minus strand of NC_142191.1, from coordinate 31,929,075 downwards.
TATCCCAGACCAAAAAAAACAAAACTGTCCAGCACCGTACCACACTACAAAAGTTAAGACAAAGTTAGCAACTAGCTAAGTTGGCCTGTGAATGTAATGGAGCATTTCACAGTTATTTTAACCCAAAAACCAAGCAATTCATCATTTGGCAAGAAATGAAGCAAAAACCACCAGGGCTGAAAAATGAAGCCGATGCAGAAGCACCAAAAACTGAAGAGCTGAACAACTAAGAGGAAATGAGCCCCAAATTAGCAGAAATTAGAAAAAAGTATAAGAAAATTAACTGAAAATTTTAAGAAAATAAATAAATAAATGATTAAACACAGAAATGAGCTGGAAAAAGTTGCATAAAAGATTGAAATAATTTTGTAAAATAATTCTAAATAAGTAATTGTTATGGTTATAAATACAGGTTTTCACTGGCTTTCTTCATTTTTCATATTCATATTTTTCCCTAGCTTTTTTAAAAATCATTTTCTAAATCTACTAATTTCTTGCAATGTGTGAAACATTTATTTCCATGTTGCTCGTTGCCATTTTCTAATGTTTGTTTTTAAAGACCAATTGGCACACGATTGAAAGATTTAAGCAACCCAAGGAAAATGATGTTGCTACAGGTTCAAAGGGTTAAGCTGGCCACCGAAAATGTAAGATGTAAAATGTGAGAAACACAGATAGTTATATTTGTTAAGATCTATCATAGTTACATACAGGCAGCCAGTCTCCAGGGAAGCCACCCTTTGAGGTGACGTACCACATATAACTGACAACACACAGCCTTCACTCAGGCAGAAATATCAGTTTGGGGTTTAAAAAAGGCAGCAAATTTAGTCACGGCCACACACGGGGGGGTGTAATGAAACAAGGTGTCCCTATGTGAGACTTGGCTGGTCCATGAAAGAGCAACATTAAGTCCTGTCCTCTCCTGGGCTGGCAAGGACATTCCTGAGATAACTGGCAGAGCCTCGCAGCTCCAAGGAGTCACTGAGGGAGAGGGAGGAGGAAGGGGGGTCCCAAAGTCTATGACTGAAAACATACAGGCAACTCCAGTCTTCCAGATTTAAGTACTTTGATAACACACAGCCTTCTGGGTAGATTCTGTATTACAGATTCTGTGCTCAGAAGTTCTCAAGGATATAAAACAAGGAAACATTGGTGATGTCATAAACAGATAAAAAAAACTCTTCAAAGTGGAGCTCTTATCAAAGCTGAGCACAGATAAGAAAGGCTTACAATTTCCCTTTCATTTTCTAAACATTATTCTGCAGGGGGCTGATAAATATTCCTGCAACAATTCAAAGTCTGTTTACAGCCAGTGCAGTAAAAATGAGATCCATGAAACTATTGTTTTACATGCCTACTGACGAGTGGTGGGCTCCAAAGTTATGAAAGCAGACCCGAGGCTTTATTAATCTCCACCATCCCGCAGGTCTGGCGGCCCCTGGTTGCAGCTACCAAGGGGGCCGTAACTTATTAACAGCCCCTGAGGCTCATGCAGCACTTCAGTTAAACCTGTCAGGCAGTGAGCTGACTAAGCACAAAGCCAGTGGAACTGGCTGCTGAGTGACTCCCAACAAACAAAGCTGCTCTGTAACACACACATTATGCTCATAACAGAATGCACTCTGCTGGGAAACCAATCAAGAGCTCCTTGATGCAGAAACTGATGCTTTCCTGTTGAAAATACTTGCTGCTCAAAATCTGTTTACCTTCCCCTCCTTAAGTGCAAATCTGAGGTACTTGTGCTTTACTTAAGTATTTTCTTTTCATGTTACTTTATACTTTTACTCCATTACATTTCAGAGGGAACTGTTGCACTTTTTACTTCACTGCATTTATCTGAAAGCTTTTGTTACTTTACAGATTAAGATTTTTGCATGCAAAACATAAGAGATTAAAAAGTTTGCCATTTGTTATGAATTACCGAACAGTTTATACAAGTACAGCTGCAATGATTAGTTGATTAAGAAATCAGTCAATTGCCAGAATTAATTAACACCTCTTTTTATAAACATTCTTTGAATTATTTTTACTCATGCTGGTGTTTTGGGTTTTTTTTTTGTGGTGTTTTTTTATACAAATAGTTCTTAGTTGTGGTGTGTTTTTTCTATTATTTTAATTTTATCTTTTCTACTAATGTTGAGTTTTAAGTTTCATTTTCATATTTTTAAGGATATTTTGGGGATTTTTTTCTATGTGTCAAGTTTGTTTCTTCAATAAGTTTCCATGGTTGTTTTTTTTAGATATACTTTTTTGTTTTGTGGTGTTTTTCCTGTTGTGTTAAATTAGTTTTAAGGGTTGTTTTTCTTTTAATTTTTCTATTAATTTTGAGTTTTTTTGAGAACTTTTTCATCATCATTTTGAAGGTTTTGGGTGTTTTTTTTTTTTTTTTTTTCAATTCAAGTTGTTTTTTTTTTTTAACAATTAGGAGCCTCTGTAGTGTTTTGCTTTTTTTTTTTTAAACTGTTTTTAGTTTGAATGTATTTTTTTCTACCGTTTTGATTAATGTTCTAGGTTTTTATTTAGTTTTGTTTCAATTTTCTACTAATTTTGAGTTTTTAGGATTTTTTCAAAATATTTTTTATAATTTTGAGAGTTGTGTTTGTTTTATTTTTGTTTGTTTTTTCAACATTTTCAAGTTTATTTTTATTTTAATAATTTGGAGTTTCAGTGGTGGGTTTTATTTTTCAAGTAATTATTAGTTTGGGGTGTTTTTTCTATTGTTTATATTAATTTTAAGCTTTGTATTGTTTTGTTCTGCTTTCAAATTTTCTGCTAATTTTGAGTTTTTTTGGATGTATAATGCTTTAAATACTTTTTCCTGTATATACTTACTTAGTTTTACTTAATTAAAATTTGTAATACAGGACTAATACATGTAAAAAGTATTTATACAGTGAGGTATTAATACTTTTACCGAAGTATCTGAATACTTCTTTCACCACTGCTTGTGCTTCTATGACCCTCAGGCAGCTCTGTGATCACAGAAGGCTGAGTTGCACTGAGCCTGTAAAACCTGTTCACATTGAGCCCCAAAGGGGAAGCATACTACAGCTGTAGCATGTCGGGGCAGAAAAGGCACACACAGACACATACGCACACAAAAATTCAGAACATATGCATGAAATATGAGACGCCCTCCTTCTGCAAAGAAAGACATTTATACTCTGTCATACTGCAGGGAATCGCCCTAAGGCATATTTACTGAACAAGGTAACCTGAGAAGGGGACAAACCCTCCAGGGAGCAGCTACCTGCTCTGCTGTTACTCTCTGCCTGGCTGACCGTGAGGAGAAGAGAAGAGGACTGAACTGCTTTGTTAACAGAAAACACTGGCAACATACAACACATGTCCAATGGCCATGCGGCACCTCCAGGGCAAGAAAATGAAGTGAAAGTGCCTAAAACTGCAGTTCCTCTAATGGCCACTTGAGGCTGGCTCCAAGCGTGAGTCGACGCCCATGTTAAAATGCCAAAATTAACAGCAGAAATAAATGTGTTTACAGCCTGGCACAAAAACAGTTTTGGTCTTTATAGCAAATCCCCCAGTTCGTGATAATTGTACAACTGTATAAATCACTTCTCTAAACCTTATTAAGTTTTAAAATTATGCATAATTAAGGGCACAGGCACTTTGAGTGACAGATGGGTGCCATCTGTTTTGGTCTCTATAGTAGGATTGGGTGGTATTATGGTATTACAGTAGGTATGTTTTTCAATGCCGTCATAAATACAGGCACTTCTCTTTTCATTTAACCAATATGTAGTGCACAGCACGCACCACCAGAGCTCAGTCTCCGGTTTCTACAGGTGGAACAGGCAGCTGAGCTGAATGAATTTCAACATTCATGACAACTGTATGTGGGTAATTTTTTATATCTCCCTTGTTTAAATTTTATTAAGACCCTAATATATGCATACTTAAGTTAATTTAGCTAAATTCAACATTCATGACAGCTATTAAAGGGGTGAAACTTTTTATCTGACCCTTTCAAAGGTTATTGTGGCTTACAGCTATGCATAATTATCGGTTTGGCTAAGTAAAAGGTGAATGACTTCTGTTGAGAGGTTACTACCACAGCGGGTCAAAGAAGCTGAATATTAAGATTTCATGTTAAGTACATTTGTTATAATGGTTTTAAGCCTTATTTTTTGATCGGGAAAATTTGCATTAGTATTATCAAGGTTAACAACAGCTGTGAATGGACCATGATAACCAAGCTAGCAGCTAGCATTGGGTTTCGCGATGGTCAAAATCTCAAACTGCAGGCTTTAAAAACAGGGATCCATAAACCCATGGGTGATGCCAGGGTGGCTACATCAATTATTTCATACAATCTATGCCAGTGACACGTTTTCAACTGAACACAATCAATGCTCATTTTACACCCACATCCGTCGTTTTGTCACTATTCTGATGCATTAAACTGATGGGACTTCAAGACACTGGCGTGACTTGAATTGAGTCTCAAGTCTTGACATTGTCTCTTTTGTTGTTATTCCTTTAAATCTAGGCTTGTCTACCTGAGCAGCACTGAGCTGGAACAGACACACCCTTTGTAAAGAGAGCAGCAAAGCAGGAAGGACACAGAGGGAGGAGGAAAAAAGTGAAAAGAGTAATAGAAGGAGAATGGGTGGGGTGACGGTTGGATCTGAACTTCTTCCAAGTAACTGGATTCTAACCAGGCAGGCTGGTTAGATTCGGTATAAAGTCTTCTGCCAGCAATACTCAGTGAATCAAATTAGTAGAGCTCCAATACTGTACTTGCTGTACATGATTTCCCACAAATTAATTAATTTGTGGCTAGGCGATGGACATGATAAGATATTCAATTTTTGGAGGTGGACTGGTTATTAGGAGTGTTACAAGGATATGTATACCATTCGATTAAGCATTGCACTACACTCTCGGAGTGCAGAATGTACTCTGGGCACAGATGGACCAGACGCTCCAGGTGCAGTGAAAGTGAAACTGTACAGTTTCTTGCACTGAGTCTGAAAGTTTGCATTCACTGCCTCTCCATAGATCTGATCAGCTTTGATCGGATACACAGATCAGTTATCCATCCCATGACTCAAAATCCACAAACTGCTGCTGAGGCTGCTGGGGAAAAAAATAACTGGGATTAGAGTTAGGGGCTCACGACAAAACCCCAAATTTAGAGAGGGGACACAGAATAGAGAACCCCAGAAATGAGTTCTAAAATACGGAAATTAGTTAGCATTCCAGCACCTCTGGTTCTCTCATCTCGAAGTCAATGGGTTTTTTGAATGAGTTTTTGGTATACCCCACTGTGAACTTCGAAGCTTCTATGTGTCTTAAAAAAAGCAGTTGCCAAGAAGTGGCTAAGTGGGACTGCAGAACATCATCACGTCGAACTGCTTTACAGCCTCGTGGTGGTGGCAATGCGACTATAGTGCAGTTCGTCTGTAGCCTAGCATTTAACTTTTTATAGCTGGAAATTGCATTTAGGCCTCAAAAACCCTAAAAGTGGTGTTCATTTGTGAAGATTATCTTGCTCAACAAAACTTGTAAGTATCATAGGGTTAGTTGTTTGTTTATCAAAGAGCTTATTTTCAAATAAAAATATTTTGTATGAGGTCACCGTGACCTTGACTTTTGACCACCAGTTTCAAATCAGTTAATTCTTGATTACGAGTGGGCATTTTTGCCATATAAGGAAACTCCCTCAAGGCAATCTTCAGCTATCCCTTTCACAAGAATGAAACAAATGTAAGGTAACAGTAACCTTGACCTTTGACAACCATCCTTGAGTCTATTCGAACATTTGTACTAAATTTGAAGTAATTCTCTCAAGGTACTTTTGAGTTATCAATGTCACAGTGACCTTGACCTTGGACCATTAAAATCTAATCAGATAATTGATTCCAAGTGAACACAATTTGAAGAAAAAAAAATCCTCAAGGTGTTCATGAGATATTACATCCACAAGAATAAGACAGATGTGTGACCTTGACCTTTGACAACTAAAACCTAATTAGTTCATCCTTAAGTCTAAGTAGATGTTTGTGCAAAGACATCCTTGATATATTGTTTATTTAAGAATGGACTGACAAACAGACAGCAGAAAGGACAAACGGATGGATGGACAGAATGAGGGACGGGCAACCTGAAAACATACTGTCTCCGGTCGAGACGATTGCTGGCATGGAGGCATAAAACTGGGAAAACTGCAAAATGACCCAGAATTTTTATAGCAGCTGGTGTTTTTAATCAACTCATCCTTCAACTCAATGTAGCAGGATTAAGGACAAATTTTAATTTCATTTTTTAAACTGTGTTTAAAAAAATTACTAAGAAACATACTTTGTACCATATAATGTGTGTGACCTGTGTGTGAAGGTGCAGCTCACCGAGGGTCTCCTTTGTTCATGCTGGCGATGGCCGGATGTAGAATTGTCTGGTTCCCCTCCATCTCCACCACACATTTTGTCTTCAGCTCTTTTTCTGAATGTAAACATAAGTCAGTGATCAAAGAGGTGCATGTTTCATGATAATATGAATAAATTGCATTTCCCTGCAGTACTATCAGTGCCAGACTTTTGACAGTTGAATGGACCTAATGTAGTCATCTTTGAATCTACAGAAAAAGGTGGAAATGTAAAGTGGACACAGTTTCTTTTGTAAAAGGGCTCTTCAACTTTAAAATGTCCGACTGGAACAGTTTGAAGTGCATGTACTGTATGCACTGGTCATCATAACTCTCCTTAGTAGTCACTGACAAAACTGTCACCGCAGAGTAACAGGTGGCATACACTCTGTGTGTGTGTGTGTGTGTGTGTGTGTGTGTGTGTATGTGTGTGTGTGCCAGTTCCTCGTGATCGTAACAGCACAATAAGGAGAGGCAGGATATTGTTTTATTGATGGTGATTCATCCAGGACTTGCCTGTGCAAACATTACAACCACTTCACTATTCCCTGAGCAGACGCTACGGAAAAGCAGGGTCACAGCTACTCTTCCTCATTCCTACCTGGAACTTCCCGTCAGAGCAAAAGTTAGGGCACGTGCATTGTGAGATTTTCCGCGGTTACTCCTCATTAGGAATGTGTGTAGTTTACAAAACCTTTTTGGAAACCCAATTTGACAGTTGATATATAGTATAAATGTTAAATTCAAGGATGTTCCCACTGTTCAGCAACAAAAATATTTTACAGGAGCATGTCAGTCCTTTTCAGTGTTATCCCTCTGAGACCTGAGCAAAGCCTTGGCTTTCTTTAAAAAAAAATCAGAAGAAAGCAATTAGCAACAAAAGAAGAAATGGCCCATAAAATCCTGTTTTTGAAAGATAATTTTCTAATATAAAGTTAACTTTAACCAACTGAGTTTTGAACCAGGGACCCTCTTACTGTGAGGCAACAGTGCTAACCACAACGCCACTGTGCTGCTCTTGTTTTTGAAGTGGTTTTTTCAAATCTAAACATTTCTTGCTATTTGTGGAACATTTATTACCAAGTTGCTCCTCACCTTCATTCCCAAATCTAAAAAAATAAGAATAATTTTGTAACATAATTTTAAAAGTAACAACTCATATGGTTATTTTCCCTACACATTTTTCCCTAGGGCAGCACAGTGGCTTTGTGGTTAGCCCTGTTGCCTCACAGCAAGAGGGTCCCAGGTTCAAATCCCAGTTGGATCCGGTTTGGTCTAGGCAGGGGCCCTTCTGTGTGGAGTTTGATGTTCTCCCCATGTCTGCATGGGTTGTCTCTGGGGTCTCCAGCTCCAGCTTCCTCCCACAGTGCAAAGACATGCAGCTCAGGTTGACTGGTGACTCTAAATTGTCCTTATGTGTGACTGTGAGCATGTATGGTTGTTTGTCTATGTGTGTCGGCCCTGCAATAGTTTGGCGACCTGTCCAGGGTGTACCTTACAAGGACAAGCGGTTACAGAAAATGACTGACTGACATTTTTCCCTAGCTTTTTTTTAAAAAGTTTTTTCTAAATCTACTAATTTCTTGTTATTTGTGAAACATTACTTTCCAAGTTTCTCATTGTTTTTCCCCATGTTTTAGAAAGAAATCACACTAATTTGCTCAGGGCTCAAGGGTTTAATTACTTGCAGAAGGCGTCTGCAAGCAGCTCAAAAATTGATGTTGCTCCAGGTTACAAAGGGTTAAATGTTACCACTGTACATGTATTACAGTCCCCTTTTGCATCAGGATGTGATGTCATTGTCCCCTTCATATTTTTCCATTTCTACTCCCCATGCACTCCAGCCAAAACTTTCCCTGAGCGGGGCAGAATAGACCTTTTCAGAGTCTGACTGAAAGAAACAAACTGTGTAAAAGACAGGAAAGAAGCTTCTATTGTTGGTGGAAAACTGCAAATGAACCCTGGTTTCACAAACTAAAGGAGCCCGTTTGGAGCTGGCAGAGGTGTTGAATATAACTTTGTTTGACCCGAGAAAAACAGACTGTGCAGTGGCTGCATAGTCCAGCTCCTAACTGCTAAAGTGTCACAAGCTCCTCTGACATTTAATACACTCACCTCTCCTGTTCATTGGTCGCACACGAACAGCGACCTTTACATTAGAGTCATTGGGGTTGTTTTCATCCATGGTGCCACCTGACCTGTACCAAAATGAATGAATGGACACCAGTAAGACCAGTTATCATCTGCATGTTCTTTAAAGGGATAGTTCCAAAGTTTTTGAAGTGAGGCTGTATGGGATACGCATCAGTAGACAGTATATTACAAACACTATATGTCAGTAAAAACACCCCCACAGGAAGAAGCAGGCACACATTTAAGCCACATAAAAAAGTGGTTAAAATTTTTTTAAAAAAGTAAAAAAAGTAAAATTAAAATCAGTTAACCCTTTTTTAATTTGGAATTGATGATCAAATTGGTAAGAAACACACTTTTACTAAGTTTTGTTTGCTTTGTTTTTATTTATATTTCTTAAATTTTATTTAATTTCACTAATTTTAAGGTAACAATTACCTGAACATTAGTAAGTAGGGCTCATTTTTATATCACTGCAAAAAGTTGTTTGCCTTGTTTCTTTTGTAAAAAAAACAAAAAAAAAAACGTTCTTTAAAAACTAATTTTCAGATCGTTTTCCAGTACTTTTTTACTAATTTCTTACTAAATTTTGGGTCTTTTTTTTTGTACCGCTCATTGCCCTGTTTCAATGTTTTTGGAAGAATTTAAGACAATTCGCTCAGGCTTCAAATGGTGCAATATTGAGAGTATTTTCACTGCTTTACCATAATGTCAGATGTTGGTTTCAAAATAAAAATGAAGTTATTACATCTCTCTCTTCAAAGCCAGACTTAACATCGCTGATGTTGCTGCTCTACCACTGCCTTGGTCAACTGGTTAGTTTGTGTTAGTGTGTGACTTTGGCATTTAAAAGTTAGCTCAGATCCACCAGAGTCAAAAGACACAAACTAACCAGCTGACCAAAAAAGCAGCAAAGCAGCAGCTCCTGTGTTCAGTGAGCTAAAATCACTGTTTTTCTCAATGCAATCTGGTGGCTTTGACGAGAACAGAAGCTGTTCACAACTTTTGGTTCAAAACAGACGTTCTGACAGAAAAGTAAAGCGACAAAAATACGCTTGAAAAAGCATACACTTTAGTGGATATGTTGGGGGTTTTTTTTTTTGCTATGGGACTTTTTCAAGGTGGCTTAAACAGGTTTTGTTGCTGGCCCCCATTCACATTAGTAGCTTCTGTGTCAGACTCCAGCCTGCTTCTCCAAACGGGGGCTGTGCGGACTGACATCTACTGCATGTAATAAACTGATTATGACTTAGTATCCCATACAATCCTTTTTCAAAAATATCCGAACTATCCCTTTAAAACTAAATCTTACATACACCTGAACAGCCTCATGGCGTGAGATATCTATAAATACACTCAGTCAGCGACTGACTCCTGCGTGTTAAAACATTAGTTATACTAAAACCCAACTTCAAACAGCTTATGAAAACGTCCATGAAGACAAAACATGCTAAAGTATAACGCATATTGTGAAAAGAAGTGAACAAACCGTGTGAAAGAGTGCGCAGTTGTTTCTCTGTCCGACTTTTCCCACAGGCACCTTCAAGTAACACAGCAGCTAGCCCAGGACGCTAACGAGAGCTGGACAGCAGCAAACACACACACACACACACACACAGAGGGCTCAAACCTTATGTTTTCATCATGACAAATGTAAGTGAACCCGGTGCGGTGTGCTGTCAAACCCCGGGTACTATTTTCAAGTCACTTACGACAGTACACAGTTCATTCCCTCGGCTCCTCCACCTGCTGCATTTCCTGAAACTTCCCTTTAGAGAGCAGTCAAACCATGTCGGCTCGCAGCTAAAGGGATTTACGGTGAGATTTAGCGAGCTGCAACTTCCACAGCTCTGCTCCGCTCACACAGAGGCGGTTTGACAGGGACCTCAGCGCCACACTGTGGATCCACATGTTCTACAAGTCTGCGCTTTTCCTTCAAGGAGTTTTGTCCAAAACACGTTAAGAAACACGAGTAAAACTAACGAGTAACTAAACCTACACAACAGGGATAAAACTGCGCTACTGTTTCAGCCTCGGAACCGTTTAGCAGCGGTGGAATGTAACTAAAGGTTTATTTATTCAGTTATTACAGTATTATTCATTTAACTCAAAATTAGAGAGAAACTAGTAAAAAGGAGAAGAAAAATACCTGAAATTAGTAAAGGAATAAAAAGGAAAGAACGAAATAGAAAGTTAAAAAAAAAAAAAATAGAAAAAGTGAGCAATAATAATAATAAAGGGAGAAATGAAACTTTCAAGAAATTAGTTAAAAGTACAAGAACATTACCTGAAAATGAATTTTAAAGATTACATTTTTAAAAAACGACGAAAAACAACAACGGACCAAGAAAATGTGGAATTATAATAATTATTTAACATAGTTATAACTATGTAATTATAATAATTACAACCATCCTTTTTTCTTTTTCTTTTACCAAGACATTTCCCTTTGCTTGTTTGAAAATATTTTTTCTGAATCCACTAAAAATTCTTGCAATTTGTGGGACATTTCTTGCCAAGTAAGGCGTCTGAACGCAGCGCAAGACGTAAAGCGCGTTTACGCTGTTTTACAACAGTTTCAACTGCCGTACGACGGAAGCCGTGTTCTGACGCAACGTGGAGTTGTTTACTACTTCTGACAGTCCTCTCGGCTTAAAAACGGATGTAATTCCCAAACCCAGCATCTTCCCTTTGGTATTTGGACTGTGTGCCCAGAAGGAGAAATGGGGAAGCCAAAGAAAAAGAGTGAGTGTGTGGAAAGGTGTTAAATATATCTGAAACGGCTCTGTAAAGTGGCTAGGCTTGCTTCAGCTTGTTGCTAATGCTTACTGGATGTCTCATAACACGACGAGGCTCCATACAATTACCTTAAACTTTAAACTTTAAAGCGACTCTTACATTTAGTGAAAAATACTCCGTGCTAAAGCCTGAATTTATCCAGTTGTTGACAGTAGCCTTTTATAAACTGTACTGTGGCTCAGTATGATAGGTAGCTAGCGTTAGCTTTAGCTGGAGCTGAGAGATTGAGCTGTTTGAGCTGCACCACAGTAACGTTACTAAAGTAATAGTAATCTCATTGTACCGGTTATCTTTGTCAGGTGATCTGAGCCGAGCTGAGCTGATGATGATGACCATCGCTGATGTCATCAAGCAGCTGGTTGAAGCCCATGAGGAGGGCAAAGACATCAACCTCAACAAGTAAGTTCTGGTTGGTGCCAGTGGTAAAAAAAAAAAAAAGTACTCAGATCCTTTACTTTAGTAAAAGTACTAAAACCAAATTGTGAAGACACTCATTTACAAGTTACCCTACAGTGAACATTCTATTCTATAAATTCTATAAAAGTAAGTAAATATATTAAGGAAAAAGTACACATGGTATTAAATATTAAAGTACCAAGTGAAGAAAAACAAAAAACAAAAACAACTCAGTATTGGTTAAAATAAATAGATAAACACCCAAAAACTCAAAATTATTTAAATTAATGTTTTTTAAAAATCTTAAACACTTGAAGTTAGTGGGAAGGAAAAAAAAAATGATTAAAAGAAAAAAAACAAAAGTAAAAATCCAAACAAACAAAACACCACAAAATACTCAATAATAAAAAATAAAAACAGATATAGAAATACAGAAAAAAATCTTATAAACTCAAAATTATAAGAGATCATAAAAAACACCTAAACAAACTTAAAATTATGAATAATAAAAAAAAATAGAAAAAAACACCCCTGAAACAAAGAATTACAGCAAAAAAATAAAATATATATAAATAAAATATAATATATATATATATATATATATATATATATATATATATATATAAACCACATAACTTGAAGTAATAAAAAAAGGTTGTCAAAATAGTCAGTAATTTTCTGTCAGTTGACTCATTGATTAATCAACCAGTTATAGCTCCTGTGCTGTTTGGTCAATTAATTTATAATAAAACATCATATTTTATGAACTCATGTTTTTTATTGCAAAAATCTCAATCTGTAAAGTAACTGAAGTGTTACGAGAAATGCAGTCAAGTAAAAAGTACAACATTTCCCTCTGAAATGTAGTGGAGAAAAGTATGAAGTGACATAGAAGAATATACTCACATGAAGTACAAATACCTCAAATTTGTACTTAAGTACAGTACTTGACTAAATGTACTTAGTTATAGTCCACCACTGGTTAGTGCACAGACACAGCCAGTGGTAATCTGTATAATTAAGCTTTGGTATTTAACGATGGTGCATTTTAATATCAAACAAAGTCTGAAGAAGAGCATAAGCTTGTAAAGACACTTGTGGATGTGTCATAAAAATGCACATAAGGGAGCTACAGTCTGCGGACTTTATTAATGTTGTTAACTGCTACTCTTTAGTCCAGCACTGCCTCACACAGTTTTTACATGTGTGTGATTTGAACTGTACTTGTATGTCTCTGTATAAATGGGAGGATTCAGAATGATTAAAGTCATGCTCTCCTCCTTCTGTGTGAACTAGACTTTTTTCTGATTCTGTTTCCAAAAGAGTGAAGACTAAGACTTCAGCTAAATATGGACTGGAAGCTCAGCCTCGACTGGTAGACATCATCGCTGCTGTTCCACCACAGTACCGCCGAGCTCTGGTGCCCAAACTGAAGGCCAAACCCATCCGCACTGCCAGTGGAGTATGTAGCCCTCATATCTGTCTGTTACTCTGAGCTGGAGTCAGCAGGTTCATGCTGAGCTCTGTGAGGCTCGACCCAAACTGTTGAAAGTGATTACCATTTAGTCCAAGTGTTTGAAATAACTTGTGACTAAATAATATAAGTGACTTGTCATAAACAGACAGTCGGATTTTAGCCAATTTCTATGATTTTAGAACGTTTCTAGGATTTGAGGTCATTTCTAGCATTTAAACACATTTCTGTGATTTTAGGACATTTCTATGATTTTAGGACATTTCTAGGACTTCACGATATTTGTAGGATTTTACGACATTTGGATTGTGGGACATTAGGGGCTCAGCAAGGACCTCTGTCGGGGGTGTGAGGGATCCTTCACTGGCCCTTTTTTGATAAATGAGCTCTATTTTGATGCTTTTTTGGTGCACCCTGGCACCTTATGTATACTAAAAGTACAAAAACAATTCACAGTGTGAATCACTTTATTTTTATCGTGAATCAGCACCCTATCAGGGGCCAGATTGGACCCGCAGACTGTAGTTTGGGTATCACCGTCATAAACAATGTGACATCTCTGCAGTGTATTGTGTGATTGGCTTATGTGTCTGATGTTAAACTTCAGAGTTTATTTTGGGTCATTTGACATTTTTGACTAATAACTACCTAACAGAACGAGACTCTACAGATGTTTATGCAGTCAGCTCAGGTGATGCAGCTCAGCTCTACAGGAAGGTGCTTTCATGTGAGAATGTGAAACAGAGTAAAGAAAGTCATGACCTTACAGCATACTCACACTGACAGTGATTATCGTGATTGTTTTCATACATGTTATATTCAGGGAATCATTGGGGTCAATACTTGTGTCTTCTGTCCAGATTGCAGTGGTAGCTGTGATGTGCAAACCACATCGATGTCCACACATCACCTTCACAGGAAATATCTGTGTGTAAGTGAACGGTTTCCTCTGTCCTAAAATCTTGCAGCTTTTAGGTTTACTTACTTTTTTTCTGCAGAAAATGAGCTAAAATTTTTAATTAAAATGTGTGCACTGAAGACATGAGCAGAACATAATTATGTTACTGATGTTAGCAGAATCAGTGACTTCTTTGAAATCACTTCTTAAAACCTATTTTTATAGACTTGCTTTTATGTGATGTCATCTTCTTTTATTTGTCTTTTAATTTATCTATGTTTTTTTTCAACGTATGTTTTTATTTTATTCTTGGCCCTCCAATGATGATAATGATGATAATAATAATAGTAATAATAATAATAATAATGATATTTTCTGTTTACTGCCTTTACTTTGTATTGTAGTTTGTTAACATGTTTCTGTCACTAATGTGTTTTTTAATTTTACCATTACCCTTTGAAACTTGATCTGACATCAGTTTTTTGTGCTGGCTCTAGACGTTTAGACGTCCTTTACAAGCATTATACCTCAGTAACTTGACATGAACTACACCACAACCAAAAAAAAAATGAAAAAAGTGACCTTAAAGTTATCCCAAAAAATACAGGGGGAGAGAGAGAATTATTAGAAAATGATCAAAAATATCAAGAAAACTACATTTATTACTATATATTTACAAAACATATATTTATTATAATTTACTGTTTGTTTTATTTTAGCACTTTTTCATGTCGTTTCAACTTTTTGCTCATTTACAATTTTTTTTTCCAATTTCAGGTTATTTTCTGATAACTTTACTAATTTCTTTCTAATTTTTGGGTCCCTTCTTTTCATGTTTTTGAAAGAAATCAAGCTTAATTGCTCAAGTTTCAAGGGGTTAATTCTTGTCTGGCCTTTGTTTGGTTTTTATTGCTATTGTCTTTGGGTTTTCTTTTGTTTTTTCTTTGTCTGTGCTTTGCTTTGTTTGTCAAAGCAATGTGTAAAAACTGCTTTTAAAGGTGCTATATTAATGAATAAGTTATTTTATTTGATTTCATATATTTTAAAATTTCATATTAATTACTATATGTACAGGCTCAGGTCAAAGGACAGATGAAACTAGTAAGAGGGGTTACACATGTTATTGCTTTAGAGAATTTTGTTTTTTTTTAATTATCACAAGCCTATTAATTTGTTGTTCCAATATGTAAAGCAACTCTCCATACTTTCTCTGGCAGCTACTGTCCTGGTGGACCTGACTCTGACTTTGAGTACTCCACACAGTCCTACACTGGCTATGAGGTAAGGCGGTCTCATTTTGCCTCCTTCCTGAAAGTGTACATCCACACAGAACTCTCCTGAAAGTCATGTCTGGTTTGTCTTTAGAAAAAATGCCTTACTTTTCTGTAAATTCCCTTTTTTTACTGTGATGCTGTCTATAACCTTGATGTGTTACTTATTATAAATATAGTGACTTTTTTTTCATTGTGTCACAAAGGGAGAAATATTTTCCCTTCGTTAGTAATCGGGTTGATTTTTTGGGGTGAGCTTTGACTTTAAGATCTGAATTTTTTTACCTCTCATGATTTTTCTCTTGCTTCCTTTCTATTAGCCAACGTCCATGAGAGCAATCCGAGCGCGTTATGACCCCTACCTTCAGACCAGACATCGGGTGGAGCAGGTCAGTCTGGTGCACCCTCTGTGTATACTCTCATTTATTGTGTTTTTTAATGGCTCTTTAATTTTAGGCGTGGCTCAGAATCTCACAAAAATCCATTGAATGTAGTTGCTTGACACATATACCTCTGTTTAGTAGCTGTGGGAACTGTCCTCTTTATTGTGTTTGTAATATTTTAAAATTGCCTGCCTGTTCCACCAGTAGAGACCAGAGACTGAGCTCTGGTGGTGCATGCTGTGCACTACATACAATGAGTATAATAGAACGAGGAGTGCCGTATTTAGGTACTGAAAAACACACTAGTATACTGTTATACCACCCAAGCCTAGAATAAGGGCAAACATTTAAAACAGTGCCGTTTGAATGATTCATACTCTGCTGTGCTGCTAATCAGCACTGATGTGTACTTTTACTTAATTCTGCAACATCAATGCTAGAAAAAAAAAAGATCTAAAAACCTAATCAATGCTGCAGTTTGATATTTTAAGTTGCCACAAGGTGCTTAAACTGCTGTTTCCCCAAATCATCTTCTGTGCAGTGATTGTCTTTGGCTGCATACATGTATAAATCATAACCTTTGATCACATATTTATAACACAGTAATGGGTGTCACGGCTTTTACCCGCCTGCAGAGACCTGACCCCAATTATGCCATTATTTAAATTTATGGCCACCATTAGTATGATGCAGAGGAGCAACTCAGTCCATTAAAGCAACAGTTTGTGTGGGAAAATGGGCCATCTGAGTCTCACTCTGCAGCTTTCCTCATCTGATTCACTGAGTTTAGGCTGTATGAAGTCTGTTAACCCTTTCAAACTTGAGCTAATTGGCTTGATTTCTTTCAAAAACAGTATTAAAAGGCAAAGAGCAACAAGTACCTGAAAAGAGGTAAAATTCTAAAATAAACATAATAATAATGGTCATTTACAAAAACCTGCAAACAATTACTGAAACATTAAACAAATTCTGACATAATTTTAAATAATGTTATCATGAAAACTAGCTTTAAATATAGTTTTTTTCTCGAGATTTTTTCCCCCTGAAAGTAGAACAAAAGGAAAACAAACAAACTAGTAAATGAACTGAAAAAAGGGCTTAAGAAATTCCAATTATTGTGTAACATAATTTTAAACAGGTAGTTATGATTATTATAAATATAAGGTTTGTTTGTTTTTTTCCAAGCGTTTTCCCTAGACATTTTCCCCTAACTTTTTAAAAAATGATTTTCTAAATCTACCAATATCTTGCAATTTGTGGAACATTTCTTATCAAGTTGCTCGTTGCCTTTTTTGCCAGGTTGTTGTTATTGAAAGCAGCACAGAAAAGTGATGTTGCTCCAGGAGTCAAAGGTTTCATGTGCAGATGCTGTTTAAAGTTTAAATTGATATTATTATCATTATAATAACTGTTTTCAGAGAACATTATTTTACTGTACTTCAGCCTATAAATGTCTCAGTATTGTCTAATAGCAGTGTTACCAGCTTTGTGTTTTGTGTGTGCTGCGCAGCTGAAGCAGCTGGGTCACAGCGTGGATAAAGTGGAGTTCATAGTGATGGGCGGGACCTTCATGGCGCTACCTGAGGAGTACAGAGACTACTTTATCAGGAACCTGCACGACGCCCTGTCAGGACACACCTCCAACAATGTGGCCGAGGCCGTCAGGTAAAATACACGCTTTTTCCACTAGGTGCACTGTCACAATCAATGTTGCTGCAAATCCCTGACATATCCCAGGCTGTCATCATCCAAAAAAAAATCGACTTAGCGTTTAGGATATCGAAAATAACAAATTGTATGTGTTTTTTCTTTTTTTTTTTTAATCTAAAAACATAATGGCATCATGAAAAAAACCCGGCATTCAAAAGGTTAAAATACTGAATATGAATGAATATTTGATATTTATAGTTAGGACTGACATTGGTTTAAAAAAAAACAAAACAATAAAAGTAGAAAATCACATTGATGTATATTATTTTGAGAAGCACATTTTTTGCACAGAGCGAGTGTGTAATATTAAAGCGGTTAAAGGGTTAATAGATGCAATGCAATATGACAGGTGATGGTTAACACAACAGAACACATGGAGTTACAGTTAAAATGATACAGTTCTGGAGCAACGTGACAGACATTTTGGCATTATTTTTGAGTATTTGTATGTGTTGTGCGTTTCAGCTGCCCAGTGCCACATGTGAGAATAGTCCACAATAACATCCACCAGAGGGAGATATTGTACCATCTGTAGAACTGTCTTTACATTCACACATGTTGCCTTCCTTTACTGCTGGAGATTTTCCTCATATCAAGATGTACTTTCAGAAAATTAAAAAAAAAGGTCTCATTTTGTAAAGCTAATTGTATGGCAGCAAATAACTATAGTGGTAATTGTTATTTAATAATTATTTTTATCATCAATTCGCCAGTGGGGTATTTTTTATATT
The DNA here is from genome assembly GCF_026936395.1 of Plectropomus leopardus. NCBI lineage: Eukaryota > Metazoa > Chordata > Actinopteri > Perciformes > Serranidae > Plectropomus > Plectropomus leopardus. The sequence continues at coordinate 31,910,889 of NC_142191.1, read as the reverse complement.
TATCAATATAATCTTAATGATCAAAAATCTTTAAAAAAGAGGAAAAAAGAGAAATGCCATCTATATTTCAAATATCTTGTTTTTTTTCAAGGACAGAAGAACCGACAGCACTCATATTTAGATTCTGCCTGTCACTGTACCTTTAGTGCAAATGAAAAAAAAAGCTTTAAAACCAAGATTTAACTGCATGGCTGAAAACGGTGAAAGGCAGTGTATATGAGGCTTTGTGTATTTTATGAAAATGTTTTTTTTTACCATTTGAAACCTGGGACAACATCAATTTACTGAATTATTATAATTTTTTAAATCACTTTTTCCAAGTCTTATTTTCCTTTTTTTAACTTTCTTTTTCTTTTCTATTTTTTGGGTCATTTGTTATTCATAATTACATGTTTAAATTATGTCACAGAATTATTCATTTCCTTTTTTCCCTTATTTTCTGGCAATTTTTTATTCATTTTTTACAGGTTTCTTGCTAATTTTGGGGTCATTTCTTCTTTTGTTGCTCATTGCCTCCTACCCATGTATTTTATTAAATCAAGCCAGGTTTCAAAGGGTTAAACTTGGCACAATGGAGTCAAAGCAGTGAAATCCGATATGCAGCATGAGGCACACAAAATTCAACAAAAAACTCAACAAAAAAATAGCTTTCATTTCCCTCTTCTGTTCTACCTTCGTCTCCACCACAAGACAAAAAAAAACATGTTTTGTGCTTCAATAAAGAATTGGCCAAAATTCTCTGTTATGCTTATTCTAAAATTGGTCTGAAATGTCATTCCGGCATTAAAAAGTCTTTCATTTTAACTCGCCGTTAAGCTGCAGGAAAGCTGTCACATTCGACAAGCTGGAACCAGAGAATTGTTTTTGGATTTTCATTAATAAATGACTTAATTACCTAATTACAAAAACTCTCAGTTAATGTTTTTGTCTTTCAACTATAATTTATAATTTGACTCCTGGCTTCAGCCCTGTGAAGCTGATGCCTCCTGACATTTTTTAAACATCAATAAAAAACAGAGACTATAATTAAGCATTACATCCCTGTCCTCTCTGCGCTCATCCTCCCAACCATTCGCGTGCCAAAAACACACCTTCTCTCTGTGGACTCTGCAACATGGGGAGTGCTGGACTGTATTCTGAGCACTTACATTATGTTGTGTTTACATCCGCTGGACCTCACCCCTTTGTCTATTCAAGCGATAATTTGGGATTTTATAGTATGGGGTACTCAAAGTCTGTGTATTGCATACCGTAGATGTCAGTTGGCACACTCCTAGTAGGAAGACGCAGACTGGAGTTTGACACGAAAGCTTTACAATCTACTGCTGTGAAGGGGTCGGCAACAAAATGTGTTTTAGCCACTAACCGTGTTAGACAGCCCGCTCTGACAGGGAAGCAGTTTTAACTTCCGTACAGCTTCCGTACTCCATCTATGCTCTCATCAAAGCCACCAGACTCCACTGAGAAAAACAGTCATTTTAACTCGCTAAACATGGTTTCAATCATCGACTGTATAAAAAGATGGACAGCACCCCCCCTCTTACCCCCACTATGCTGAAGTGAGGTTAAAATATCTGAGATCTGGCCGTGCCATCTTGCAAGGGTGATGCCATTGAGAGCCCACATCTGTGCAGTAGCAATATCCGCAATTGTGGAGTTCCCGCCCAAACACCCATCTGACTAATTGTGAGCAGCTCCATTAAGTGCACAGATTGGCAGTCACGGCTGTCAATCATGGCAGAAAAGCCCCCTTTTATAAAATTAAATAACTGATTAAACTGAACTTACCATCAAAAACAAACATTTGAACAAACATCAGGGTGATGAGAACAACCTTCAGTGACAGAAACCATCTTTGGAAAAAATATATTTGGTGTGTATTTTGAGTTTTTAGTTTGGCTTGTGTCCATGCACTAACATGGAGGGGAGGGCTTTATGACCTATACTGCAGTCAGACACCAGGGGGCGATCCAGATTGAATAGCCTCACTTTGGGGTAGCTGTCAAGTCGTCCATCATTCAGTTTATGGTTTTGGGTGTGCCTCTGCTTTGATCAGTTAGTTCGTTAGATATTGTGTGTCTTTGGTGAATTCAAACTAACCCTTTTAATTGGCAAAGTCACCCATTGACATGAAAAAAGCTAACTGATCGGGGCAAGGCCAGCAGCTCCTGTTTTCAGCAACGTTAAATAACTGTTTTTTCTCAGTAGAGTCTGGCTTTGAACAGAGCGATATAACAGCTTAATTTTAGCACATTTCTAGGTTCTTAAGATTTTTCTAGGGTTATAAGACATCTTTTGGATTTTAGGACATTTAAAGGATTTTGGGACATTTCAAGGATTTTAGAACATTTCTAGGAATTTAGGACGTTTGTCGATCTTTACGCCATTTCCAGGATTTGAGGATGTTTTGGGGGATTTTAGGAGCTTTCTATGATTTTCTAATGTTTCTAGTATTTTAGGACATTTGAAAGATTTTAGGATGTTTGTAGGATTTTAGGATGTTTGTAGGATTTATGATGTCTCTTGGATTTTAGGACATTAAAGTCTTGGCTAGGACCTCTGTTGGGGGGTGTGGGGGATCCTCCACTGGCTTTTTTTGACAAACAAGCTGCATTTTGATGCTTTTTTGTGAACTCTGGCAACTTGTGGATATTGAAAGTATAAAAACATTTCCCAGTGTGAATCACTTTATTTTTTATTGTCAATTAAAAAAATGATTGGGGTGCCACCTGGCTCCCAATAAGGTCCCAGATTTGGTCCACAGACCGTAAAATAAGTATCACTGTCCTACACACTTGGCACCTGAAAAAAAAATTTTCAGTTCTTCAACCTCACCGCTAGATGCCAATAAATCCTCCACACTGGACCTTTAAGTTCTGGTGATTATCTCCACAGATTAAACCGCTGAATGAACCATTCAGAATTCAGGTGGAAAATGAGTGAGGACGCTCTCTGTGAGTCCTCCTCAGTTACTTTCATTGATTCTCACTTACCCAGCTTTGAATGAATTTAGCCGCACATCTGCTCAGTATGGACGTGTGGCAACTTTTCAGATGACTTGGAGACGGTTCAAAGTCAAAGCAGAAATACCCATTTGTTGAAGAGATGAAGACGTCATACAGACCATTTGACCAAATAATGGCTTTTTCACTGTTTGTTTGTCAGCGGGGGCCGTTTAATTCCCTAAAGTCCGATAAGACCAGAGAGGACAATTTGTGTGAGTGTGTGTCTCTACTTGTATGTGTCTGTCACTGTGTGTGTGTGTGTGTGTGTGTGTGTGTGTGTGTGTGTGTGTGTGTGTGTGTGTGTGTAGGCCTGTAGGTGTGAGTTTGCGCTGCTCTGCTATCAGCTTTCTTCGTTAAGATGCTGTGATTGTGGTAATTGTGGTGGCTGCTGCTCAGTTTGTGAAGGAGGGGGCACTTGGTTCGGCTGGGTACAGCCCTTATCTCTGCCTCTATGTGTGTGTTGGTGTGTGTGTGAGACGTGTTTTTGTTCCTGGAAGAAAGTGGTGCGCGCAGGGTGAGCGTGTTTGTCACCATGCTCAGCTCGCTCCCGATCTGATCACAGCAGCAAGATACCTCGAGATAATCGCCTGAGATAATAGACTTTTTATTGATTCATCTTATACAATGTGATCGTCCTCTCTGAAGCATAAACTCCTGTAATTGGTGTAAATCAGCCAGCAGACTGTAAAAGATGGACATTTATTGCCAGCAGATACAGAATCAGAGGGAGCATGTGCTGGCATGAGGGGCGCTAATGGTCATTGGAGCAGCTGGAGTGGAGAAAATGACAGCTTGCTGGTGTGCTGGAGATGAGATGTGTTTTTTTTCTTCGCCTCTGTTGTTTTTGCGATTTCAAACAGTGACTCAAATAAGTTTAGAAGTAGCAGTTGAGTCAGGCGGATGGAGTTCAGAAAATACTGGTCTCGAGATTAAAAGAATAATAAAGGATTGTACTGTGTCTACTACAGACATTTTGTCAAGTCATGTCTTTTCCTATTACTGTTTTTTTTAGCCATTGAAACTTGGATTGACATCACTTTTCCTGTGCTGCGTTCAGATGCCTTCTACAAGTATTTAAGCCTTTAAATCCCGAGCAAATTGGTGTGATGTCTTCCATAATCATGGCAAAAAGGCAATGAGCAACTTTGTGAGAAATGTTCCAAATGGAAATTTATAAATTAAAAAATAAAAATAAAAAGCAAGGGTGAAATGTGTAGGGAGAAGAAAAACTAGGTAAAAATATATATTTATAATTGCCATAACTACCTGTTTGAAGTTGTGACATTGTTATTAAAACTAGAAGAACTTTTTTCAGATCTGTTATATGTATTTGTAATTACATTTTTTTTGCGGCACTGCTGCAGAGCTGCCTGCTGTTATAACAACTGTATTTCCACAGCTTAAAGCACATATCAGCTACTGCACGCTGATACCATCATATACCGTATACCCCTGTAAAATTCCAGGAAGGTATGAAGGTGAAGTATTAATACCACTAAAGCCTAATATGTGTAGCGAGAGGCATTATGTTTTCAGAGTGTCGTATGTACATTCTCATTTATGTCTGTTCCATTCTTGTGAATGTGACATCTCAAGAAAACCGTGAGTGAATTTCTTCAAATTTGGCACAAACATCCCCTTTCACTCAAAAATGAACTGATTCGATTTTGGTGGTCAAAGGTCAAGTTCACTGTGACCTTGCATCCGTCTTAGTTTTGTTAATGCAATATCTCACTAATGCCTTGAGGGAATTTCTTCAGATTTGACAAAAACGTCCACTTGGACTCAGCAATGAGGTGATCAGATATTGATGGTCAAATGTCAAAGGTCAAGGTCACTGCGACTTTGTCTGTCTCATTCTCATGAACACAATATCTCACTAATGCCTTGAGGGAATTTCTTCAACTTTGGCACAAACTTCCACTTGGACTGAAAAATAAACTGATTAGAATTTGGTGGTCAAAGGTCAAGGTCAGTGTGACCTGACAAATCATATTCTTGACCATAAATCAAGGATACATATGATGATTATGACAAAATTTCTCTGTGACATCACAAGGCATGAGGCATGCAACCATATGGTGGTAATTGTAGTTTCCTATTTGGGTTTTTGGTAACATGGTGGAAACACAGAACATATTACCAGCTCATGTAGTCAATATGGTTAGCATGTGAACAAACAGTTGCTGACTCCAATGAGCTGTAAGACACGTTCCAGAGCTGAGGGGAACTGCAGAGTTAAGTTATCTGTGGCTCCATCACAAGACAGTTTTTTTTACCATTAGACACAGTTATTTAATCCATTGTTATTTTAGAAATATTGATCATGGCCACCTTGACCCCTTGAAACCTTGGCTGACATCACTTTCCTTGGGTTTCCTCCTGAAATTTTTTCTAAGTATTTAAACCTTTGAACCCTAAGCAAATTGGGGCAGATTCTTTAAAAAGAATGTCTTAATCTTTTTTTAAAATTGTAGATTAAGCTGATTATTATTTTTTTAAATTAAAGGAAGTAAGCCAAGGGGAGAAATGAAAAAAAAAAACAATATTTAAAATTATAATAATTTCATATTAAAAATTACCTTACAGAATTTAGTTTTCTAAGCACCTTTTCCAGGTCATTTCACTGTTTTTTCCCTTTCTTTTACTTGTGTGTGTGTTTTTTGTTTGTTTTTTAAACAATATAATTTACAAGGAATTTCACAGATTACTGTGATTGCTCGAAACATGGCAAATAAAGGCAACAAGCAACTTGGTAAGAAATGTTCCACTAATTACAAGAAATACATAGGTTTAGAAAATTATTTTTAAATAAGCTAGGAAAAAAAATCTAATAAAAGAAAAAAATGTCAAGGGAACTTTACTTCTAATAATCATATTATATTTCATATCATATTTAAAATTATGTTACAGAATTATTACATTTACAAGTATTACATTTACATTTTTAAAACTAATTTTCTAGTCATTTTCTCCACTTTTTACTATTTTCTTGCAAAATTTTGGGTCAATTCTTCTTTTGTTGTCCATTGCCTTCTTCCCACATTTTTGAAAGAAATTAGTTCAATTTGCTCAGGAATTTAAGAACTATAAAGTATGTACTAATGTTAATCTATTAATACAGCAAAAGTATGACTTAATATCCTGTCAGGTGCCGTAATGTCTTTCTCCTAACATTGAGGACCTCTGAATGACAGCATAATTCAGTATTTACCTTGCTGCTTTGTCACAAAGCAAACACTCATTAATGTCTCATTTCACATTTTTTTGCTTTGCAAACATTTTTTCGCTCTTCTCTGTTTCCTTTCTTGCATTAGTGTGTCCTTAATGTGAGGTTAGTGTGTGGATAATGAGCCGTACAAACTCCCAGCATGTAAATTGATGTTGCTTAATGATCCCAGCATATATAACACTCCAGCATGGTCAATGAGACTAAATAGTCAAATAAAAAAAATAAAAAGTTATTTTGTTGAAGCCAGAATTATATTATGAGGTATAGCAACACATTATGAGCCGAAATAACATGTACCTAAATGACAGAGATGTTTTTGTCCTGCAGGTACTCTGAGCGCAGTAACACCAAGTGTGTGGGAATCACCATCGAGACGCGGCCGGACTACTGCCTGAAGCGACACCTCAGCGACATGCTGGGCTACGGCTGCACCCGGCTGGAGATAGGAGTCCAGAGCGTGTATGAAGACGTGGCCCGAGACACCAACAGGTCAGTAGGTCGGGGGCAAGAACGAACGGACGGATATAGATAAGGAAGCAGACACGGTGTGATAGCAGCTGGTCTGATGGTTTGTGATGGATAGATTATGTTTTTAATTTTTTTTTGTACCTCCAGGCTTTGTAATTTGACAGCGTACCTGTATATATGTCTTTTTTCCAGAGGCCACACGGTGCGAGCTGTGTGCGAGTCTTTCCACCTCTCAAAGGACGCCGGGTTCAAAGTAGTGGCCCACATGATGCCAGATCTGCCTAATGTGGGCATGGAGAGGGACGTGGAGCAGTTCATTGTAAGCATCACTTGTTGTTATTTTTTGACAGATTATTTGTACATTATTATAACTTTAGCAGTAAGTGAGGTTTGGGAAGTCTGTTTTTTTGCCTCTGTGCTGGTGACAGCCAAGGCCGGAGGTATTATGTTTACAGGTTGTCCATCTGTCCCATTCTCGTAAGCGCTATATCTCATGAACACCTTCAGGGAATTTCCCTTAAATTTAGCACAAACAACCACTTGGACTCAGTGATGAGCTAATTTGAATTTGTTGTTCAAAGATAAAGGTCACTGTGACCTTGCACCCCTTCTCATTCCTGAAGAACGCAATATCTGCAGATGGCCTTAAGAGAATTTCTTCAAATTTGACACAAACGTTTAAGTGGACCCAAGGATGAAATGATTTAAGTTTGGTGGTCAAAGGTCACAGTGACCTTTCCTTTGTCTCATTCTTGGCAAAGTAATATCTCAAAAACACCTTATGGGAATTTCTTAAAATTTGACACAATCACTTGAACACAATGATGAGGTGATTTGAAATTGGTTTTTAAAGGCCAAGGTCACTGTGACCTTCTGTCCATCTAATTTTTGTTAACACTAAATTTGAAGATAGCCGTGAGAAATTGTTCTCAAATTTGGCACAAATGATCACTTGGACTTAAGAATGAAAAAATTATAATCTCGTGTTTGAAGGTCAAAGGTCAAGGTCATGGAGACCTCATTAAACATGTTTTTGGCCATAACTCAAGAACTCACACTGAAATTTCACACAAATGTCTCAAAGATATAAGGAAAAAGGTCTGAAATTTCATATCCAAGAGGTCAATCCGTGACTTCATAATGATCTTCAGAAGCACTTCTCTGGCCATTACTCAAGGTCATCTCTCAGAAACAGACAGGGAGAACCATACAACCTCGTGGCGGTATCTCTAGTTATGCCTCTGCATTGGCAACAGCCAAGGCCCTGAAATGTTTCTGGTTTTGTGTTCCACCATCTTTTCTGGGTTTGAACCTTTGCCTCCAGGCTTGAATCAGTTTAGACGGACTTGATGTCTTAATGGATGTGCTGTGCTGTTTGTCCAGCTTTTTCATATGGACCGACTGGATAGAGACTCAGGCCACAATGTCACAGTGTCTTCATTGTAGTTTTTCTTTCAGGGCACATTCTGTTCTTCTTAAACAATTTTCTTTTTGGACATTTTTTGACCCACTTGGACAGTTTAATAGTGTAGATATAGACAAGAAATATGGGGAGAGAGAGTGAAAAGTATGACATGCATTAAAAAACCCTGGCAGGAAACCAACCACGGCCATGCATACTGTAATACGTGGCTGAACCACTACATCACCGAGACGCCCAACATTCTTCAGACTTAAAAACAAATTTTGAGCTGATAGATGTTTATTACGTTGGCAACCGCTATCAGTCTATTTACCACTGCATTGTCTGTATCCTGCTCACAGTAGGCGTAGCAAATGGTCAGGGGCCGCCCGGCACGCCATCGGGGTCCAGATTTGGCCCGTAGGCTGTAAGTTGAGTATCACTGCAGTAGAGTCGTGCACCAAGTGCATCATTAAGGTTATTGTTTGTGACATTTGCAATCATGTCTTGTTCTTTTGCTTGACATCAGGGTGTGTCATCGCTACTAAATTCACAGTGGTATAGTACCAAGTAAGTCCTACATGTAGCATCTTAAAATAGAAACGGGAAAGCTTGTGACAGTTGACGCACAGTGTCGACTGTGATGTGACTCAAAAGAAAATGGTGTCAGATGTCTCTCAACAGCAGGCTCACTTTACTGCTCTGATTGGAGACACAGCTGTAATTTGAATGAGCAGAATCAGACAGTTGCCTCCCAACATGCCTGACTGTAGGATGTAAATGAAGACTCAGTTTGAGGCTGTGCGCAGTATCGGCTCATTGGGTTTATTTTTACATTGGAAAAGGAATCGAATGATGAACAACACAATGAAAAGATTTTTACTAATTAGTGCAGGTAACGCTCTCATGCACCTCTGTCACTCTTACCAAAGAAATGTCACTCTGTGTCAGATCCAACAATAATAATGATTTCTCTCTGCCTGCCAATTGAACTGGTTTTGTTCATGTTTTTGAATTATTGGCAGTGTGGTGATTCATAGGGGTTTGCACTACAATGGAGTCGTCTTCAGAGGTGAAAAAGTTCAACTCCTTGATTTTTCTGTTTAATGAGCTACAAATGAAACAAGAAAAGAAAGAGATGGAATAGTCAGGTGTGATGTGGACACAGTTTAGTCCTGCTCAGAGAGACTGACTGATGAGACATAATGTATACTATAAGCAGGCTGAATTTCAAATAGTGGCGGATACATCTTGACCATTGATGTGATTTCTTTCAAAAACATGGGAAAAGGGCAATGAGCAACTTGCTAGGGTATGTTCAAAAAACTGCAAGAAATTAGTAGATTTAGTATATTATTTTTAAAACGCTTGGAAAAATGTCTAGGGAAAAAAAAGATTAAAAAGTAAAGGAAAAATGTCTAGGGGAGAAAAGAAAAAAGCTTGTGAAAAATGTCAAGGGAAAAAGGATCAAAAGTCAGGGAAAAATGTCAAGAGAAAAAAGATAAAAAGTTAGTGAAAATGTCTAGGGAAAAAGGAAAAAAGCTAGGGAAAAATGTCGAGGGAAAAAAGATGACAAAAAAATGTGGGAAAAGGGTCTAGGGAAAAAAAAACAGCCACTTCGCACAAAGTAATATCTTGTAATTTTTAGTCTAAAATGTTTGTATTAGGGAAGGAATTTTGTATTTAGAAACACATGCTGAATGTTTATTGTGTGAGTCTGTTTTGTGCTTTACAAAGTTTTCTGAATCTGAAAAAGCTAGAGAAATAACTATGTTACAAAATTATTATAATTTTTAAGCATCTTTTCCACATGACTTTGTTGTTGCTGTGTTTTTAGAACTTTGTTTTTTCAAGATAATTTTCTTTTTTTTCTTTTGCGTTGGTTATTGCCTTGTTCCTATGCTTTTGAAAGAAAGCAGTTCCATTTGCTCAGGTTTGAAAGGGTTAATCATGGAAAGAGGATGAAAAAGAAGAGATTGAACGATTGTCTTTTTGATTTTTTTTCTAGAAAACATTGTATTGGACGTTGGAGGGTTTTTTTTTTTTTTTTAGAGTTTTGTTGTGTTGAGTTTTTAGAGTGGAAGTGAGTCTGTGTCTTCCCATAGTCTCCATACAGTACCTGTGTGTGTGTGTGTGTGTGTGAGAGAGAGAGAAACAGAGAGAGAGTGTATGTGTGTGTGGGCATGCGTACCAAAAACAGTATTTTAGCAGCGTGAGGACATTTTTGAAAAGTGAGGGCATTTTACCCCTGTTTTAGGGTTAAAACTTGGTTTTAGGGTTGAGGTTGCAGTTAGGGTCAGGTTGGGGTCAGTGTTAGGCATTTAGTTGTGATGGTTAAGGCACTCGGGAATGCATAATTTTAATAATGATAATAATAATGATAAAGTTTAATTATATAGCACTTATCACACCAATGTTACAGAGTAAGTCTGTACACTTAAAATCACAAAGCACACACAGGATTTTTTTAAAAACACAACACAAAAGAAAAAATAAAAGAAACAACACAGGAAAAATGTTAGAAAAGCAAAAAATACAACACAAAAGAAAAATTTAAAATGCAAGACTTACGTGCAGTTTCAGGTACTATATATTAATAAAACAATCCATTAAAAAGAGATTATAGGAATGCCTTTCAATAAAAGTAAAAGTGATGTAAAAGAAGATATTGATGACGAAGATCCTCAGGCAGATAATTCCACAGCTGAGGAGCCCTAACTGCAAACGCAGATTGGTTATTTTAGTGAAGGTCCTCACAAAAAAGTAAGTGCAAGAATGTGTGTGTTTTACTGGGGGCAGCAGCAGGCCAGCAAAGTGAGAGGAAGCAGATAAAATGTGTTTTTGGCCCTCAGTGTCTTTCTTTGCTTTCCTGTACCACTTCCTCTGTCACTCCTCCTCCCACTGGACATAATTTCGTCCTTTGTCCCTGCCGTGTTTTTGTCTCCCAGTGTGCAGTCTCAGTATTTTCTCTCTCCTGTCTCCTTATTTGTCTCTTTCTCCCCTATGCTTTTCTCTAATCTCCATTATCTTTCGCTTTATCTTTTTCTCCTATCCAGCCGTAACTTTTCACTTGACACTTTTCTCTTCTCTTCTGTCAGACGCTCTGCCTTCTTCCCTCCTCTTCCAATCACACAATCTCCCCCTCTCTGCCTCCCCTCCCTCCCTCCTCTTTTATCACATTGACACTCTCAGATTGTACAGCTCGTGTGTAGCTCCCCTTCGCTCTTCCTCGTCGTATTTAATCTTCCATGACACGCTTCATGCCAGTGAGCGGGGAATATGCAAGTTCCTAAACATCCTGACTCCAGGATCCAAACTAAGTATCTCTGGATTTTTCCTTGGATCCATAAAATCTGTGCTTCCTTTCGAACACAGGATACATCTAGAAATAGTCAAAAGTGGAAAACATTTAAAGAGATGGGAAAAATAAGTTAGAGATGAGTATAAGGCTTTTCATTTTTAGATTTACTTTGTACTCACACCAAAACTCCCATTGAGATCAAAAACCTTTTTTTTGGCAAATTGCTGACTTGCCAAGCCATGGTCTGGGAACAGTCAAAAGGACAACTTGCTTAATTACCTCAGAGACCAGGACCATGTCTTGCCTCATTGTCATCACTGCAATGGTTTCTGGGAATTTGAGCCGTTTCCCCAGGTCGACCTCCAGCTACCAGTCCCCTGCTGTTACCGGTCTTAAGCATTGTTGTGGCTCCTCCCGGGCCTTGACAAAGGCAATGGAGTGTCTTGCTGCTAGTAGTAGTAGTAACAATTGGGTAACAGCTCAAGACATGGTCCAGTGATCCTCTGCTCTGACACAGCTGGCATGCAGTCGTTTCTGCCAGGCCCCATTAGAAGTGGTTGGACGGGCTAGGGAGGACATCATAGACCAACTGATTCAGGAACTTTGTCCTGTGTGGTCCTGCCCACCAGAGCTCTGACCCACAAGCTCTTTCGATTCACTGCTTGTTTACCACTGTGTCCATGCCCCCTGTTTCTGCAGCTCCGCAATCTGACTGAAGCGGGCTTCCTCCACCCAGCTCAGATCTCTGTCAGTGTTAGAGTGATTACAGCCCCAGTTTGTAGGATGTGTAAATTCAATCATTCATTGCCCGTAACGGCTTGTCCTCGTAAGGGTCAGGGTGGAGCTGGAGCCTATTCCAGCTGACATTGGGTGAGAGGCTGGGTACACCCTAGACAAGTTAGCCAGACTATCGCAGGACTGAAACATAGAGACAGACAAGCATTCACGCTCTCACTGTAGGATGTTTCTCAGATTTTAGGACATTTCTTGGATGTCAGGACATTTCTTAGATGTCAGGACATTTCCTGGATTTTAGGACATTTCTTAGATGTCAGGACATTTCCTGGATTTTAGGACATTTCTTGGATGTCAGGACATTGCTAGGACTAGAAACTAGGATGTTTGTGGGATTTTAGAATGTTTCTGCTGATTGTGGCACATTTTCAGGATTTTAGGACATTAGGGGCTTAGCTAGGACCTCTGTCTGGGTGGCGGGGGATCCTCCGCTGACACTTCTTTTGATAAACAAGCTCTATTTTGATGCTGTTTTATGCACTCTGACTCCTTATGTAAACTAAAACTACAAAATAATCTCCAGTGTGAACTATTTTTCTTGTAAATCAGAAAATGGCTGGAAGGGCTTCTTGGCACCCTTACGGGGTTCAGATGTGACGTGCACGTGAGCCGCAAGTTCAGTACCATTGACATATACTGTACCAGCTTTTGCCAAATTGTGTGTGTTACTACAAACCATTTTAAAGAAGCTGTTATCACCACATCACTCCTCTGTGTTTTAGGAAATAAAACAATTAAGTTAAGTAGATACAATAGTCGGGATGAGTATTTGTTATCTCAAGTGATAATTCGAGCCATAATTGAATAGCCCGTCCTCCAGCTGCCCCGTGACCCCTTAAAGGATTAAGCAGGAACATACAATGAATGGACGGCATGACTGAAAACTCCAGCTCGTAGGTTGTTTGTCTGCAGTATCTAATTTGATGAGAATGGGAACCAGATGCTGCAAACATGATGCAAATAGCAGCTGAGATTTCAGTGTAGAGATGTTTATTTGAATATAAAACAGCCTCCATGAAAAATTGCTAGTAATTCCATTCAAGCCTTCTTGGCTCGGAGCTCTCTAGCACTGGTTGTTCTCTTAATTTTCTTTTCTGTTTGCATCAGTCACATTCATTCTTGCATGCTTCCTTTTGAACCATACTTGTGTGTATTGTGATCATATCCTGGTAAATTCCTGATGTCAGCCTGGATCAGGAGCAGTTTAGCAGCTGCAGTAGACAGAGGGCAGCAGCAGGAGAGCTTAGCATCCTCCTTGCGTCTATCATAGCTGTGCTGATAATGAAATTCGATTACAACTCCCTCCCAGCCTGAGATCCTCTCTCACTTATCTCCCGTATACAGATGCTCCCTGTCCCGGGGGACGCATCCTTAACAGGGTTCCTTTCCAGGAGCTCTTATATGGGGTCCAAAATGTTAGCAGCTGCAGAATCCCCAAAATAGTGTCTGGTCTCCTTTTTTGGTATCAAAGCATTGTTATGTGTCAGATTTCCTCCCGCTTCCCTCCCTTTAGGTTTACTGCAGAGTCATGTGGGACATGTTCTCATGTGATTATGAGCTGTGACGAGTGAGATTATGAGACACTGATAATGTGGCTCATTTTGGAGAGTGTGCCTGGATTCCAGATCTTCACGGTTGTGATCATGATATGAGCAGAGAGGGGAGGAGAATGACTGGAAATCACACGGATTCCCCTCACTGCACTGACCCACACACCAACATTCCCTGCAATTGAATAACTTGCAGTGCTGTCTCTTTCATATCTGCTTCCTACGAGCTCAATGGACGCCTCTGCTGCATTTAGGAGTCAGTGTCTTTGCAAATTGACTTCTTTTTTTATGCCTCCATGCCGGCGATAGCCATGCCTGGAGGCATTACATTTATGGGTTGTCAGTCCGTCCCGTTCTCATGAACGCAAATTTGCGAAAAGATGAACTAAAAAAAGTCAAGGTCTCTGTGACCTTGCATCTGTGTCATTCTTGTGAATGCAATATCTCACAAACTTGAGGGAATTTCTTGCATAAACTGGCATTCACTTGGAACCAACGATAAACTGATTAGATTAAGTTGGTCATTTGTGAAAGGTCAAGGTCACTTTGACTTTTGTCTGTTTCATTCTCATGAACGCAGTATCTCAAGAACACCTTGAGGGAATTCCTTCAGATTTGGTACAAACATTCACATGGACTCCAAGATTAACTGGTTAGATTTTAGTTTGATGCTCCATATTCAAATAAATTTCAAACCTAACCTAACATAATGTTCTGCAGAGACACTTTTCTGGCCATTACTCAACATCATATCTCAGGAACAGAAAAGAAGATATTTGGTTAGATACTGAATTGGTGACACTAATCTTAAAACTGAGATCTTCTGTGCTGCCGGGGGACAAGATGTGTGTGAAGCTACTATATTTTCACAGACATGGATGCAAACTGTAAGAGAAACTTGACAGGTGTGCGGAGGCAATTAACCATGTGGTGGTAATTCTAGATTATTGACACTTGAAGCTGTCAGTTAAAGAAGAAAATAAACTCTGTAGGCGTTTCTCTCTAATTGCCTTTATGTCCTTTCTCTTAATTCTTTTTTCCTTTTGTCATTTTAAAGTAGCTCCGTGTCTGTCTGCTGGCATGACAGTCAAGTCCATTTAGCGCTGCAGATATGGCTGTAAATGTCAGCTCATTAAGTGTGGTGAAACAGATAATGTCACATAAATGGATTCATTTGGTCTTTCCTCATGTTGAAACATGAAGTGTATTAAATTCATTTCAGATTGTGTCAGAAAGTCCATCTCAGGAGACTAATGAGAAACAAACTGAAATGGTGGCTGTGACTTTGAGTCCAAGCATGTGTGCTGAGAGCTGTTGTGTGATTAACACCTTGATCTATTATGTTTGTCTGCGTGTTTGTTGCAGGAATTTTTTGAGAATCCAGCGTTCAGGCCCGATGGTTTGAAGCTGTACCCGACTCTGGTGATCCGAGGTACGGGTCTGTATGAGCTGTGGAAGACGGGCCGGTACAAGAGCTACACACCCAGCGCCCTGGTGGACCTGGTGGCCCGAATTCTAGCGCTGGTGCCACCATGGACACGAGTCTACCGGGTGCAGAGGTGAGACAGTGAACGAGAAACATGGTGATGGTTGGACACCTGTGACTGTAGATCAATAAAGAGGAACTCTACAGGAGTTGGTCTTAGAGACAGGAGTCCTCTGGACTGCCTGTAACTAGTCTTAGATTTAGGAGCTATTTTAAAGGGTCAGTTTACCCCAAAATAAAGGCACTAAGATGTTTTGTGAATTACTCTAAGTATATACACTTAAAGTCAGGACTGACATGGTATTTCTTTCTTAAATCCACCAGTTAAGAGCTATTTTTGGAACAGTGATACTCATCTTATGGCCTGTGGGCCAAATCTGGCCCCTAATAGGTAACCAGGTGGCCCTCCAACTATTTTCTAATTCACAATTAAAGTAGGGGGCCAGATTGCATAAAACAACATCAGATAAGAGCTTATTGATCAAAAAAAGGGCCAGAGAAGGATACCCCACACTGCCTGACAGAGGTCCTGGCTAAAAACCCTACAAACATCCACAAGTCCTAACGATGTCCTAAAATCCAAGAAACATCCTGACATCCAAGAAATGTCCTAAAATCCTAGAAATCTCCTAAATTTCTAGAAATGTGCTAAAATCGTTGAAGCATCCTAAAATCCTAAATGTACTCAAATTCTAGAAACATCCTAAAAACCCTTGAAGCGGCCTAAAATCTTATAAAAAATGATGGCGTTGCTGGGGCTGGCCCCTGGCCAAACATCATTTTACATAAGTTGCCCCCAAGCAAAGCAAGTTGATGATAAAATATAGAATCTGTAAATGGGTCCCCAGGTAAAAATATATTTTTATGTGGTTCCATCTGTAAAACCCCACTGAAAGCTATCCCTCCATCATCTTCTCTCATTTTACATGTCATCTGTCACGTCTCTGCTTCCTGCTCTGGCACCGCCTATCAGGGACATCCCCATGCCGCTGGTGAGCTCCGGAGTGGAACACGGCAACCTGAGAGAGTTGGCACTGGCCCGGATGAAAGACATGGGCACTGAGGTGAGACTCTTCTATTAGACGAAAGACTCTGCATCAGCTTATTTTGAGCGGAGAGGCTAATAGACTTCCCCAGCTGGGCCGCCATCGAAACAGGTACCAGCGAAATTGGCTGGTGGCAGCTGCCAGCTGACCAGCGCTGACTGACTGTCAGAGTCATTTGCATATGTAGCTGTAATAGAGAAAGATGACAGATTAAAAAGCTGTCAAGTATAGTCCAGAAGCGTTGGAGCGTAGAATTAGAGCCCTTGCACGCCCTTCACACAATTTATTGAATTTATGTTGGAAAGTAGATGACAAAAGTTCATTCAGGTTGAAAGCACCAGGAGAGGGTGCACCCAACCAACCCTCAAAGACCCCTCACCATCCTCCATCAGGATAAAAGCAAGTGTTCATCAGAAAACTCGTGCGGGGTAAAGAGGCTCCTGTAAGCTTCTGTTAGAAAAACGCCAGGATGGTATTGACTGAAACAGTGCTCGCACCACTAAAACTCTTTACTCGGCTCTACTTTCTCCTCAGTCATTTTTAAAATCTCATTCATTATTCAAGACAACATTCATGATCACTTGCAAATTCTCTTTTTTCAACCTGACTCTTTGTCTTAGCAGAGTTGGTGGCAGCTGCCTCAGAGATCAGGTTCATTTGATGTCACATATTGATCTTTTTTTTGACCAATTTGTTGAGTTCAAATTAATCAAACTACTTTCCCACAGAGTTTTCAAAACTTTCCAACTTGCCTCTCGCATTCTCATAAAGGCGATAGCTGAAAATTGCCTTAAGGGAATTTCTTCAAATTTGGCACAGACTTCTCCTTGGACTCAACAATGAACTGATTATATATCAGTAAAGGCAAAGGTCAAGGTCACCGTGACCTTTTATTTGTCTCATTTTCATGAACATGATTTGATGCTGTGCAAATCAGGATAGAGGAACCAACAACTCGCGTTTGTCAAGGCAAACCAAATGTATGCATCAATAACATAAAATGTCTCTTTCCCCCCATGTGTTCCACTCCAGAATTTCTTCAAATTTTTGTTGCTAATTGCGCTCTTCCCATGTTTTTTTTTTCAAGAAATCGATTTTCATAATTTTCTCAGGGGTCAAAGGGTTAATGCATGCTTGTTTCATATACCAAGGTTCCAAGATCCTGACTTTCTAAACTGCTTTGACTCATGTGCATGTTTGTGTGTGTGTGTGTGTGTGTGTGTGTGTGTGTGTGTGTGTGTTTGTGTGCGTGTGCGTGCAGTGTCGGGATGTGAGGACCCGAGAAGTGGGCATTCAGGAGATCCACCACAAAGTCAGACCTTACCAGGTAACGAACAACAGCCTGGAGATGAAGTGTTAATTTTAGTAGAGTCAGAAACCAAGGGGTGAAATGTGTTGGTGTTGTTTTGTTCTATATTAACCCTTAATGACCCGCTTTAATATTGCACACACTCTCACTCTTGCTTTTCAGAATAAAGCTTATAAAGCTAATAAAGTTTTCCGCTTTCATTGAATTTACTTTTTTAAACCAACATCAGTCCTAGTCATAAACATCAAATATTAATAAAATTTCATAATTTTAACCCTTTAATACCAGGTTTTTGTCATGATGCAGCTATGTTTCTAGATGAAAAAAAAACACACAAAAGATTAATTATTTTTAATGTACTACATGCTAAGTAGATTTTTTTTATTATCACAGCCTGAGATATGTTAATCATTAGCAGCAACATTGATTTTTATACATTATTAAATGTATAAAATTAGGCTTAAAAAGATATTACACATTAATATGATTTTCTACTCTCACTGAGTTTAGTTTTTTAACCAACATCAGTCCTAATCATGAATATTAAATATTTATTAATTTTCAGAATTTTAATAATGCCACTATGGCTTTAGATGAAACAGAAAAAAAATGTCAGTGATTAGCAGCAACATTGATTGTGACAGTGCATCTAGTGGAAATAGCATGTATTTTCTCCATATGCAAAATATAAAAAATGACATTCTTAGGTTGAAAATAGTAAAAAAAAAAAGAAAAAAAAAGACAAATTCCAAGGCAAAAGCCCAGAATGACACCCAGAAATAATAATGCATGTTTTTATGCTTTGAAGGCTGGCGGGTCAAAAATGTCAGTTTGAATGGGTTTCAATGGCGCATTTTTTGCACTGAACAGTCTGAATGTAACAGTATAGTTTCCACAGTGTGTTTATTGCAGGAGCTGAGCTGGAAATTCAGTGATTACACAAAAATACAGAAAATTTATACCATATGCATGACCACAGCCAAAATTATCCAAAGATTGAAGAATGAAAAGCTCCGTAAAATGCAGCAAGCAGTCCTGAAGAATTAAAAGAGCTTCTATTTACCACATTGATCTTTTTTTCGTACAAATCTAACAAAGCAGCTTGTGTTCAGGTGGAGCTGGTGCGGAGGGACTATGTGGCCAACGGTGGCTGGGAGACCTTCCTGTCTTACGAGGATCCAGAGCAGGACATCCTGATTGGCCTGCTGCGTCTGCGTCGCTGCTCCCCGCAGTCCTTCCGTGCGGAGCTGAAAGGAGGCGTTTCCATCGTCCGCGAGCTGCATGTTTACGGCAGTGTCGTCCCCGTCAGCAGCCGAGACCCCAGCAAGTTCCAGCATCAGGTGGCTGGACCATCACACATACACACACTTTATATATAAAGTAGATGCGCAAACACTCTGATTTCATTGCCAGCTGTGAATCTGATTGTTTTTGTCTGACGCTGTAAGACATGACTGCTGTATTTTCTTTGGCCCACATGAGACTAATATTAACAACAAAGTCACACAAAAGGAGCTCAAAGCGTTTTGAACGATTGATTTTACAGCGTGTTTGTCTGTTTCCATCCTCCTCTTCTTATTCAGGGTTTCGGCATGATGCTGATGGAGGAGGCAGAGAGAATTGCCAGAGATGAACATGGCTCCAGCAAACTGGCCGTTATCTCAGGTAAGAAACAAAAGAGCAGAGCAAAGCATCATTTCACTCTCCTGTTGTCTCGATGGAGGCACCACGTGAACACACGGCACCACAAAACTGCACTCAGAGGAAGCAGAGAGGCAGCAGAGAGACAGCAGAGAGGCAGCAGAGAGGCAGCAGAGAGGCAGCAGAGAGACAGCAGAGAGGCAGCAGAGAGGCAGCAGTGAGGCAGCAGAGAGGCAGCAGAGAGGCAGCAGAGAGGCAGCAGAGAGGCAGCAGAGAGGCAGCAGAGAGACAGCAGAGAGGCAGCAGAGAGGCAGCAGTGAGGCAGCAGAGAGGCAGCAGAGAGGCAGCAGAGAGGCAGCAGAGAGGCAGCAGAGAGGCAGCAGAGAGGCAGCAGAGAGACAGCAGAGAGGCAGCAGAGAGGCAGCAGAGAGGCAGCAGAGAGGCAGCAGAGAGACAGCAGAGAGGCAGCAGAGAGGCAGCAGTGAGGCAGCAGAGGGCAGCAGAGGGCAGCAGAGAGGCAGCAGAGAGACAGCAGAGAGGCAGCAGAGAGGCAGCAGAGAGGCAGCAGAGGGCAGCAGAGGCAGCAGACAGCAGAGAGGCAGCAGAGGGGGCAGCAGAGAGGCAGCAGAGGGCAGCAGAGAGACAGCAGAGAGGCAGCAGAGGGCAGCAGAGGAGGCAGCAGAGGGGCAGCAGTGAGGCAGCAGAGGGCAGCAGAGAGGCAGCAGAGAGACAGCAGAGGGCAGCAGAGAGGCAGCAGAGAGTCAGCAGAGGGGCAGCAGAGAGGAAGAAGAGAGGCAGCAGAGAGGAAGTAGAGAGACAGCAGAGAGGCAGCAGAGAGACAGCAGTGAGGCAGCAGAGAGACAGCAGAGAGACAGCAGAGAAGCAGCAGAGAGGCAGCAGAGAGGCAGCAGAGAGACAGCAGAGAGGCAGCAGAGAGACAGCAGAGAGGCAGCAGAGAGACAGCAGAGAGGCAGCAGAGAGACAGCAGAGAGGCAGCAGAGAGGCAGAAGAGAGACAGCAAAGAGGAAGTAGAGAGACAGCAGAGAGACAGCAGAGAGGAAGTAGAGAGACAGCAGAGAGGAAGTAGAGAGACAGCAGAGAGACAGCAGAGAGGCAGCAGAGAGACAGCAGTGAGGCAGCATAGAGACAGCAGAGAGGAAGTAGAGAGACAGCAGAGAGACAGCAGAGAGACAGCAAAGAGGAAGTAGAGAGACAGCAGAGAGACAGCAGAGAGGAAGTAGAGAGACAGCAGAGAGACAGCAGAGAGACAGCAGAGAGGAAGTAGAGAGACAGCAGAGAGACAGCAGAGAGGAAGTAGAGAGACAGCAGAGAGGAAGTAGAGAGACAGCAGAGAGACAGCAGAGAGGAAGTAGAGAGACAGCAGAGAGGAAGTAGAGAGACAGCAGAGAGACAGCAGAGAGGAAGTAGAGAGACAGCAGAGAGACAGCAGAGAGGCAGCAGAGAGGCAGCAGAGAGACAGCAGAGAGGAAGTAGAGAGACAGCAGAGAGGAAGTAGAGAGACAGCAGAGAGGAAGTAGAGAGACAGCATACCACATCATTTGGTTTTTCACTGTACATTTGTCCCTAATCTTTTACATACAAGTCAGTCCACGGGCTGCTATAGCCAGTGGTCGAAGAAGTATCCATATCCTTTACTAAAATAAAAGTACTAATAACACACTTAAAAAATACTCTTTTACAAGTTAAAGTCCTGCATTCAATTTTTTTTCCCAAGTAAAAGCATATTCTAGAAAAAAGTTCTAAAAATATTAGTAAGTAAAAGTGCAGAAATATCTTTTTTTTTAAATATTCAACTCAATATTAAGAATACAAACTTGTTCAATAAATAAATAAAAAATATATACATTATCAATTTTTAGAACCCCCCCAAGGAAAAACCCAAAACTTCATCTTACACATACATATATAGACTTACATATTTACACACACAGACTTGCATACTCACACACACACATATATACTGTGTATATACATACACATTCATACTGCATATGATGGCACATGACACCAGCTGTGGTACATTTGGCTGTTTCATGTGTGTGCTTCTCCTCTGCGTGTTTTTGCAGGTGTAGGAACGAGGAACTACTACAGGAAGATGGGATATGAGCTGGAGGGCCCGTACATGGTGAAGGACCTGTATGGACCTGAAATAGACTGAAGCTGGACAATGGGTTGTTGTTTTTTTTTGGACATCGGACACAGAAACACACAGTATTGTAATTATCGAGACAATATTCTGAGGACATGATGGGCGCAGTATATGTAGTGGAACTTTTCTCAGCATCAGAGGAGATAGTGGTTTGGTTTTTCTGGCTGTCCCTGTTTTTTTTTTTTTTTTTAAATCTGCGACACACCAGGGAACGCTGCTGCACCTCCACTCTCTGTAGATAAGAAGACGCTGTTAGGAGAGAGTGTAAGGAGTAAAGTTTTGGAGGGTGAAGCCAGAGCATCTTGTGAGTTAAGATGCAAACATTCTTTACTGCAGTAAAATAAGAAGGCATTTCAACCTGCTACTTTCCCTTAACCAGCACTGAAAAATCACACACACACACACACACACACACACACACACACACACACACACACACTCTGTTATATCCTTGTACTTAAATCTTTGTGAGGACCCTGATTGAAATAATGCATCCCCTAGCCCCTTACCCTTACCTTAACCATCATTACTAAATGCCTAACCCCAACCCACATTGCAACCTGAACCCAAAAAAAAAATGTTAACCCTCAAACAATCATTTGAAGAAGTGAGGACCAGTCAAAATGTCCTTTCCAAAGATGTCCCCACTTTGCTGCGAAAATACTTTTTATGGTCCTCACTATGTAGAATGTACAGGAAAGCACACACACACACACACACACAGAAAGAATAGCAAGTTTGTATTTTTAGCTCGCCACATTAAAACAATTAGCACCAGCAGTGCCTTGTCACTGAGCGAGCAGTACTGATTCTAAGAAATGAGAACAGTCCTGCAGAGACTCAGATGTGTCTGGTAAAGAAGCATCTGAACGTCTGAGGACCCTTGAAATGGTTTGCGTGTGTTCGCGGAGGATTAGAAACGTGTTTAGCACCACGCTTTGAGTTAATCGTGTTTATGTTGCAATTAAACGGAAAAGCCATTCTGAGTCAAGCGTTCATTACAGCTTGGCAGTGGATGAATGAACCATGGGAAGCGTCCTTGCTGGGCAGCCATCATGTAATTGCACAATTTTGATTTATAGGGCAGGAAATTGAATATTAGTGTTACATAAATTGCTTTTTAAAGCCCTGTAGTTAATCCCATTTCTTGTTTTTCTGTCATGCATTCTTGGCCTGTTTATGTTTTGTGGTGAATTCCAGATGTTGGACACGTCACTTGACCAGTAAAGTCTATTTCAGATGCTGCTGGTGTCCTGTTTTATGAGAGAAGTCTCAGATGTTGCAGAAATCTTTGCAAGACAATTTAATTATTATATCTAAATAAAATATTTGAGTCTCTAGAGCAGGGACACTCAATTTGCTTCGCTTCGGGCAACTTTTGCAAAAAGGCAGGGGTCCAGGGGCCATTCACAGCAGCCCCATACATTTCTGGAGTACATTTCAAGGATTTAAGGAGAATTTAATGATTTACGGATATTTCTAGGATTTAAGGACATTTTTAAAATTTGAGAGCTTTTCCAGGACTTTAGGATGTTTCTAGGTTTTTAGGAAAATTTTTGGACATTTATATGATTTTACAACAATTCCATGATTTGAGAATATCTCTAGGATTCTAGGACATTTATGGGATTTTAGGGCTTTTGGGGGGATTTTAGGGCATTTCTAAGATTTTAGAACATTTCGAGTTTAGGACGTCTAGGATTTTAGAACGTTTCCAGGGTTTATGGACGTTTCTTGGATTTAAGGACATTTTTAGAATTGTAGGACATTTGGAGGGGTTAAGGGCATTTCTAGGATTTAGAACATTTCTTTGGATTTTTGGATGTTTATAGGATTTTAGAACATTCCTTGACATTTAGGACGTTCATGGGATTTTTGGACATTTATGGGATTTTTGGATGATTAAAGGATCTTAGGACATTTGTAGCATTTTAGGACATCAACAAGTTCTATTTTGAAGCTCTTTTATGCCCTCTGGCACTTTATGTATACTAAAAGTACAAAAACAATTCCCAGTGTGAATCACTTTATTTTGATTGTGAATTAGAAAATGGCTTTGGTGGGGGGGGAATATATCGGGGGTCTGATTCAGCCCACAGTCCATAAGTTGAGTATCACTGCTCGCGAGAAAGGTCACATGATCGGAGTGGCTGCTATAATGTGGTCCCCAATGTCAAGGTGCTGGCCCCTGCAGCAGACCCCTGGTGATTGCCCCATGAGAGTGTTTTACTGGCTCATTTGACACAGCCTTTCCAATTACATCTCCATCACTAAGCTGTCTGTCCAGCACTGACTGAATGCTGTGTGCAGCCACACTCTTACTGGAAAGGCTTTGTCATTTGAAAAATAGCTAGCAATAAAGCACCGAGGGCTCCTGCAGCGACCTGTGTCTCGTATAGATTCCAGCAGCATGCGGGGACTGAAGCTGAACAGCCATGCGTAATTTCCTGGATGCGACGCTGTGTCGTGACTGGGCTCTGCTGTGTTGCTGTTGCAGTCCTGACGCAGTGAGGAATAGGCCACATTCGGGCTTTCTCTCTACGCTTGCTCACTCCTGCTATCAGCTGTGAAATGTGAAAGGACTCCCCCCGCCGCCCCACCTCCCTGCTCAGACTCGCTGAGTGTGTGCCCGAGCTGATTTGTGCCGTAGAGTAGGCAGCTCAGGCTAATCTTCACTGCAACATGAGCAGCAGGAGAACAGGTTCACTGACACTCAGCTGGAGTGAAGGTTACAGGACGAGCCGACACAAAGAGGACAGACCATCTCTGTGTGATGATGCTCAACATATTCTGCCTCTCGCCAAATGGATGCACCACTTCATTTCACGCCGGTGTAGCGAAACAGTGGTGAAATGTGACTAATTACATTTACTCAAGTACTGTACCGAAGTTTAAATTTGAGGTACTTGTACTTTACTCAAGTATTTTCTTTTTATGTCTCTATACTTTTACTCCATTACATTTCAGAGGGAAATGTACTTTTTACTTAACTTATGTTTATGCTTGAAACATTTCAATTTTTTTGACTTTTCCTTAATGTTTTCTGAATTGCTCTTTACTGTAAAGCTAAATGTCACATTTTTTGCAGGATCATCTACAGACATTGATGATGTATGTCGATCAAAACATCATAACAACTTCATTATGTAGTATGTCACTGAAAATATCACAAAAATGTCAAAGTATGGTATATCCTTCAAAAACCATATAAACTTCATAGTACAGTATGTTGTCTAAAATATAATGAAAGATCATAATATAGTATGTTCATGAAAAATCATGAAAATGGGATAGTATCTCATGTCAGGAAAAAAATAAAAACTTCATAGTATAGTACGTCACTCATGATATAGAAAAGTCATAGTATGGTCACCTAAATTGAAATGAAAATGTCATAGTAAAGAATGTAGTTCAAAATAATAACAACATCATTGTACAGTATGTTGGTCAAACATTAATAAAAAGATTATAGTATACTATGTCCCTCAAAAAATCCCAAAAAACTCATACTATAGTATGTTGCTCAGAAAATCAGAAAAACGTAATAGTATAGTATGTTGCTTAAAACATAAAAAACCCCATCAAACTACAGTATGTCGCTCAAAAATTTTACAAAGACGTAATATTATAGTAAGTAGCTCACAAGATTATAAAAATGTCATACTATGTCATGTCGCTCAAAAACCATGAAAACATCATACTATAATATGTCACTCAAAAAATTATATAAACATAGTATTAGTATAGTATATCGCTCAAAAACTCACAAAAAGGTCAGAATATAGTATGTCGTTAAAAAAATTATACAAATATCATACTATAGTATGCTGCTGAAGAAATCATTAAAATGTCATAATATATCACTCAAAAAATTATACAAATGTCATACTATAGCATGTCTCTCGAATAATCATAGAAAGGTCATACTAAAGCATGTCGCTGAAATAATCAGAAAAACATCATACTGTAGTATGTTGTTCAAAAAATTAATAAATACATCATAGTATAGTAGTCGTTCAAAAATTGATGGAAACGTTATACTATAGTATGTCCCTCAGAAAACTAGATAAGAACGTCATATGTATGTTGCTCAAAAAAATCGTTATACTATAGCATGTTGCTTAAAAAATCATAAAACGTTATAGTATAGTATGTCGCTCAAGAAATTATAAAAATGTCATAGTTGTTTGCTTAAAAAATTAGGTACATGAATCTTTTTTGAAGTTATGTATTTTGAAACATTTGCCTTTAATTTCTCTCAAATACTCAAAAATGGCAAAGGCAATTATGACCAAACTTTGTGCAGATGTGTGTTTGCTTTTTCTGAGCTTCGCTAAGAGGTACCACAAAGTTTATATCTCATAACCAGCTAAAGGGATTCATGTGAAACTCGATCTGAACCATCAAGAGTCGTGATTCTTATTCATAAAATATGGTAGTGGCTGCTGAAAGTGGGTGTGACTCATTACAATAAATCTACATTTGTAAACATTTTCTTTCAAAACTTCAAAAAATCACAATAAATCACCAGTACGTCCTACAGAGCTGACAATCTTATCAGCACTTTCACTGAATTATGACAAACTTGTGCTTCACTGCAACCTATGGTCGACGCAGAAGTCCGTCACTCTGTATTTTTAAGAATACAAAGTAAAATCACTTACAATCTACATTTCCACAAGTCTTCATTCAAATGTCAAAACTGACACAGACATTGTTTGGAAAGGAGATATCACACGTTTTAAATGGCATTCAGATCGGTTTAATGGTGAGCCTTCAGCGATATTCAATATCTTGTTGTAATTCATTTGTTTTCTGTTTCCCCTAATTTATAAGCTAAAATGTCACCAAAATATTTGATGCACCTGAAACTAAGTAGAATGGTGTAAGATATTTATTCAGATTTTATCACTTATTCTTTCATTGTTGTTGTTGCTTTAAGCATAAAAATACAAAAAAAATGCTCAATGCCCTTCTTCCATTTTTTTATCGGAATAATTCAAGCCAAAATACCCAGGTATTAAAGGGTTAAAGAACAGGTTCTATGCCTTCTGCCCATATGTGCCGTGAAAGAGTTAGTCACTGTAATCAGTCCTCCTGTCCCCGCTGGCTGTTAACTAATCCCAGTCTAATGTGATTCCAGTGGTGTGAGGGGGGCAGGATCTTCAGTCCTCTGGTGTCGTGCAGAAGAGTCTAAGGTAGGGGCGACGTCCTTGAGATTAGATTCCAGGTGCTGCTGTAACAGATAAAGGGTTAATGTAGAACAGGGATATTAAACTTGCTTTGCCCTGTGGCCACTTGTGCAAAATGCCTGCTGCAACAGAAATGTTTCTGGGATTTCAGGACATTTCTAGGATTGTGTTAGGATTTTAGGAAGTTTCTTGGATTTTGGGATGTTTGTAAGATCTTAGCATGTTTCATGGATTTTAGCACATTTCTAGGATTTTAGCACGTTACTAGGATTTTAGCACGTTACTAGGATCTTAGCACGTTACTAGGATTTTAGCACATTTCTAAGATCTCAGCATGTTTCATGGATTTTAGTACGTTTGTAGGATCTTAGCATGTTTCATGGATTTTAGCACACTTCTAGGATCTTGGCACATTTCAAGGATTTTAAGGGGTTACTAGTGTTTTAGAAAGTTTCTCAGATTTTATGACATTTGTCTGATTTTAGGAAATTTGTAGGATTTTAGGATGTTTGTAGGATTTTAGGACATAGGGTTTCAGGACATTTCTGGGATTTCAGGAAGTTTTTCAGGTTTTATAACATTTCTCTGATTTTAGGAAATTTCTAGGATTTGGAGATTTCTCTAGAATTTTAAGACATTTCAAAAATTTTAGGAAATTTCTCAGACTTTAGGATGTTATTAGGGCTTTAGGAAGTTTTATGACATTTCTCAGATTTTAGGATGCTCTGGGCCTTT